>NC_080704.1:87749463-88056182 GCF_030445035.2 Dasypus novemcinctus | reverse complement strand
TCTTTTCCTCACTTCCCTCTCTCCCAGGCAGCAGGAAAGCTGCCTGAGAGGTCCAGTAGGAGATTCAAGTGCATCCTTGTTGAACCAGCTCTGCACAGAAAGCAATGACTCTTAATTTCCAGAGAGAGAGCACCCACACCTCACCAGGAACTCCAAGTATACTATTGGAACCTTGGAAAGCACCTCCCAAAGTCTCTCTCCTTTAGGTGTGCTATGAGAGTGCTAGTTGATTTTCTGACTCCACCTTCTCCCAGACCAAGTTTCCTATCCCAGGGTATTTAGATGAATTGGGCTATCTCAGTAGATTCGCCACTCCTCTCTTCCCAGGCTCTCCCCAAGCCAACCGGTATGCGTCTCCAAGTGCAAAAAAAAAAGGGGAGGGGGAAGGGACCAGAAAATTGAACCTCCATTCCCTGGTCCCTCTGGTGCACCCCCCACCGAATCCCTCCCACTCATGGTGTCAGTCCAAAACTGGAGTGCTAGGGCAATCCTGGACCTCCGGGAGCACTGGACTTGGGAAAGGGAAGTCTGGGACACTGCAGACTCAGGGTATGTAGGTCTGTGGGACACGGGCTACAGGGGCTTAGGGGACATGGACCTTGGGACCATGCATCTAGGGATCATGGGGCCTAGGAACACCACCGCATAGCTGACAGTTCTCAGGGAACACTGCAGCAGCCAGCCCTAGGGGGAAAGGTCCTGTCTCCCCAAAGCCTCCGACTTTCCATACTTGCAACCCTCCATTCTACCTTTAGCAAGCACTACCTCTGTCACCGTCTCTCCAAATCGACATCCACACACCTTCTGTCTTGCAAAAACCCAAAGCAGTCCACTGCGGCAAGACTTCAACCGAACTTGGTTCCCTCATTGCAGGAGTGACTATGAGGTGCACTCACTCAGACACCATCTTGCCTATTCACCCTACTCTGGAATTTATGTTCCCCAGGGTGACACAGTTGGACTCAGTTATGGTTTCCCTACACATGACTCTTCTGTTCTTCTATTTGAACCTATAATTTGAATTAATACTAGAGTTGGTAGTCCAAGAGACTTAAATCTTTGGGTTGTCTATGTGCCAGCTGGGCCCTGAATCTCAACAAAGTTGTAACATCTACACTCCAGTTCACTTGTCTCACCAGGGCAATTAACAAAGACGTGATGATGGACAACTACCAAACCAAGGAACTGAGAGAGTCAACAACTGCAAGCAACAGAGTCCCATTCATCAGCCCTAATGGACTGCAGGCCCCTCTCAATTAGAGACAGAGTGGACATAACCTTCCCAGAATCCTCAGGATTGGAGAATGAACTATATACTAAATTAGACTTACTAGTATACTCCTATAGACTTATTGTGAGTCTAGCAATGGAATGATTTATATCACTGATGTGGGGGCAGTGGCCTCTGGAAGTTCTGAGGGCAGGAAGAGGGAAAAACAGGTGTAATTCAGGGGCATTTTCAGGACTTGAGAATTGTCCTGAATGGCATTAGAATGACAGTTACAGGCCATTATATATCTTGCCATAACCTATAGAATCAGGTGAGAGAGAGTGTAAACTACAATGTAAACTTTAATCCATGCTTAGTGGCGATGCTCCAAAATGTGTTCATCAATTGCAATGAATGCACTGCACTAATGAAGGATGTTGTTAATGTGGGAAAATGTGGGATGTGTGGGGAGCAGTGCATATGGGAATCCCCTATATATTTTAAGTAACATTTATGTAACCTAAGTATCTTTAAAAAAATTAGGTGTAATATGGTGGTATTTTGAGACATTGGAATTGTCTTGAATCATGTTGCTGTGATGGATACACACTGTTATATATCTTGTCATAACTTACAAAAATGTGTGGTAGAGAGTTTAAACTATAATTTAAACTATAATCCATACTTAGTGGCAATGCTCCAATTTGAGTTCATCAATTGCAACAAATATTCCACATTAATGAAGGAAGGGTAGGGAGTGGAGTATACGGGAATTCCCACATTTTTATGTAACCTAAGTATCTTTAAAATTTTTTAAATTTGGTTGGAAAGGCTTTTCCCCAACCACCAAACCCAAGGATTTACAAAATGAGATAGAGCTTCCAGGGGTCTGAGAGGCCAGGTCCCAGATTGGCTAGGAAATTTTTCTGGTACCTAGACGTGCACAGCTTGAGCCAATTGCTTTGTTCCTACAGCTTGTAGCAGGCCAGAGGACTATTAATGGGCTCATATTTTACTGAATGCATCAAACTATTTATTGATTATGAGGTAATGTTTAAAAAGCATTTTTAAAAGGCTAAATTGTGCCATTACCCTTTTGAAAAATTTAAACGTGAATCAATATAATTGATGTAATAAACATCAAGGTGCTGGCCCAGATTCCAATCAGCACATACCAAACTGCTATGTTCTCTATTCTCTAGAAGCCAGACAGAACACTCCATAGTTTGAACACCCCAGAGCTTAACTGAAGGCCAAAAGCACTCACTTAATTCTCAATTTCCTAACGCAAGACTACTGGCATGAAGCCCAGTCATTCCAGACCATTCTCAGTGGGACAGAAAACACACACACACTTTTAACGCAGAGGAGGCAATTAGTTGCTCTTGGGATTTCAGGAACACTAAGGCAATAATTTTCCAGGACAGTAATGCACCAGAAAGGAAACGGTATTTTAAAATGTGGATAGAGCAGGAGTGCCCTTCATGAAGGAATGAAAAAGAAAAAGATAAGGGCGGCAGACTTGGCCCAGTGGTTAGGGCGTCAGTCTACCACATGGGAGGTCTGCGGTTCAAACCCCAGGCCTCCTTGACCCGTGTGGAGCTGGCACACATGCAGTGCTGATGCGGGCAAGGGGGGGCCCTGCCACGCAGGGGTGTCCCCCGCATAGGGGAGCCCCACGCGCAAGGAGTGGGTCGCATAAGGAGAGCCGCCCAGCGCGAAAGAAAGTGCAGCCTGCCCAGGAATGGTGCCGCACACATGGAGAGCTGACACAAGATGACGCAACAAAAAGAAACACAGATTCCCATGCCGCTGACAACAACAGAAGCGGACAAAGAAGACGCAGCAAATAGACAGAGAACAGACAACCAGGGTCGGGGGGAGGGGAGAGAAATAAATAAATAAATCTTTTAAAAAAAGAGAGAAAGATGAAATTTATCTTGCCTAAGATCAAGTTTTACATAATACCAGTTATATTAGCATAATTGGAATTTTCTCCACCTACAAATATTCTAACCACCCATCCTCCAGTCAAAAACATCAGAGAGAACTAAATAAGACACAGTACACTCTTCCTTGCTTCCCATGTCAGAGCAGATGCATGATTTCCTGAGGAGGATTCTGTTGCTGGAGTCTGGCATAAAAGCTCACTTACACACACTGCAATGTGTAAGTCTCTATTTTCTATTGTTCCTCCCTCTCTCTCCTCCCCTTCCTCCACTTCGCACTAGAGGAGCCAAACTCATGCGTGCTTTGAACAGTTTGGGGACTAATCAGAAAGAGGAAGAAGAATCTGTATATATTGGCTAACAAATGTGCCCAGCCCTTTACATTCTTGAAAATAGCAGCTCCCAAACCTTTTCAAAGAAGTTTGGCAAAAAAGCAGGCTTCCTGTGAGTGGTGTGTGCCTTCAAGACTCTCCAAGGTATCCAGACTCACAACGCAGCTCACCAAAGAGGTTTAGCTCTCTAAGGGACTGGCAGATTGGATTTACTGAAGACTTGAAGCTTGCTTCGATAGATGAACATAAAAGGACCCTAAACTGACATGCTTGAAGGTAGCAGGTAAGGAGATTCAGTATTTCAATGTTAGGAACAAAGCAGTGTGCAGTAAAATTCTGCTAATGGCAGATTTTTAGCAAATTCCTGGGAGTTTTGGGGTAACTAATCTGCCTTGCCTGCTTTAAATTAGGTTGCTAGTATGAATTATTTTCTGCTTTTTTTCCTGGCCAGAGATTTGATTTTATCAGTCTGTCAACAAATATTGCTCAGTGCTTCTTCTAGGGGCTCAATGAGGCAAAAGACGCTGGAGACACTCCCCAAACCTCCAACCCCTTTCAAATTAAGCCAGAAATGTAGGGCAAGATTTAAAATCCTATTTTAAGGGCTCAGTAGAGTTTCTCTAATGTGTCATGGCAGTTTCCTTCAAGATGGAAAAAATCATACAGTGACTGCTAACGGTACATCAAACAGTGAGGAGTGATCTATTGTTTTCACAAGGCAGTTTCACATTCATTATCCCACTTAAAGCTTTCAATACTCTGTAATATAGACAATGTAGGTGTTACTATACCTGTTTTACAAATGAGGAAACAGAGAAATTATGTAATTTTCACACACTGCAAAACTAGAAATTGGTGAATTATGTCTGAAGACTGCCAATAGAAAATTCTTTCAACTACAAATTTGAAACAAATCAGACACACTAAATTTACACAGATCCAACAATTCCTACATTTTAGTAAAAATCTTTGACCAGGAGCATTCTCCTACTTGGCAGCAATGGGTTGGATTCAGTGGTTTCACTTTACAGAGCTCTGATTATTTTGGAACCTAAAGCAAAATGTGACTATATCTGGACTCAGGACTCTATTGCATTTTAAATATATTAATGAAATGTTTTTATAGACGATTTTTAAGTTTATGGTATCTACTGAAATAAGTCAATCATTCCAAAATAATTTTTGTTTTTTTATTATTAATGACTCAATTAGAACTAAAAGCCACCTGTGACTACATAATAAATAAATCAACGACCTCAATACTATATTTACATCCATTACCTTAACAAAAAGTTGTTCCCCAGGTCCTCATAATATTTACATGACTACGCCAGCCAGTCAATTCCTGCCAATAAAATAAATCAGCCTGGGAGTCAGTGCGCCTACCCAGAATGGTGAGTGAAAGAAAATTAACAGATTGCATATAAATCTGACTAACATTTCAATGTCTTCCTAATGCAGAATCATCAATTCTCATTTTCCACTACCTTCTCCCTCCTACCCTTAATCAAGCTAATGATTCATTTAGAAACTATTTATCTGGGTGAAAGCAAGACTCTTCCATGGTGCAGAAAATTATAAATTTGCCTTTGCAGTATCACTGACTGATAATAGCAGAAATTAAAGGGAAGGCTCCAAAATTTAAGATACGTTCATATTTGATACCATGAAGGGTAACTATCATAATCTCCCATATGATATAACTCTACATAAATCTCTTCTTTGTAGCCAGTATATTTCTTTTGTTCCTTTGAATGACATTAACTATATTGTAATCCATTTCAAATGTTAATCAGGCTCAATACTCTATGTGGCACAAAGTAAGTTAAGACATAGTCCCTGGCCTTGGGAAAAAGACAATATTTTGAGGGATACAAAAGTTATCCAACATAAAAACATAAGGTATTAAATCATATTTTAATGACAAAGGAGTTCAGAGAAGAAAGATAGCAATGGGCTGAATGGAGAAGTCATCACAAAGAAACCAAAATGAGATGGGCCTAATGAAATATCTAAGATTTGGTCCATTTCTTACATTTGGTGTATTTCACCCAACTTTCCCTATTATTAACACTCTGTATTAGTATTATATATTTGTTGTAGTTCATGAAAGAACATTCTCATATCTGTTCTGTTAACCACAGTCGAGAAGTAATATTTTGACAATGCTTTTTCATCATTTCTAACAAATGTTACACAACATAGCAAGGTATTGATTGTGGGGTGATGTTTGGGAGCCTTGTGTGTTATACATATTTGTTCTGCAAGTTCACAACTTCACTTATACACTTATGTTTATATATCTCCATGTATGAATGATATACTTCAATAAAATTTTAAATGAAAAAATATATCTATAAGATTTGGAATCAGTCTGAGCAAATTTGCCCTGTATATAGTAAGTGACCAATATATATTGTTTGAATTCAATTCTAGTAACAGAAATTTTATGTCAGAAAATTTATTGCAGCAGGAGTGAGCTTGGCACCAGCAGGGCACATTGAGAAGCTTGATCTGTCCAGGTAAATGAGTTCAGTTGGGGAATAACAGAAAATAAACGTGAGTAAAAATTTAAGGCCACATTATTAAAGACATTGCACTCCAGGAACTTTTTAATGGGTAATCATTTCACCAAACTTTGAGTAAGTGAGGACATGATGGAAAAGTGTTTTAAACAGATGAATCTGGTAGAGTTTCATAGACTTGACTATATTTGGGGAAAATTGGAGGTGAGGAGACTACTTATAAGGTGTAACTTAATGAGACACTTAACTAGGTTGGTGACAGTGGAAATGAAATGGAGAGAAACTCGAGAGACATTTAAAGGAAGAAGAGCTGAAAGTTGATGAGTGATTAGACAAGAAATCTAGAAGAGGAACAAGTCAAGCTGCCTCTGACATTTGGCAACCTGTAAGATCTAGGTAGTGATGTTACTATTCATAGAAATAGGTAACTTGGGGGTAGGGGTGGGAAGCATAGGACATAATGAGTTCTGATTGGGACCTATTGAATTTGAGGTAATGGCAAGAATTCCAAGTATAAATGTCTGGCGAATGGTTGGACAAAATGGCTCTGAATGTGAGTGATGGGTAAGCTTCCCTGCAGTTTGTTTTTTACTTTTTTTAATTGAAGTTTATCTTTCATACATGAACATCCATAAACAATAAGTTTATAGTAATTGTGGTGAACTTGCAAAACAAACATGCATATCATCATACTAATCCCGTATACCACCCTACCACCAACACTTTGCATTGCTGCAAACTATTTGTTACAAATTATGAAAGAGCATCATCAAAATACTACTATTAACTATAGCTCATATCTTATATTTCATATATTTTCCCCCAACCCACCCAGTTATTAACACCCTGTATTAATATTATATACTTGTTATAGTTTGTGAAAGAATGTTTTCATATTTGTTCAGTTAACCACAGTCCATCATCTGCCACAGGATTCACTGTTATACAGTCCCATGCTTTGCATAATCTATTCAAAGCATACACACAGTGACTTTCATATTCATCAGAGTTGAGATGTCTTCACATCATTCAATTTCAGAATGTTTTCATTACTCCAAAAGGAAAAATCCCCGTATTCCCTTATAACCCCCCATTGGTCCTTTGAATTGATATATCTTCTTTGTCATTGCTGCAAAAATATTACAATATTGCTGTTAACTATAATCCATAAATTACAATAGTTGCAATTTTCCCATGTATCACCATACTCTTAACACTTTGTAAAAAGAACCTTCTCATACTTATGCTATTAACCACAATCTTCATCCACCACCAAAATCACTATGTTATACAGTCCCTGGATTATTCTCTAGTTTCCGCTCAACTGATACATTGCATCCACAGACTACCCCTTTCAGTCAAAGTCACATTTATAAATCAGCAGTTAGTTATACTCACTATAATATATTACCATCAACTCTATTGTATTGCCCTGATAATATAAACTAAATATGATGAGTAAACTCATGGAGTTAAACGCTAGAGTATAGGTTACTAGAAAATAGGATGTGGCTTGAGAATGGGAGTGATGCTTAATGTACATAAAATTTTTACTAAGGTTTATTGTAAATGTGTGGAAATGAATAGAGTTCATGGTACTACATTATAGTGAGTACAACTAACCCTTCAGTTTTTAATACCAGTGAGAATGCTGCTAAGCATATCCCTGCAAATGCCAAGAAAGTTATATATCGTGATGCTCCACCTGAGTGGTACCAGATCTTCCTGTCCTCCTTCTCAACATCCTTGTTCACCATGGTGAAAAGTCACTGGGATCATTATTATAAGCATGGTTGTTTATAGGTTAAATTTCCATAGAGGATGCGTAGCTTTGCTCCAGTCAGTCAACAGTCAATCACTCAAAAAACATCAATTGCTTATTTTTCTATGTGTAAAATATTGGCATAGGCTAGGAAATGGGATCATAAAGCTTAAGATCAAAAGGTTGGATTTTTTCTCTACTGACCTAGGGGAGTTCACAATTTACCTAGACAGATAAGATTCTTATACATTAGAAGATACAATACAAGGTAGTAGAATAATGGGTGCCATAGGATTGGTACAGAAAATGAACATAATATACGTTCGGAAAAGAGAGAGGTGGGAGTGGAATAGGGAAGTCAGAGTAGGTATCAGGAAGTGGGACCTGAGCTAAACCTATTTTGGGAAGTAAAGAGAATTTTTAAATTTACATTTGTATGGTGCTGTGCAGTTTACAAAACAGTCTTATTTGCTCTTATTCATTTATAAATCCATTCAACAAACATCAGTGAGCAGCAGCAATATAAAAAGATTGCTACAACATTGCTCCTAACCTCCCTGAGCTCAGACTTACAGAACAACTAACTTTTTTCATTTGACAATAATAGGATATGTGGAAAGGAGAAAAGAGTGTAAATAAAAGTGGTGACCCTCTAGGCTGCACTCTCGTAAAATCTAAGTTTCCTGTATCTTGCCACTGCTCAGCAGAAGTGGAGGAAGTATCTGTGTTCTGAAGCTGAGTACTGAGTTTCAGTTTCCCCCACTTCCTCTTCTGTTTTAGCCCTACCCTTGTCACCCCACCCTTTTTGGCACTCCTCCAACACATACAGATCATCCATTTCATGGTTTCTAGCTTTTATTAGAAAGATGAAGGAAGTCTTGGGGTGATATTTGAATTAATAGAATCATAAACTACATCCAGATACTGAATTAACCTTTCATTATCTCCTATTGATTCAATTCATAAACATCCATCATCAGTCTCACCCAGGCCATATAGTTAGGAGCATCCTTGGGCTTTAGATGCTAAACAATCTAGGCCACTTTTGACTACTACCAGACTACTAGGTTATTTTAAAGTAAATTTTATTTCAAGTTCAAAAGATAATATAACAGACACAAGGCAGATTAACAAGTTATGGAAGCATTATTCCAAAAAAAAATCTATCCAGGTACTTTTATCACATCCTAAAAAGAAACCCAATTTTTTCTCTCCAGTATTCAGAAAGATACACAGATAAACATAGATTCATTAAAAGGTCTCTTTGTTAATGAAGAAAATTAAGAAGATAAAAAAATTTAATCATATTCATATTTCATAAAATGAAATGCCATATTCTTTTTTTTTCTTTTTTTGATTGACTTTTAATTAAATTTTTAAAATTAATTTATTGAAGCATATCACTCATACATAAACATATATAAACAAGTGTATAATAATAGCTGTGAGCTTACAAAACAAACATATATAACATCATACAGGACTCTCATAACTCACCCTACCACCAATAACTTCCATTGTTTTTAAACCATTTTAACTAATGATTAAAGAACATTGTCGAAATATTACTACTAACCAAAGTATTTTCCCCCAACCAACCATATTATTATTTTCTTTATATCATTTATATATGACATACATAAACAATTAAGTGCATAGTAAATGTTGTGAACTTACAAAGCAAACATGCATAACATCATTCTGGGATCCCATATATCAACCCTCCACCAACACCTTGCATTGTCGTGAGACGTTTGTTATAAGTTATGAAAGAATATTGTCAAAAACTTACAACTAATCATAGTCCTTATCTTACATTTGTTGTGATTTTCCCCCAACCCACCCTGTTATTTTTTTTTTTAATTAATTTTTTTTATTTTTTATTGACTTTGTAATAATATTACATTAAAAATATATATGTGAGGTCCCATTCAACCCCACCCCCCCACCCCCCCTCTCCCCCCCCCCCAACAACACTCGTTCCCATCATCATGACACATCCATTGGATTTGGTAAGTACATCTTTGGGCACCTCTGCACCTCATATACATTGGTTCACATCATGGCCCATACTCTCCTCTATTCCATCAAGTAGGCCCTGTGAGGATTTACAATGTCCGGTGATTACCTCTGAAGCACCATCCAGGGCAGCTCCATGTCCCGAAGACGCCTCCACCTCTCATCTCTTCCTGCCTTTCCCCATACCCTTTGTCCATTATGTCCACTTTTCCCAATCCAATGCCACCTCTTCTATGTGGACACTGGATTGGTTGTGTCCATTGCACCTTTATGTCAAGAGGAGGCTCAGATTCCACCTGGATGCTGGATGCAATCCTCCCATTTTCAGTTGTAATCACTCTAGGCTCCATGGTGTGGTGGTTGTCCTTCTTCACCTCCATCTTAGCTGAGTGTGGTAAGTCCAATAAATCAGATTGTAGGTGCTGGAGTCTGTTGAGGCTCAGGATCTGGCTATCACATTGTCAGTCCAGAGATTCAAATCCCCTAAATATATCTTAAACCCCAACATTAACTGCACCTCCAGCACATTAGCATGAAAGTCTTATGAAGGGAGATCCCATCTGAGTCCAGATTCATCACACATAAACACCATTTCCAAAGAGGGGCCATCTGCCCTGGTAGTTAACCCCATCGGCCATGACCATAACTCCCATGGGTCTCTTTAGCCCTCAAAGGAGCCAATATCTGGGGGTTGTATCTGCTTTATCTGTCTCTCTGACTCTGCTCAGTTGTGCATGAGGGCAAACCTTCTGCCAGCCTCCAGACTCTTTTTTAGAAACTCGTAGCCATATAAACTCATTTCTCCTTTCCATTTCCCCCTTACTTTAGGTCAAACAGCATTTTAAAGTCATGGTATTTTATGTAGACATGGATATTCTGCTGATCCGCATTGAACCTTCCGTATAAGGTCATTTTCCAGTTGCATCATCAGTTGGTAGTTGATAGTGGTCCCTCGTTGCCAGGGAGGCTCATCCCCGGGTGTCATGTCCCACGCTGGGGGGAAGGCATTGCATTTACATGCTGAGTTTGGCTTCGAGACTGGCCACATTTGAGTAACATGAAGGCTGACAGAAGGAAATTCCCAGGCACAAAGTTGCTCTAGGCCTTGTTCTTATTTTGGGTTTATCAGCTCACAAGCATAGTCATTAGTATCAGGGGCTCACTGTTGAACCCTCACTCCCTCCCGGTCCCCACCACTGTACCTGGGAGACTGTCGCTGCTCCCCTAGGGACCACGACAGAGCACCACTGGCCAGGAACCCAGTACCCCCCCTACTGTGGTTTTTAATTGTTGCCACTATGAGTATATCCAAACATTACCATGCACCCTGGACATATGTTCTGTACAGCTCCCTGTCAGTCATATATCACCTGTCATTGGTATCCCATACCAGTATCCCTCCATTGCCATTGTTGAAACACTCTGTGATCCAGAACTCCCCGAAATTTGAAGCCCACTATAATGTCATGGTCCCTAACTAGGGAATGGCATATAGCGATGAGTTTAAAGGATAGATAAAGAACTTGGATAAAGTTAGATAAAGAACTTAGATAAAGAATGTTGACTTGAAAAAATTCCACATCCTATTTTTTTCTCTTTTTCCCCCCCCCCCCCTAATTATTCAGCTTTTCTTCACAGGAGTCCTAGACCACAGCAATGTATATATATAATATACAGCACTCCCACACATCCACCAGAAAACCTTTTCCCTTCCACAGTGATACTCTTATGCCCTATTCATATCATATTTACTTAAAGTGATGTACAGAGTCTGAGACATTAGCTTTCTAACAAGGTGACATCTGTGCTTACATTATGGTGCATACTTTAGGATACACAGTTCTTTACATTTTTAGTTATCCTATGTTTTACATTATGGTTTACATTATCAGTCTGTCATCTCCTATATGTTATGGTGTAATATTAAATGTTTTATATACATCCTTGTGTACTCTCAAGAAACTCCTCTCTTACCCCCCATTTACTTTGGTTCCACACATTTAACGTCCATTTTCCCTTCCACCTTGGTGCCCTCAGTGATAGCCAACCTCCGTTTCCTGAGGAGCCACTTCCAGAGATAGATGGAATAGTGTTCAGGGCCTAACTTGCTCAACTGCCCCAATGCCCTGGGAGCCACCCTTTCTCTCGAGGGATACAGTTCCCTCTATTGGATGGCATTAGTCCTCCCCAGGATGTGGGTCCACCCCCACTCTCACTACTTGGGTTTCTACCCCATGGTGACACCCACTCTGGCAGAATGAGCATTTAGACATTCCCCAGGAGCCCGTCCTGCATCAGACCCTCCCCTCCGAGCATTCTAAACAGGTAACCCTCTTTATTATATTTTGATATGATTTTCTCGGCATTTTACTCTCCACCAACACCTGACCCTCTCCTGGTTCGTATGCTACCCCTCCCTCCCCCCACTTTTGGGCAACGTTACCCACCCGTCCCTCCCCAGCCACCCTCAAACCTGCAAAGCCCCAAGCAAAGGCAACCCCTTGCCCCCCTTTTATCTCTTCTTTGTGTTCATACTTACCACCATCTCGTCTTAAATTCCACCCCTGCAGACATCGGCTCATATCCTTCCTCCACCCTCCGATTTCCTGCAAGCCTATCGTTCAGTCTCTTGCTATCTAGGGCAGCTTGTTTATTTCATATCATTGAGGTCATGTAGTATTTGTCCTTCAATGTCTGGGTTGCTTCACTCAACATAAGGTTCTCAAGATTCATCCATGTTATCACATGTGTTTGTAGTGTGTTTGTTCTTACAGCCGAGTAGTATTCCATTGTGTGTATATACCACATTTTATTGATCCACTCGTCTGTTGATGGGCATTTGGGTTGATTCCAACTTTTGGCAATAGTGAACAATGCTGCTATGAACATTGGTGTACATATATTGGTTTGTGTTCTTGTTTTCAGTTCTGCTGGGTATATTCCCAGCAGTGGTATTGCTGGGTCATATGGCAAATCTATGGCTAGTTTTTTGAGAAACCGCCATACTGTTCTCCAGAATGGTTGGATCCTTCTGCATTCCCACCAGCAGTGGATGAGTGTTCCCCTTCCTTCACATCCTCTCCAGCACTTGTATTCTTCTGTTTTTTTCATAGCTGCCAATCTTATGGGTGTAAGATGGTATCTCATTGTGGTTTTGATTTGCATTTCCCTGATAGCTAGAGATTTGGAACATTTTTTCATGTGCTTTCTTGCCATTTGTATTTCTTCTTCGGAGAAGTGTCTGTTTAAGTCTTTTTCCCATTTTTTAAATGGATTGTTTATCTTTTTATTTTCAAGATGTAGGAGTTCTTTATATATGCAAGTTATAAGTTTCTTATCAGATATATGATTGCCAAATATTTTCTCCCACTGTGTGGGCTCCCTTTTTACTTTCTTGACAAACTCCTTTGAGGTGCAGAAGGCTTTAATTTTGAGGAAGTCCCATTTATCTATTAGTTCTTTTGCTGCTCGTGCTTTTGGTGAGATATTCATAAATCCATTACCTATTACAAGGTCCTGTAGATGTTTCCCTACACTGCTTTCTAAGGTTTTTATGGTCTTGGCTCTTATATTTAGGTCTTTGATCCATCTTGAGTTGATCTTTGTATAAGGTGTGAGATGGTAATCCTCTTTCATTCTTCTACATATGGCTATCCAGTTCTCCAGACACCATTTGTTGAATAGGCCACTCTCTCCCAGTTGAGAGGGTTTGGTGGCTTTATCGAATATTATGTGGTTGTATATGTGAGGTTCTACATCAGAGCTTTCAATTCGATTCCATTGGTCTATATGTCTCTCCTTATGCCAATACCATGCTGTTTTCACCACCGTAGCTTTATAGTATGTTTTGAAGTCAGGTAGTGTGATTCCTCCAATTTCGTTTTTCTTTTTCAGTATGTCTTTGGCTATTTGGGGTCTCTTTCCTTTCCAAATAAATTTCATAGTTAGTTTTTCTAGTTCCTTAAAGAAGGCTGCATTGATTTTTATTGGGATTGCATTGAATGTGTATATCAATTTTGGTAGGATAGACATCTTAATAATGTTCAGTCTTCCTATCCATGAACAAGGAATAGTCTTCCATTTATTTAGGTCTTCTTTGATTTCCTTGAACAATCTTGTATAGTTCTCAGTGTATAAGTTCTTTACCTCTTTAGTTAAATTTATTCCTAAGTATTTGATTTTTTTATTTACTATTGTGAATGGTATTTGTTTCTTGATTTCCTCCTGATCTTGCTCATTATTGGTGTACAGAAATGCTACTGATTTTTGCGCATTGATCTTATAACCTGCGACTTTACTAAACTCATTTATGAGTTCTAGAATCTTCGTTGTAGATCTCTCAGGGTTTTCTATGTATAGGATCATGTCATCTGCAAATAATGAAATTTTGACTTCTTCCTTTCCAATTTGAATGCCTTTTATTTCTGGTTCTTGCCTCAGTGCTCGAGCAAGTACTTCTAAGACAATGTTAAATAGGAGCGGCGACAGTGGGCATCGTTGTCTTGTTCCTGAGTTTAGAGGGAAGGAGTCTAGGATTTCTCCATTGTAAACAATATTGGCTTTAGGTTTTTCATATATACTCTTTATCATGTTCAAAAAATTTCCTTGTATTCCAATCATTTGGAGTGTTTTTATCAAGAAAGGGTGCTGTATTTTGTCAAATGCTTTTTCTGCATCAATAGATATAATCATGTGATTTTTTTCCTTCAATCTGTTTATATGGTGTATTACGTTGATTGATTTTCTTATGTTGAACCATCCTTGCATACCTGGGATGAATCCCACTTGGTCGTGGTGTATAATTCGTTTAATGTGTTGTTGAATACGATTAGCAAGTATTTTGTTAAGTATTTTTGCGTCTAGATTCATTAGAGAAATTGGTCTGTAATTTTCCTTTCTTGTGATGTCTTTGTTTGGCTTTGGTACTAGGGTAATGTTGGCATCATAGAAGGAGTTGGGTAATGTTCTTTCTGTTTCGATGGTTTGGAATAGTTTCAGCAGGATTGGTGTCAGTTCTTTCCAGAATGTTTTATAGAATTCACCTGTGAAGCCATCTGGCCCTGGGCTCTTCTTAGTTGGGAGATTTTTAATAACTGATTCTATCTCTCTGCTTGTGATTGGTTTGTTAAGATCATCAATTTCTTCTTTTGTAAATATGGGCTGTTTATGTGTTTCTAGGAATTTGTCCATTTCCTCTAGATTGTCATTTTTGTTGGAATATAGTTTTTCAAAATATCCTCTTATGATAGTCTTTATTTCTGTGGGGTCAGTGGTGATATCGCCTTTCTCATTTCTTATTTTGTGTATTTGCATCTTCTCTCTTTTTTTCTTTGTTAGTGTTGCTAAAGGTTTGTCAATTTTGTTAATCTTCTCAAAAAACCAGCTCTTGGTCTTGTTTATCTGTTCAAGTGCTTTCTTATTTTCTATTTCATTTAGTTCTGCTCTTATCTTTGTTATTTCCTTCCTTCTTCTTCCTGTTGGGTTACTTTGTTGTTGTTTTTCTAATTCCTTCAAATGTGCAGTTAGTTCTTCAATTTTTGCTCTTTCTTCTTTTTTGATATATGAATTTATGGCTATAAACTTCCCTCTCAGTACTGCTTTTGCTGCATCCCATAAATTTTGGTATGTTGTGTTATCATTATCATTTGTTTCAAGGTAGTCATTGATTTCTTTTGAGATTTCCTCTTTGACCCACTGTTTTTCTAAGAGTGTGTTGTTTAATTTCCAAATCGTGGTGTGAAATCTGGGCTTCTTTCCCTTGCAAATCTCCAGCTTGACTCCACTGTGGTCAGAGATAATGTTTTGTATGATTTCAATCTTTCTGAATTCGTTCAGCCTTTCTTTGTGGCCTAGCATATGATCTATCTTGGAGAATGATCCATGTGCGCTTGAGAAAAATGTATATCCTGCTGTGTTTGGGTGTAGCGATCTATATATGTCTATTAGATCGAGCTCCTCTAATATACTATTCAGATGTTTTGTTTCTTTGGTGATTCTCTTTTGAGATGTTCTGTCCAGAGTTGATAGTGGTGTATTAAAATCCCCCACTATAATTGTAGATGTATCTATTCTTTCACTTAGTTTTTCCAGCGTTTGCCTGACGTATTTAGAGGCACCCTTGTTAGGGGCATAGATATTTATGATTGTTCGATCTTCTTGACAGATTTTCCCTTGGACTAAAATGTAGTATCCTTCTTTGTCTCTCACAATTGTTTCACATTTAAAGTCTATTTTGTCTGATATTAATATAGCTACTCCTGCCTTTTTTTGGTTATTGTTAGCTTGTATGATTGTTTTCCAGCCTTTCACTTTCAATCTCCATGCGTCTCTGGGTCTAAGATGTGTCTCTTGTAGACAGCATATGGATGGGTCATATTTCCTTATCCAATGTCCCAGTCTGAATCTTTTGATAGGTGAGTTTAATCCGTTGACATTCAGTGTTATTACTATCAAGGAATTATTTGTGTTAGCCATACTTTGATTGGATTTGTGTTTGTCATATTTTGTTTGTATATATTTTTTTGTCTTTTTTGTTGTTGTTGTTGGTCTTATACTCTCCTCCAACTTTGCCTTTCCTGTTTTTTCCTTTCTTCCTGCAGCATTCCCTTTAGAATTTCTTGAAGGGGAGGTTTCTTGTTGGTATACTCTTTCAGTTTCTGTTTGTCTGCAAATATTTTGTACTCTCCATCATATTTGAATGCTAGTTTAGCTGGATAAAGTATTCTTGGTTGGAAATTTCTTTCCTTTAGTACCTTGACTATATCATACCACTGTTTTCTTGCCTCCATGGTTTCAGAAGAGAAATCTGCACTTAATCTAATTGAGCTTCCCTTGTATGTGATGGTTTTCTTTTCTCTTGCTGCTTTTAGGATTTTCTCTTTGTCTTGAGTATTGGATAATTTGACAAGTATATGTCTTGGGGTGGGCCTGTTGGGGTTTATGACTTGTGGAGTGCGCTGTGCTTCTTGGATATGTACATCTGTCTCTTTCAGTAGATTTGGGAAGTTTTCAGCCATTATTTCCTGCAACACTCTTTCTGACCCCTTTCCCTTCTCTTCACCTTCTGGAATGCCTATAATACGTATGTTTGAGCGTTTTGCATTGTCATTCAGGTCCCTAAATCCTAATTGGATTTTTTCTATCTTCTTATTGACCCCTTCTACTATCTGTTTGATTTCTGATGTACTGTCTTCCACATCACTAATTCTCTGCTCTGTCTCTTCTAGTCTGCTGATATTTGCTGCAAGTGTATTTTTGATTTCTTGAACTGTGGTGTTCATTCCCATCATATCTGTTATGTTTTTGCGTATGTCTGCAATTTCCCCTCCAAGTGATGTCTTCATGTTGTTAACCTCTTTCATTACTGCATCAAATTTGTCGGTGATAAATGTTCTGAGATCTTTCATTGCTTGTGCCAAGTTTTGCTCCCCTTCGTGATTATTGGTTTGTTGATTGGATTCAGCCATGTTTTCCTGATTATTGGTTTGGTTCGTAGATTTTTGTTGCTTTCTGGTCATCTCTTTATTTTGACGAATTTAATCAGTTCCTTAGCTTCTTTGTCTGCTCTTGGAGGTTAATTAGTTGTTATTTTTGCACAGGTGTTATATCTTCTCTTTGTCACTTTTTTCTTCTTATTCTAGTTACTTGTTGTTGGTTAAGTTCACTTTAGAGGAAAGTATTAGTGTTGGGGAAAGGCAATTGTGTAAGCAAGGGAAAAGTGTAAAGTTGTATTGGTGATGTATGTTAATAAAGCAGGAATATGAGATCTGGAAGGATGGAGGTTAGATTCATGTAGATTGTATAGAGTTATAGCTGTAGGTAGAGTACCTTTTATGAAGTTGATGACTGAATTTGGGAGGAATATGGTATGAACTACACAGCTATTGTTTTCATGAGAGAGGGAAAAAGAAAAGAAAGGTAATAGTTTCAAGAGTGGATAATAGACAGAAAACAGAACAAAGGTATTAGAAATTAAGAGTTAGACACTTTGTGGATCAAAGAACGGGAGGTGGGGGGTGGAATATAGGAGAGACAGTAGATGATAGTGGATATCAAGATGCAGGGGAAGGGGGATAGTGTAGGTAGCCTAAATCAGTTCACACAGAAATGAGGCAGTGGAGGATGGGAAAACCCAGCAAATGTGAGGTGTTCCCTGTAGCACCTATTGTATACTTGAATTAAAGTAAAAATAAGTGGAAGATGAGGGACAAGAGGGAAAGAGAAAACCGAAAGAAAAAAAAAACTAATTATAATAAAGAAAAAAGAAAGGCAAGAAGAAAGGAAGAAAGAAAAAGAGGATGGGCAAACGGTGGGGAACGGATAGGGAGAAGAGAGATACAGGTACACACGTGTCACAATTGCAACACTATCTAAAACAACAACTTCCCCCTGCTTTGCCCTAAAACCCCCCGTCTGTCTGCCCAAATGGGTCTGCAAGCACCTCCCTTCCCACAAACCCCCAATAGGCCGCCCAGGGCCCACGAACTCCCCAGTACTGCAGATGCTCAAAAAAAAAAAAAAAAAAAATTAAGTAAAATATATTAAAGAAAAACAACAAAAAACAAACAAACAAACAAAAAAAAAAAAAAAAACAGAAACCCCTCCGCAGGCCCGGCTCCGCCCACCGCGGAGGCTTAGACCGGCTCTGCCCGGCTCCTCACGCCGCCTTGGCCTGGCCTGGCTCCGCCCAGCTCCGCTCGCTACAGCGGCCCAGCCGGCTCCGGCGTCCACCTCCCGCCACCACGGCCTGGACCGGCCCTGCCCGGCTCCGTACCCGCCGCGGCCTGACCCGGGCCCGCCCGGCTCCAAACGCTACCGCGGCCCGCAGCCGGGGCCTGCACCGGCCCCGCCCGGCTCCAAACGCTACCGCGGCCCGCAGCCGGGGCCTGCACCGGCCCCGCCCGGCTCCAAACGCTACCGCGGCCCGCAGCCGGGGCCTGCACCGGCCCCGCCCGGCTCCAAACGCTACCGCGGCCCGCAGCCGGGGCCTGCACCGGCCCCGCCCATCTAAGTCCCCTCTTGACATAGATTTGCAATGGACACAACCAATCCAAGGTCTACAGAGAAAATGTGCCATTGGTGTGGGAAGGGTGGCCATGGTGGCTGCTGGGTGTGGGGAATGGGAGGAAGAGATGAGATGAGGAGGCATTTTCGGGACTTGGATTTGTCCTGGGAGGTGCTTCACGGACAATTACAGGACATTTAGATCCCGCCAGGGCCCATTGGATGGAGAGTATGGGCTATGATGTGGACCACTGACTATGGGGTGCAGCGATGCCCAGAAATGTACTTACCAGGTGCAATGGATGTGTCATGATGATGGGAGAGAGTGTTGCTGTGGTGGGAGTGGGGGGTGGGGGCGGTGGGGTTGAATGGAACTTCATATTTTTTGAATGTAATATTTTTTAAAAAAAGAATCTACCACCTAACACCAGATCTTGAAGATATTTTCCTACAATTTCTTCCAGGAGTTTTATGGTTCTTACTTTTATTTTTAGGTTTTTGATCCATTTTGAGTTAATTTTTGGATAAGGTGTGAGACAGGGGTCCTCTTTCCTGCTTTCAGCTATGGATATCCAATTCTTTCAGCACCATTTGTTGAATGGATTGTTCTGCCCGAGTTGTGAGTTTGACAGGCTAGTCAAAAATCACTTGACCATACACGTGAGGATCTGTTTCTGAACCATAAATTTGGTTCAATTGGTCTACTGTGTCTGTCTTTAGGCCAGTACCATGCTGTTTTTACCACTATAACTTGGTAATATGATTTAAAGTCTGGAGATGAAGGTTCGCCTTTCCTTTTTATGATGTTTCTGACTATTCAGGACCCCTTACCCTTCCAAATAAATTTGATGATCGTGTTTTCATTTTTTAAATTTATTTTATTTTTAAATTTAATATCACACAAAACATTACATTAAAAAACATAAGAGCTTCCATATACCCCACTCCCCCACCCCCACCCCATCAAATTTTTTATTCTATTTTTTTTTAGGACACATAAATAACGAAAAAATGGTACATTCAAAAAATATGAGGTTCCCATAAACCCCCCATCCCCCCTCAACTCACTCTTCCCACATCAACAACCTCTTTCATCATTGTGGTACAGTCATTGCATTTGGTAAATACATTTTGGAGCACTGCTGCACCACATGGATAATAGTTTACAGTGTAGTTTACACTCTACCCCAGTTCATTCAGTGGTTTATGGCAGGATATATAATGTCCAGCATCTGCCACTGCAATATCATTCAGGACAACTTCACATCTGGGATTGCATTGAATCTGTATATCACTTTGAGTAGAATTGACATCTTAGCGATATTTAGTCTTCCAATCAATGAGCATGGAATGTTCTTACAGTTTTTTAGGACTTTTTTATTTCTTTTAAAATTGAGTTGCAGTTTCCTGAATACAAGTACTTTACATCTTTGGTTAAGTTTATTCCTGACTATTAGAGTTTTATATGTCATATTTTATTTTCACCACACTTTTGACACTTTTAGTTACTTTTATTGATATAAACTTCATTTCTAGACTTTCTTCCAGGCCTTTCTCTCCTGACTTTTCTTTTCAGGCTCCAGCACAACCTTTAGTATTTCCTGAAAATCTGGTTTCTTACTTAGAAATTCTCTCAGTTTCTATTTATCTGTGAATATTCTAATCTTGCCCTCATTTTTCAAAGACAGTCTTGCTGGATATAAGATTCTAGGCTGGAAGTTTTTCTCTGGTAGTATCTTAAATATATCAGACCATGTCTTCTTGCCTCCATGGTCTCTGGTGAGAAATCAGCATTTAATCTTTTTGGATATCCCTTATATGTTATGCATTGCTTTTCTCTTGCTGTTCTCAGAATTCTCTTTGTCTTTGGCATTCTCATGAGTATATCTCTCAGAGTCAGTCTATTCAGATTTTTTCAGATGGGAGTATGTTGTGCTTCTTGTACATGGATATGTATGTCTCTCAATAAGGTTGGGAAATTTTCTACCATTATTTCTTCAGATATTCCTTCTACCCCTTTTCCCTTCTCTTCTCCTTCTGGGACACCCATGACACATATGTTTGCATGTCTGTTGCTTTCATTTGGTTCCCTGAGACCTTGTTCAACTTTTTCCGTTCTTTTATTTAACTGTTCTTTTGTATGTTCACTTTCATGGTTATTTCTTCAAGCTCACCAATCCTTTCTTCTGCCTCCTTACATCTGGTATTATATGGCTCCAATGTTTTTTAAATTACATTTATTGCACCTTTCATTCTCATAAGATCTGCTATTTTTCTATGTATGCTTTCAAATTCTTCTTTGTGCTCATCCAGTGTCTTCTTAATATCCTTAATCTCTTTAGCCACCTCATTGAATTTATTAAGGAGATTTCTTTAAACATCTATGATTAGTTGTATCTACTGTCTTATGTCATCTGGAGGCTTATCTTTCTCCCTTAATTGGGCCATAGTTTCCTGTTCCTTGGTGTGGATTGGAAATTTTTGTTGGTGTCTTGGCATCTGGCTTACTAGAGTATTTATTCTGGGTGCAGTTTTTCTCTTTAGTTGAGGGCTTCCTGCCCTTTCTCCTTTGCTGGTTGTTCAGTAGAAGCCAAGCATTTAGTTGGTACTGTAAGCTGTGGAGGCTCAAGCTGCCCTCATTGCCCCAGAGACCAATGAAGCTTCTTCCAATTTTCTCCTTTGCCATGGGTACGGACAGAATCACAGCTGTGTAGAATAATTCAGGTCGTGCAGACCTAGACTGTAGTTGCCCAGAGAGACTAATGGAGCTCCACGCCCCCTTCTCCCCTGTCTGGGACGGGGATGGAGCTGCAGTTGTGGGCAACAATCTATGCAGTATGGGTTCAAAATGACCACAGTTTCCCTAGTAGACTTCTGATTTTCAGTCTATGCCAGCAAAAGTTACCTGCAGTTGCCTGGATAGACTGGTGCAGAGCCTGCCAGCCTCCTCCATGCCAGAGGTGGGGCTGAAGCCTATGCTTGGGCTGCAGGCCATTCAGGGTGGAAGAAACCATTTCCTATGGTCACTGTGATTTTCAGTCAGCCCGGCTTCCCCTCAGGTTTTGGGGAAATAGAGCTTCCAATTTCAGCCACAGAATAGCTCCTGAGGCAGCTCATGCCACCAGAGTAGGATAGTAACCAGCCTCCATGGCTTGGCCAGTAATTTCCTGGAGAGGCTGGCGCAGGTCCCTGCAGCTTCCTCCCTGCTGAAGGTGGCATTGGGACCTAGGCTGGAACTGCAATCTGATCTGGATGGAAAGAAGCCAGTCCCCACCAGCACCGTGATTTCCAGTCTGCCCCACTTCCACTCATGATAGGCACGTAGTTAAAGGTGGTGGCTACCGGCCTTTTTCCGACTTGGACAGGCTTAAACTTTAGCTGTTCTCAGGATTATACTTTATCCCGCTGAATTTACTCATCAGTAGCTGAAATTAGTGCCCAACCATCTCTTCCTCCCTCATTTTTGGGAAGTGGAACTTTCAGTCTGAGCCATGGAATAGCTCCCGAGGTGGCTTGTGCCTCCAGTGGAGAATGGGCACTGGCCCCTGTAGCGTGGAGTGCTCTCCTTATGAGTCTTCTCTGCAGATGGGCAGTCTCCTCCTTCCATTCCTTCAAGGATGTTGCAGGATACTCTTCTGGCCTACTGGACCCCCCAAACAGGTGCTTCAGCTAGTTCCAGATAGCTCTGAGTGTTTACTAACTGCCCTGTAGCAGGAGCTGACTCTAAGAGCTCCTTACTCCACTGCTATCTTGTTGGTTCTCCACCACCACCCCCCCCATATTCTTTTTTTACCTTTAGGATTCATATAATACCTCCTTTGATTTTGGGGGTGTTTTGGGGTTTTTTTTTAAGATTTTTTAAATTTTTCTCCCCTTCCCTGTCCCCCCAGTTGTCTGCTCTCTGTGTCCATTCGCTGTATGTTCTTCTGTGGGAATCTGTGTCTCTTTTTGTTGCATCAGCTCTCCGTGTGTGCGTGGCACCATTCCTGGGCAGGCTGCACTTTTATCGTGCTGGGCGGCTCTCCTTACGGGGTGCACTCCTTATGCATGGGGCTCCCCTATGCAGGGGACACCCCTGTGTGGCATGACACTCCTTGAATGCATCAGTACTGTGCATGGGCCAGCTCATCACATGGTTCAGGAGGCCCTGGGTTTGAACCTCCCATGTGGTAGGCGCCTATCCATTGGGCCAAACCCACTTCCCCCTCTTTGGATTTTGCTACAAAAATATTACAATATTATTACCTATTATTAACTATGGTCTATAAGTTACATTAGTTATATTTTCCCATGTATCACCATATTCTTTACTGCTGGTATTAACTACAGTCCTTGTCTGCTGCAAAAATCACAGTTATACAGTCTCTGTATCATCCTCCAACTGTCTTCCAACTAACATTAACCTCCCAAAACTACCCATTTCAACCACAATCACATCCATAAATCAGCAGTTTGTTACACTCATTATAATATGCTACTATCAACTCCATCCATTATCACATATTTACAATTGACCTTATTAAACATTCTACATACATCCAGCATCAGTTACCCCTTCTCAACCCACATTCCATCTCCCACCAAACTACACTACATAGGCCAACTCCAGAAGTCTACTCATGGCATTTAGTTCATATCAGCGAGAGCATACACTATTTTCCCTTTTGTGTCTGCCCAATTTCACTCAACATAATGTCCTCAAGGTTCCTCCCTGTTGTCACATGCTTCCCCAACTTATTTCTTTTTACAGTTGAATAGTATTCCATCACATGTATTGACTACATTTTATTTATCCATTCCTCAGCTGATGGACACATGTTCTTTCCATCTTTTAGCAATTGTAAATAATGCCATTATGAACATTGATGTGCAAATATCTGTTCACATCTTGTTTTTCAGTTCTTCTGAGTATATTCCTAGCAGCAGGATGGCCTGATCATATGGCAGTTCTATTTTCAACTTCCAGAGGAACTGCCAAACTATCTTACACAGAGGTTGCACCATTTAACACTCTCACAAATAGTGGCGGAGTGTTCCTATTTCTCCACATCTTCTCCAGCACATGTAGTTTTATTTTTTTTTAATAACGGCCATTCTGTAGGGTGTGAAATGATATCTCATTGTAGTTTTGGTATGAATTTCCCTAATAGCTAGGAATGTTAAGCATCTTTTCATGTGTTTTTCAGTCATTTGTATTTCCTCTTTGGAAAATGTGTATTTGAGTCCTTTGTCCAATTTTTAATTGGGTTTGCTTGTTGTTTTGCCATTATATCACATGGAAATCAAAACCATGTCAGATATGTGGTCACCAAAGAAATTTTTCCATTGAGTTAGCTGTCTTTTCACCTTAAGAAAATTGTTTGAAAGATAAGAGCAGAACTAAATGAAATAGAAAATAAGAAAGCACTTGAAAAAATAAACAAGACCAAGAGCTGGTTTTTTGAGAAGATCAACAAAATTGACAAACCTTTAGCGAGATTAACAAAGAAAAAAAGAGAAAAGATGCAAATACACAAAATAAGAAATGAGAAAGGTGATATCACCACTGACCCCACAGAAATAAAGACTATCATAAAAGGATACTTTGAAAAACTATATTCCAACAAAAATGACAATTTAGAGGAAATGGACAAATTCCTAGAAATACATAAGCAGCCCATACTGACGAAAGAAGAAATTGATGATCTTAACAAACCAATCACAAGCAAAGAGATAGAATCAGTCATTAAAAATCTCCCAACTAAGAAGAGCCCAGGGCCAGACGGCTTCACAGGGGAATTCTACAAAACATTCCGGAAAGAACTAACACCAATCCTGTTGAAACTATTCCAAAAAATCGAAACAGAAGGAACACTGCCTAATTCCTTCTATGATGCCAACATTACCCTAGTACCAAAGCCAAACAAAGACACCACAAGAAAGGAAAATTACAGACCAATTTCTCTAATGAACCTAGACGCAAAAATACTTAACAAAATACTTGCTAATCTTATTCAACAACACATTAAACGAATTATACACCATGACCAAGTGGGATTTATTCCAGGTATGCAAGGATGGTTCAACATAAGAAAATCAATCAATGTAATACACCATATAAACAGATTGAGAGAAAAAAACCACATGATTATGTCTATAGATGCAGAAAAGGCATTTGACAAAATACAGCACCCCTTCCTGATAAAAACACTCCAAAATGCGGCGGCTTGCTCGGTCGGTAGAGGTGGGGTCTGGCTGCGGACGAGGGGTCGGTCCAGCTCTGGACGAGGGGTCGGTCCAGCTCTGGACGAGGGGTCGGTCCCACTTGGGACAAGGGGTCGGTCCGGCAGCAGACGAGGGATCGGTCTCACAAGGGGTTGCGCGGTTCGGCTGACGGGGTCGCCCGGCGAAGCCGGCGACGAAGGGGTCGCCCGGAGAAGCCGGCGACGAAGGGGTCGCCCGGAGAAGCCGGCGACGAAGGGGTCGCCCGGAGAAGCAGGCGACGAACTGGGGACAAGGGAGGCCAGGCCCTTGTCGGGGGCTCTCAGGACTGGAGGGCGCACGGCAGAAGAACTACCGCGGAGACAAGGTAAACACGCAAGTCCACTTTATTGAGGGACAGGCAACAGTTTTATAGGGGCTGGGGAAGGCTGATTGGTCGAAGCCACGCCCTGTTCTGATTGGTTGCCGGTGAAAGGTCAGTGGGCGGTACTGGACGGGGGAGGGGTGGTGGTTAGGGATTGGCTGTCGCTGTTGCTGGGGGAAGGGGCAGGGTTTAGGGATTGGTGGCTGCTGTTGCTGGGGTGGAGGGCAGACTTGAGTTTCCCGCCCACGCCTGGCTGTTGCTGCTGTCGGGGGAGGGAAAAGGGCAGACTGGAATTTTCCGCCCACGCCTGGCTGTTGCTGCTGTCGGGGGAGGGGAAAAGGGCAGACTGGAATTTTCTGCCCTGCGCCTGCACAGGGAGAAGGAAGAAGAAGGGTGCCGCCCCACAAGGCATCGGGTGGCGCCATCTGGGAGGAGGGGTGGCCGCGGAAGCATGGCTGCCGAGAAGGGGAGACCCAAGGGCACTCTGCGCCCATGCCGAGCTTCCTTCAGGGGTGGCGGTGGGCCCGACCAACCACCCTATTATGGGGGCAGCGGAATTAGGCCTACCACGGCCGCTCCCCTGCCAGGCCAGCAAACCACACTTCAGCCCGAGGGATGACCGCATTTCCCCCTTCTTTTCAAATAAGGGCCAGGATGGCAGCAGCAACAAGTAGCCGAGGCCCAAGAGGCAGTAAGCAATGAGGGAAGCGGGGCTGAAGAGGGAGGTGAGTATGACAGGGATACAAATGTACAATTTGGGGGGCAGTATCTTGCTGTTGCAAGCAAGGGTGGCCAATGTCCAATTCTTGTTGATCTCGGTTGCTATAAGGTCCATCTGCTTGTTAAAAGTCCAGGATGACAGCGCGTTACAGGTAGTTGATCTCTTCTTGGCGGCGAAGAGCGGTAGAGGCAGACTGTGTGATGGTCTGGAGGATCGCAGCGGTGAGGACAAGTCGCGTCAGGGCACCAGCGACGGTGGTGGCGGCAGCGTTGGGAGTGGTGGAGACGTAGGCGAGGACAATAAGAAGGCCAAAGTCTTCACGGGCGCGAGAGAGGCCGATGTTAATGGGGCGGGCTGACATGGGGCGGCCCAAACTGCAACGCAGTAGGGGTTCAAGCGAAAAAAGGAGGGGGGCGGGGGACAAGAAAGGATGCTTTGGATGGCTGAGAAGAGGAGTGAGGTCGAGACAGGAGGAAGCTCCGCAGAAGTATGGGGAGGCAAGAGCAGAAGCGTTATTGGATGCTAGAAAGCAGGCCGCGGGCCGGGGAAAGCGGGTTGCGGGCCGTTTAGCAGGGCTGGAGCTGCTTGAGAGCGATGGCGGCATGGGGGGCTGTGGTTACAATCTTCTGGGGTGGTAGCGGCTAGACAGATGGCAGAAAATATTATCAAGAAAGCAAAGGTTATGAGGAAGAAATAGAGTATTAAAGGCTGTGGGGGAAGTGAGAAGATCATTTAGAGGATAGGGTTGAGAATGGTATGTTTAAGACAGCAGCTTTGTGGTTTGTAGGAGACTGCTTTATAAACGAAGGAGAATGAGGGCAGTAAATATAGTAACGATAGATAGGAAGATGACAGTGAGGAGGAGTCTTTGTTTAAGGTTCCAATCGTCCAGCGCAACAGTGGCTAGGCCGATAGCGAGGGGTGTTGCTAAATAGACAATGGCTGCAAAGACAAAATCATCTTCTGTTTCCTTAAGAATAACTTTTCTTTAAATACTTAGTAGCATGCAATATTAGAAACCGTTTCCCAAAAGCAAGTTGGCAGGGGAGCTTGGTTGCTGTTAATCTTTCCTGTTATAAATTACCTTTTATTATTATTATCATCAATTTAGTTTTATATATATATATTTAAGAATGACCTTTTGGAATTAGCCATTTAATACCTTAATGTAAACAATGCTTTATTAAACCTTTTATTATTATTTATAACCATATAGACTATTGAAGATAAATTTTATCTTTACAGAACACATTCCCTTACGTAAAGTTATCACAATACCTTTTACACTTGCCGCATGCAAATTAAGTTTCAAGAGTTTATGAAAAATTAGCCATCCTACTTTAGGACAAAATACGTCTTTTTGCAAAACTTATTACATTTCAGTTAGCATTTTTACAAACTTTTAACCTTTTTTAATATTCATATAAGTTTCACATTCTTTATATTATCCTGTGAAGAAAAATAAGTTATTCATTTTAATCTAGGCAAGAAAACTTTTTATGAAGACGTACAGTTAATTTTGTTAATTAAGACTTACAATTTTTTTTAATTGTAGATATCTTATTAACATTTAAACTTATGTATTAATATAATAAACTTAAGTATTAATATAAGCGCTTATTTAATTTTTGGCCATTTGAATAGAGCTCTTTTAAAGATTTCTAGTAATTTATATTTACCATCCGGAGGTATCACAATATATGTTGACATTGAACGAACAGACAGACAAACACAGAACAATTACAACACATTAACAGAAATATATAATTTATTTACAGTTGACTCATAACTCTTACTTTCTTGGTATAGCTGCTTTTAAATCCTTTTTTATATAGCATATCATAGATTATACCCTTCAAGATTTCTTCTGGACTTCATGTTGCCTGTAATAAGCCAGGAGGGAATCTTTTACCTTCCTGCTCCACAGCAAAAGTGACCCTATCTATAAGGCGAGTATAGGTGTCCAGGTCCCAAAGCTGACACGTGGTAAGCCACGGATTAAAGGGGAGAAGAAGGTCCCAATATACTTGAAGCTGTTTGAAAGAGATCTTACACTGGTGAGTGTCTAGGAGACCGGCGAGGGCCCGAACTTGTGGGGCTTGCTTAGCAGATAGGATGTTACCCATTGCTAATGGCCTTTTGGAGCCGATAAGAAAAGGGGCCCTTACCTTGAGAGCGTGGCAATGGGAGCCGAGGTGCGTGGTGAGACGAGGGGTCGGAGCCGATGGGACTCCGACGGTGGTCGCGGGCCAAGAGAAGGCCCCGATGAGGGGAGGGCGGAACGACGAGCAGTGGAGCAAGGCAAAGGGGAGCAAGTGCGGAGGGGAGGAGGCAGAGGTGAAGGCAGGGGTGGAGGTGCTCAGGCACGCGCTCCTGAGAGTTTTATTGGTGCCTCTTAATCATAGCGGGTCGGTATAAGCCCCCGACATGGAAGGAGAAAGCCATCCAGCGATTCTCCCAGACCGCCGTGGATCGTATGAGGTCACCAAGGTTCAGGAGCAGCAATGCAGAGCAAAAAGATAAGGGTGAGAAGAGAGGAGGGTGTAGGGCTGTGGGAGGGTTACTTCAGACATGCAAGCGCGTGCTCCCGAGAAATCCAAGGCTCCTCTTAATCATAGCGGGTCGGTATAAGCCCCCGACATGGAAGGAGAAAGCCATCCAGCGATTCTCCCAGACCGCCGTGGATCGTATGAGGTAGCCAAGGCTCAGGTAGCAGCAATGTTGCATGAGAGAAGTCCCAAGGTGAGAAGAGAGGAGGGTGTAGGGCTGTGGTAGGATTACTTCAGACGTGCAAGCGCGCGCTCCCGAGAAATCCAAGGCTCCTCTTAATCATAGCGGGTCGGTATAAGCCCCCGACATGGAAGGAGAAAGCCATCCAGCGATTCTCCCAGACCGCCGTGGATCATATGAGGTAGCCAAGGCTCAGGTAGCAGCAATGTTGCACGAGAGAAGTCCCAAGATGAGAAGAGAGGAGGGCGTAGGGCTGTGGTAGGATTACTTCAGACGTGCAAGCGCGTGCTCCCGAGAAATCCAAGGCTCCTCTTAATCATAGCGGGTCGGTATAAGCCCCCGACATGGAAGGAGAAAGCCATCCAGCGATTCTCCCAGACCGCCGTGGATCGTATGAGGTAGCCAAGGCTCAGGTAGCAGCAATGTTGCATGAGAGAAGTCCCAATGTGAGAAAAGAGGAGGGGGGGGCCGCCAGGTTATGGAGTGAGGCTGTGGTGGAGTTGCCTTGCCCCACGTTGTGCTGTGGTGGGGTTGCTTTGCCCCAAGTTGGGCGCCAACTGCGGCGGCTTGCTCGGTCGGTAGAGGTGGGGTCTGGCTGCGGACGAGGGGTCGGTCCAGCTCTGGACGAGGGGTCGGTCCAGCTCTGGATGAGGGGTCGGTCCCACTTGGGACAAGGGGTCGGTCCGGCAGCAGACGAGGGATCGGTCTCACAAGGGGTTGCGCGGTTCGGCTGACGGGGTCGCCCGGCGAAGCCGGCGACGAAGGGGTCGCCCGGAGAAGCCGGCGACGAAGGGGTCGCCCGGAGAAGCCGGCGACGAAGGGGTCGCCCGGAGAAGCAGGCGACGAACTGGGGACAAGGGAGGCCAGGCCCTTGTCGGGGGCTCTCAGGACTGGAGGGCGCACGGCAGAAGAACTACCGCGGAGACAAGGTAAACACGCAAGTCCACTTTATTGAGGGAGAGGCAACAGTTTTATAGGGGCTGGGGAAGGCTGATTGGTCGAAGCCATGCCCTGTTCTGATTGGTTGCCGGTGAAAGGTCAGTGGGCGGTACTGGATGGGGGAGGGGTGGTGGTTAGGGATTGGCTGTCGCTGTTGCTGGGGGAAGGGGCAGGGTTTAGGGATTGGTGGCTGCTGTTGCTGGGGTGGAGGGCAGACTTGAGTTTCCCGCCCACGCCTGGCTGTTGCTGCTGTCGGGGGAGGGAAAAGGGCAGACTGGAATTTTCCGCCCACGCCTGGCTGTTGCTGCTGTCGGGGGAGGGGAAAAGGGCAGACTGGAATTTTCCGCCCACGCCTGGCTGTTGCTGCTGTCGGGGGAGGGGAAAAGGGCAGACTGGAATTTTCTGCCCTGTGCCTGCGCAGGGAGAAGGAAGAAGAAGGGTGCCGCCCCACAAGGCATCGGGTGGCGCCATCTGGGAGGAGGGGCGGCCGCGGAAGCATGGCTGCCGAGAAGGGGAGACCCGAGGGCACTCTGCACCCATGCCGAGCTTCCTTCAGGGGTGGCGGTAGGCCCGACCAACCACCCTATTATGGGGGCAGCGGAATTAGGCCTACCACGGCCGCTCCCCTGCCAGGCCAGCAAACCACACTTCAGCCCGAGGGATGACCGCACCAAAAGATCGGAATACAAGGAAACTTTTTGAACATGATAAAGAGTATATATGAAAAACCTAAAGCCAACATTGTTTACAATGGCGAAATCCTGAAATCCTTCCCTCTAAAATCAGGAACAAGACAAGGATGCCCATTGTCTCCGCTCCTATTTAACATTGTCTTGGAAGTACTGGCTCGAGCACTGAGACAAGAACCAGATATAAAAGGCATTCAAATTGGAAGGGAAGAAGTCAAAATTTCATTATTTGCAGATGACATGATCCTATATATAGAAAACCCTGAGAGATCTACAACAAAGCTCCTAGAACTCATAAATGAGTTTAGCAAAGTCGCAGGTTATAAGATCAATGCGCAAAAATCAGTAGCATTTCTATACACCAATAATGAGCAAGATCAGGAGGAAATCAAGAAACAAATACCATTCACAATAGTAAATAAAAAAATCAAATACTTAGGAATAAATTTAACTAAAGAGGTAAAAAACTTATACATCGAGAACTATACAAGATTGTTCAAGGAAATCAAAGAAGACCTAAATAAATGGAAGAATATTCCCTGTTCATGGATAGGAAGACTGAATATTATTAAGATGTCTATCTTACCAAAACTGATCTACACATTCAATGCAATCCCAATAAAAATCAACACAGCCTTCTTTAAGGAACTAGAAAAACTAACTATGAAATTTATTTGGAATAAAAAGAGGCCCCGAATAGCCAAAGACATATTGAAAAAGAAAAACGAAATAGGAGGAATCACACTTCCTGACTTCAAAACATACTATAAAGCTACAGTAGTGAAAACAGCATGGTACTGGCATAAGGAGAGACACACAGACCAATGGAATCGAATTGAAAATTCAGATATAGAACCTCATGTATATAGCCATATAATATTCGATAAAGCCACCAAACCCTCTCAACTGGGAGAGAATGGCCTATTCAACAAATGGTGCCTGGAGAACTGGATAGCTATATGTAGAAGAATGAAAGAGGATTACCATCTCACACCTTATACAAAGATCAACTCAAGATGGATCAAAGACCTAAATATAAGAACCAAGACCATAAAGACCTTAGAAAGCAGTGTAGGGAAACATCTACAGGACCTTGTAATAGGAAATGGCTTCAAGAATATCACACCAAAAGCACGAGCAGCAAAAGAACAAATAGATAAACAGGACTACCTCAAAATTAAAGCCTTCTGCACCTCAAAGGAGTTTGTCAAGAAAGTAAAAAGGGAACCCACACAATGGGAGAAAATATTTGGCAACCATATATCTGATAAGAGACTTATAACTTGCATATATAAAGAACTCATAGATCTCGAAAACAAAAAGATAAACAACCCATTTAAAAAATGGGAAAAAGATTTAAACAGACACTTCTCCAAAGAAGAAATACAAATGGCTAAAATGCACATGAAAAAATGCTCCAAATCCCTAGCTATCAGGGAAATGCAAATCAAAACTACAATGAGATACCATCTTACTCCCATAAGTTTGGCAGCCATGAAAAAAACAGTAGAATACAAATGCTGGAGAGGATGTGAAGAAAGGGGAACACTCATCCATTGCTGGTGGGAATGCAGAAGGATCCAACCATTCTGGAGGACAGTTTGGCAGTTTCTCAAAAAATTATCCATAGATTTGCCATATGACCCAGCAATACCACTGCTGGGTATATACCCATCAGATCTGAAAACAAGGACACAAACCGATATATGTACACCAATGTTCATAGCAGCATTGTTCACCATCGCCAAAAGTTGGAATCAATCCAAAAGTCCATCAACAGATGAGTGGATCAATAAAATGTGGTATATACACACAATGGAATACTACTCAGCTGTAAGAACCAATACACTACAATCGCACGTGATAACATGGATGAACCTTGAGAATCTTATGTTGAGTGAAGCAACCCAGGCATTGAAGGACAAATACTATATGACCTCAATGATATGAAATAAGTTAACTGCCTCAGAGAGCTAGAGTCTGGAAAAGTGGCTTACTGGAAATCGGGGGGTGGAGGAAGGCTGTGAGTTAATGTCTGTAGGGGTGGAATCTGTGATGAGCTGGGGGTAAGTATGAGCACAAAGAAGGGACAAAATGGGGGCAAGGGGTTACCTTCGGGTGGGGTTTTCTGGGTTTGAGGTGGGCTGGGGATGGGAAGAGGGGTAATATGGTCCAAGAAATAGGTGGGAGGGAGGGGCAACATACAAACATGGGAGAGTGCCAGAAGTTCATTGAGAACTAAATGTTGAGTAAAACGTATCAAAGTATAAGTAGGAGGGTTACCTGGTTAGGACGCTCAGGGGGTATGGTCTGATGCGGGACGGACTCCGGAGGGAATAGCTGAAGGCTCATTTTGCCAAGGTGGGTTCTACCATTGGGTGGGGTGGACCCATATCCTGGGGAAGACTAATGCCGTCGAATAGAGAGAACTGTATCTCTCGTGAGAAAGGACGGCTCCCAGGGCATTAGATTGGCAGGCGTTGTGGGCCCTAAGGGGAGGGGAAAATGGACGTGCAATGGATGGAACAAAGGTAAATAAGGGGGCAAAAGAGGAGTTATGTGAGAGTACACGAGGATGAATATAAAACAGCTAATATTACACCAAAAACATATAGGGGACGACAGACTAATAATGAAAACCATAAGACAAAACATAGGATAACTAAAAAATTTAGAAAACTGTACAACCTAAAGTATGGACGACATAGTAAGCACAAATGTTACCTTGTTTGAAAACTATAGTTTCGGAATCTGTACATCAGTTTCAGGAAATATGATATGAATAAGTTAAAAGATTATTGCTGTGGAAGGGAAAAGGTTTTATGGTGGATCTGGGGAAATACTGTATATTGTATATATGAATTTTGGTGATCTAAGACTCTTCTGAAGCTGGCATTATGTTGGGATTCACTTTACGGGAAGTTTTGGATCACAGAGTGGTTCAACAATGGCAGCGGAGGAATACTGATATGGGATGTTATTGACAGGATATATATGGTTGACAGGGAGTTATACAGGGCATATGCCCAGGGTATATGGTAATGTCTATATATACTCATAGTGGAAACAATTAAAAACAACAGCTGGGGGGGTACTGGGCTCCTGGCTGGGGGGTCACTGTTGTGGGCCCTGGGAGAGCAGCAGCAATCCTCCAGGTGCAACGGCAAGAACCAGGAAGGAAGGAGGGCCCAACAGTGGGCTCTTGATACTAATGGCTACACTTTTGAGCCTATGCACCTGCAATAAGAACAAGGCCTAGAGTAGCATTGTGCCTGGGGGTTTCCTCCTGACAGCCTTCATGTTACTCAAATGTGGCCACTCTCACAGCCAAACTCAGCGTGTAGATGTGATGCATTCCCCCCAGCATGGGACACGACACCCGGGGATGAGCCTCCCTGGCACCGAGGGATCACTACCACATACCAGCTGAAGAAGCAACTAGAAAATGACCTTGAATTAAAGATTCAATGAGGAACAGCAGAATATACCTGTCTACATATAATAACATGACTTCGGGAAGCGGTTTGACCTAATGTAAGGGGGAAATGGAAAGGAGAAATGAGATTATAAGGCTGTGAGTCTCTAAAAAAGAGTCTGGAGGTTGTCAGAAGGAATAGCCCTATGTACAACTGAACAGAGTCTAAGAGACAGATAAGGTAGATACAACCCCAGGTATTGGTTCTTTTGAGGGATAAAGAGACCCACGGGTTCTATGGTCATGGCAGAAGGGGTTCACTGCCGTGACAGATGGCTCTTCTTTGGAGCTGGTGTTTCTGCGTGATGGAAATGGACTCAGAGGGGATCTCTTTTCACAAGACTTGCATGCTACTTTATTGGAATTGTAGTTGGTGCTGGGTTTAAGATATATGTAGGGGATTTGAATCTCTGGACTGATAATATGACACCCAGGCCCAGAGCCTCAACAGACTTCAGCTCCTACACTTTGACTTATTGGACTTACTCCACTCAGCTAACATGGAGTTGAAGAAGGTCAACCACCACAACATGTAGAGTGTCTACAACTAGAAGCGGGAAGAGTGCATCCAGTACCCATGTGGAATCTAAGCCCTCACTTGACATAGGTGTGCAATGGACACAACCAATCCAATGTCCACAGAGAAAATGTGGAATGGGTGTGGGAACGGTAGCCATGGGGGCTGCTGGGTGTGGGGAACGGGAGGAAGAGATGAGATGTGGAGGCGTTTTCGGGACGTGGAGTTGTCCTGGATAGTGCTTCACGGACAATTACGGGACACTGTAGATCCCCCCAGGGCCCACTGGATGGAACGTGAGAGAGTCTGGGCTATGATGTGGACCATTGACTATGGCGTGCAGTGATGCTGAGAGATGAACTTACCAGGTGCAATGGATGTATCACGATGATGGGAGAGAGTGTTGCTGTGGGGGGGAGTGGGGGGGCGGGGGCGGTGGGGTTGAATGGGACCTCATATATTTTTTTTAATGTAATTAAAAATAATAATAAATAAATATTTTTAAAAAAAAAGAAAATTGTTTGAAGCACAAAATTGTCTAATTTTGAGGAAATCCTATTTACTGATTTTTCTGTCATTGCTCATGCTTTTGGTGTAAGGTCCAAGAAAACACCACCTACCACAAGATCTTGTAGATGTTTCCCTTTATTTTCTTCTAGGAGTTTTATGTTTCTAATTTTTATATTTAGGTCCTTGATCCATTTGAGTTAATTTGTATGTACGACATAAGATAGGGGTCCTCTTTCTCTCTTTTAGAAATGGATATCCAGTTTTCCCAGCACTGTTTATTAAATAGGCTGTTCTGACCCAGCTGAGTGGGTTTTACAGCCTTGTCCAAAATCACTTGACCATAGATGTGAGGTTCTATTTCCAACTCTCCATTCAATTCTATCAATCATTCTGTCTATCTTTATGCTGGTGTCATCTTGTTTTTTCCACTGTAACTAGATAATATGCTTTGAAGTTGGGTAAGTGAGAGTTCTCCAACTTCATTCTTCTTTTTAAATATATTTTTGTCCATTCAGAGGCACTTACTCTTCCAGATAAATTTGATTATTTGCTTTGCTAATTCTACAAAGAAGGTAGTTGGAATTTTATTGAGATTGTGTTAAATACGTAGATCAGTTTGGGTAGAATTGACATCTTAATGCTATTTAATCTCCCAATACATGAACACAGAACATCCTTCCGTTTATTTAGGTCATCTTTGGTTTCTCTTACCAATGTGTAGCAATTTTCTGAGTATGGGTCCTTTATGTCTTTGGTTAACTTTTTTCCTAAATATGTGATTCTTTTAGTCTCTATTGTAAATGGAATATTTTCTGACTCCTTCCTCAGATTGCTCATCAGGAGAAATAGCAATAACACATATTTATGCAGCTAACTTACATGCCCCAAAATACATGAAATACACACTGACAAGACTGAAAGGAGAAATAGTATTCTCAGCAATTATAGTTGGATAATTCAATATACCACTTTCAGCATTGGATAGGACATCCGGACAGACGATAAATAAAGAAACAGAGAGCTTAAATAATATTATAAGTGAACTAGACCTAACAGACATTTACAGAGCATTTCACCCTGAAACATCAAGATGTATATTCTTCTCAAGAGCTCATTGTATCTTTCTCTAGGAGAGACCATATTTTGGGACATATTAAGTCCGATCTCAATAAATTTTAAAACACTGAAATTATACAAAGCACTTTCTCTGATTGTAATGGAATAAATTTAGAAAATAATAAAACTGCACAAAACGGAAAATTCACACATATATGGAGATTAAGCAATACATTCTTAAATAATCAGTGAGTCAAATAAGAAATTGCAAGGGAAATCAGTAAAAACCTCAAAATGAATGGAAAGAAGAACACAATATATCACAACTTATGGGATACAGCAAAGGCAATACTGAGAAGGAAATTTAGAGCCCTCAAGGCTTATATTTTTAAAAAAGAGGGAGTGAATGTGGCTCAAAATGTTGAGCTCCCATCTCCCACATGGAAGGTCCCAGGTTCTGTTCCTGGTGCCTCCTGAAAAAAACAAAAACAAAAAACAAGCAATGGAAACAAGAAAAGCAACTCAGGGAAGTTGATGTGGCTCGGAGGTTGAGCACCAGCTTCCCACATATGAAGTCCTTGGTTCAATCCCCAATCCCCAGTACCTCAAAAAAATGTAACTCAAGCAGTTGAGCACCTGCTCTCCATGTACAAGGTACTGGGTTAAACCATCAGTACCTCCTAAAAGCAAAACAAACAAATAAATGAAAAGACCAACACCCATTGGGGAGTGGATGTAGTCCAGTGGTTGAACACCCATGGGGAAGGTCTTGGGTTTAACCCCTGGTACCTCATAAAAAATAACCTAAAGGCAAGGACTTAACTATATACATGGAGGAACTAGAAAAAGAAGAGCAATCAATACTTGAACAAACAAAAACATAATGAATATAAGAGTAGAAATTAATGAAAAGAAAAAATAAGACAATAGAGAGAATCAACAGAACTTAAAGTTGGTTCTTTGAGAAGATCAACAAAATCAACAAACCTTCAGCTCCATTAACAAAGAAAAGAAAAGATGCAAATAAATAAAATCAGAAATAATAGGGGAGGCAATACCCCTGATCCAGCAGAAATAAAAGAGATCATAAGAGGATATTATGAAAAACTGTATGCTAACAAACTAGTCAATGTTGATGAAATGGACAAGTTTCTAGAAACACAGGAATAACCCAAACCAATCCTAGAATAAATAGAAGACCTCAACAAACCAATCACATGTAAAGGAATTGAAACAGTCATAAAAAGCTTCCAAAAATGAAAAGTCCTGGACCAGATGGCTTCACAGATGAATTCTGCCAATCATTTAAAGAGATTTAATACCAATATTGCTCAAAAATTTCCAAATATTGAACAGTAAGGAACACTATCAAACTCATTCTATGAGGTCAACATTACACTCATAGCAAAGTCAAATAAAGATATTATAAGTAAAGAAAATTACAGACAGATATCTCTAATATAGATGCAAATATCCTCAACAAAATACTTGCTAATGGAATCCAAAAACACATTTTTAAAATTGCACATCATGATCAAGTGGGCTTTATACCAGTTATGCAAGGTGGTTCAACATAAGAAAATCAATCAGTGTAATACATCACATTAACAAATTGAAGATGAAAAATATCATGGTCAGGTTAATAGATGCAGGAAAGGCATTTGACAAAATACAACATTGTTTCTTGATAAAAAACACTCCGAGTGATAGGAATAGATGAAAACTTTCTTAATATGATAAAGTGCATATGAAAAACCAACAGCTAATATTGTACTCAATGGTGAAAGACTAAAAGATTTCTCACTGAGATCAGGAACAAGTCAAGGATATCCACTCTCTCCACTGTTATTCAGTATTGTGCTAAAAGTTCTAGTTAGAGCAATTAAGCAAGAAAATACATAAAAGTCACCCAAATAGGAAAAAAAAGAAGTAAAACATTTCTCTTCTCTCATGTTATGATCCTGTATTTAGAAAATCCAAAAAAATCCATAGCAAAGTTACCAGAACTAATAGACAAGTTCAGTAAAGTGGCAGGATACAAGATGAGTACACAAAAATCAAGAGTATTTCTATACACTACCAGGTGACTTCTGCCTTCTTCTTTGTTTTATGTACTTTGCCTTCATTTCCTGCTTAAATGAATGGATTCAGTATCCTCCACCCCTTTTCCTTTATTCTCCATCAATCTGTAAAATGTCCACGTACACATTTTTTCATTCTTCAATGTTTTAGGTTTCTTTTGAATAGATTTTACACTCCTAGGTGTATCCACATTTCATTTTCCCTTTACATCATTACCTAGATTTCTGCACAATAGCATTAGCATTTTCATTTAAAAACTATGCTCTTCCCTCCACTCACTAGACACTGACCCTGGTGAGTCAAGTACTGCATTACACAAAATCCCTTAATACAATGTAGTATCATTTACAAAGTCACCCAATTAGGAGAGGAAGAGAGCAAAAATGAAAAAAACATGCTCACTGCCATTAATGGGCTCATTATCAAATTGAGTGAGACAGACATGTAAGCAAAAAACATAACTACAGCATTATGATATATATAGAAAAGAATCATGCACATGAAAGTATTCATAGAGAATGACAACTTCAACTGGGATTTTGAAGTATAAATAGAAATTTGCCAGGTCCACCTCTTTGAGCATGTAAGTGTAAAAGAGATAGTTCAAGTATCTGCAATAGAAAAGGTGTGATGAGGTAAGGGCTTGAACTACCTCTGTCAGAGAGAAAGGTTCAAGAGATATTATAAAAAAGAATAAACAAAACTTAGAGTTTACATGTTAGGGATAAGGTAAGGGTAAGGTGGAGACAAAGATAACTGTCATGTTCTATGGCAGGGTGACTAGAAGACTATTAGTATCAATGAAAGAACAGAAAACTCAGTTGGGGAAGTTGATTTGGGAGAGAGGATGATATATTTGTTTTAAATGTGAAGAAATTGAAAAAAAGTCCAGTTATCTAAGAAATTTAATAGGCAGCTGAACATGAGAGACTAAAATTTAGGTGAGTAGCTTGTCCCTGAAACAGATTTGAGTCATCCATATAAAAGTAGTATTTAAATACCAGGGGAAACAATAACTTCTCCAAAGGAAAAGAAAAGCATAGACTGGAGGAACAAACATTGGCATTACATTGACAACATTCAAAGCTCTCAGGAGATCAGCTAGAGGGAGGATTAGGGGAAAGTGGCAGAATAGAGAGCTCTGGAACTAAGTTTTTCCACCAAAAAAAAATTTAAACAGGAAGTAATTTTCTGAAACAACTATTTTGAAATTCAAGGGGCCAGAAGTCTATACAAGATCCAGAGAAGTGTAGGAGGAATAGGGTGATAAATTATGATAAAGAACAGGAAATTTTTCTCTGCACAGTGGCTACCAGGGCTCAACCCCACACCTTTGCAGCAGACCACTGTGGAGTCCAACCTCTGGTTAGAAGCTGTTGACAGAAAGGATGTAAAGATCCTCTTCCCCAAGAACAGGGGTGAGCATGGTTGATCACTGATCACACATTTTGATTATTGAATTCAGATCACTGTGGTATCAGCTCTGAGAGCAACCATTGTTTCAACCTTACCTGGGCAAGGGCTGTGGCAGTCATTGTTTCAACCCAAACCTGTGGGGCAAGTGATGGTGGAGACTTAAAGACTCTGCATTTCCTCAGGTTTGTGGGGGACAATTACCTGAAGGGCTGCATTTGCTGGGCAGGCCAGGAAATCTCAGTTTTAGGGAGCCAACTGAGAAGCTATTGGCACCTTTCCCAACCCTCCCTTGGCACATTGGAGAAGGTCAGCACCCTTCCCTTGCATCTCTGGCCCTGTTTCAACTTGGAAAGATGAACAAGGGAAAACTCTCTCCATTGTTCCCTCCTCCAAGAATTTTCCCTCCAGGCAAAAGTAATCTGGAACAACAAAAGGAATATAAAAATCTTGGATAGTCTAGGATAAAGGCCTGATGGCTAGAAACACCTGGAGGACGAATGTCTGAAACCTGGGAAACAAAGGGGACAATCAAATTCCTGTAAACAAGGGAAATCCAAAATAACTAACAAGCAAAAGCCCAGCACAAGATATAGGCCCAAAAATACAGGGGAAATCCTGCACACTGCATTTGCCATGGGAAGACATTCCTGATATGAGGGATGAAGCTCATGTAAATATCTTATCACCAGCTGGTTACAAAATCAAGAACCAAACATAAATCACAGAGTTAATATTTTAAAATGTTAAAATGTACCATGTGCAATAAGAATACAAGATAAACAAAGAAAAAGGAAATGATGGTCAATCAAAAGGAAAAGGATAAAAATACATAAAACACCAAAGAAGAAGATGAGAATGTGGGCATACAAACAAAGCTTTTTAAAAAATAGCCTTAAAAATCTCAAGGAGATAAAGGAAAATACAGAAAAAGAACTAAAGGATAACTGGAAAACAATGAATGAACAATATGAAATCTTTAGGAAAGAGATGGAAATTTTAAAAAGTTACCAAACAGAACTGGAGTTGAAGGCAACAATAACTGAAATGAAAAATGCCCAAGAAGGTTTCAAGAGCAAATTAGAGCTGACAGAGGAAAGAACTAGTGAAGTTAAAGACAAGACACTTGAAATAAGTCAGGCTGAAGAACAAAAAAGAAAAAAGAAATGTTGAAATCAAAAATAACCTAAGACACCATTGGGACACAATAAAGGGCACCAATAAACACAATATGGGAGTCCAAGGAGGAGAAGGAAGAGATAAAGAGGCAGAAGGAATATTGAAAGAAATAATAACAGAGAATTTCTGAAACGTAGCAAAAGACATGAATATGAACATCCAAGAAGCCCAGAGAAGAACAGGATAAGCATGAAGAAAAATATGTTCCATCATATATTGACCACATTACCAAATACAAAGGACAAGGAGAGAGTTCTGAAAGGTGCAAGAGAAAAGCAATGTATTAAGTACAAGGGAGTACCAATGAGACTGAGTGCTAATTTCTCACAAGAAAAAGAAAGCAATGGGCTGAACAACTGAAGCTGCTGAAAGAAGACAAATGCCAGCAAAGAATTTTATTTGATAAGACTTTCTTTGAAAAATGAAGGAGAAATTAACACATTCTCAGATAAATAAAAGCTGAGGGAGTTGATCACCACTAGACCTGTTCTACAAGCAATGCTAAAGGGAGTTCTTTGGGCTGAAACAAAAAGACACTAGACAGTGGTTCAACGTAGAATAAAGAAATAAAGACCACCAGTAAGGTTAGCTATATGGGTAATTATAGGTGTCAGGGTTATTGTAGTGTATTGTTTGGTATTTAACTCCACTTCTTAATTCCTACAAGTGCTAAAATGCATACAAGGTAATGATAAGCCCATGTTTTTTGACATAAAATGTACAAAGATATAGGTAGTAACAAGTACAAAAAGTAGTGGTGGGACAAAAGGGTATAGGAAGAGTGTATGTGCATGCTATTGAAGTAAAGTTGGCATCAACGCAAATATGATTGTTACATATTTAGGATGTTAAGTTTTAACCTCAAGGTAACCAGAAAGAAAATAGATCAAAATATATCCAGATAGAAATCAGAAGACACTCATTATGGTAAAACACAAAAATCAAATAAATATGAGTAGGCATTAACAGAAGTGAGAGGAAAAAGGTATAAGACTTATAAAAGCTAAATAGCAAAAATGGCAGAAGAAAGTCCAGTATTATCAGTAGTGACTTTAAATGTAAATGGATTAAACTCCCAGTCAAAAGGCAGAGATTGGCAGAATGGATTAAAAATCATGACCCAACCATAGGATGTCTGCAAGAGACTCACCTTTAATTCAAAGTTACAAGTAGGTCGAGGGTGAAAGGAAATAAATATACCATGCAAGTAGTAACCAAAAGAGAACTCAGGTGGCTATACTAATATCAAATAAAATAGACTGTAAGTAAAAAACAGTTATAAGGCCCTCCCCTAACTCCTCACTCAGGCTCCCAGCTGCTGCATACCTTGTCCTGTCTTTCTCCTGACCCATAGCTCTAGTCTTTCCTCCTAGTTTTTCTTCTCTTCCCTCATGTTCTAAAGATGCCTTCCACCACTAGCCACAGCATAAGCTGCAATAAGTCACCTGGACCGCCACCCCCATTGGGGTCCTCCTGGAGTAGGGTAGAGGCCAGGGGTACTGGGCTGGCTTTTCAGCATCCCATAACCAGCACCAGTGCTGTCCAGACTGAGTCCATGAATCAGATTTTTGCTGTGATTAACTAGAAACTGTGGAACCTGGGGAAGAAAAATGGCAAGCTTGATGATTACCAGGAAAGGATGAACAAAGGAGAAAGACTTAATCAAGATCACCTGCATGTGGCTTCTATGTACCAAGAAATCACAAATAACTTGGAGTTTGCAGAAGAATTACAGAAGAGTTTGATGGCATTAAGCCAAAATATTCAGAAAGCAATAAAGAAGACAGTAAGTACATCAGGAGCAGCTTGTCTGAAAAGAAGCTGAACAGAAAGATTTCATACCTAGTTCAGCTGCAGTATATTTTGAACAAATTTGGAGATAATGAGGTACCAACTGACCTGAAACAAGGCTTGAATGGAGTGCCAATACTGTCTGAAGTGGAATTGTCATTGTTGGATAAATTCTATAAATTAGTGGACACTGAACAGGACATAAGCTTGAGGTTGAGCAGTAAGACCATGCCTTCATGCACCTGTGGGACTTGCTGGAAGGGAAGGAAAAATCTATATGTGGAGCAAACTAAAGCTCTAAAGGAAATTGTTGGGAATGTTTTTCAGTCAAACTACTTTCACAATACCCACAACCACCAGAATGGGCCATGTGAGGAAGAAGAGGCAACCTCAGCACCTACAGTTGAAGAACAGGTAACTGAAGCTGAACCTGAGCCAGTAGAAGAGGCTCAACAAAGTGAAGTTGAATCAACAGAGTACGTAAATAGACAATTTAGCAAAATGGGTGTAGCTCAAGCAATTGGGCTCCTGTCTACCATATGGGAGGCCCAGGTTCGATTCCCAGGGTCTCCTAGTGAAGGCAAGCTGGCCCACACCACAGAGAGCTGATGGCCTGCACTGCAGAGAGCTGACAGCCCACACTATGGAGAGTTGGCACAGCAAGATGACATAACAAAGGGAGATGCAGAAGAGAGACAGTGAGAGATGCAGGAGGCTAGGGAGCTGAGGTGGCTTAAGCAACTGAGTGCCTTTCTCCCATGTCAGAGGTTCCAGGAGCTGTTACTGGTGCCTCCTAAACAGAAAATGAGAAGAGAAGAAAAGCAGTCAAAGGAGAACACACAGTGAATGGACACAAAGAGCAGACAGCAGGCACAGGTGGCAAGGGGGGATAAATAAAATAAAATAAATCATTTTTTAAAATAGACAATTTATGGCAGAAAAAGTTCAGCAGCAGTGGAAAAGAGCAGATAGATGAGCAGGTAGACTGTTTCACCTTGAAACAGTCAAGGTGGTAAATTCACTCCCACAGCAACCACAGGTTGCATCTCCTTCAGTATCAGAGCCTCACTCTTTGACTCCAGTGTCTCAGGCAAATCCCCTTGGAGAAAATAGTGAGTACAGGACCTTATGGCACAATTACAAAGGCTCTATAATTTCATACAGGATTTAAAAATTTTGAAAACCAGACACTGGATCCTGCCATTGTATCCGCACAATCCATGAATACAAAACAAATCATAGACATGCCCCAACTGGTTTGCACTCCAATACATTCTAAATCTAGACTTGTTCAAACTAATCAATTTCTTGTACAGCAAGAAGCTACACAGGTCCCTTTGGTTTCCTCTATGTACAAGGGGTACACAGCATCTCAGCCCTTGTATCAACCTTCTCATGCTACAAAGCAATGACCACAAAAGGAACCACTTGACCAAATTCAGGCAACAATCTCTTTAAATACAGACAAGACTACAGAATTATCATTCTTCCTGATGCTTCTCAGACTCGAGTGTTCCAGCTAAGACAAGCAAACCTTTACATAGCAGTGGAATAAATGTAAATGCAGCTCCATTCCAATCCATGCAAATGTTGTTCAGTATGAATGTCCCAGTTCCTCTTGTTAGTGGAAATTTAAAGGTTAAAGCTCCAAAAACAGTATCATGCTAGTTATAACAAGAACTTTTCTAGTCAGCTCACTAAGTAAAGCAAACAGAACTTCAGCAAGAACAGCTTCAAATAGTGCTTGGCACTTACCATTGTTCCCAGGACCAGCTCCAAAAAGTGACTAATAACCACCAGCAGCCAAATCAGCAGAACACAGGATTTCCACATAGCAGTCACCCCTACTACAACAGTCTTGGGATGTCTCATGGAGGCTCCTGTGGTGTTTGAGGCTTGATGAATGGATACTGAGGCCCTGCCAAAGGATTCAAAGGAGGCTATGATGGTTACCACCCTTCATTCTCTAATTAGAATGGTTATATGCAATCTCAGTTCAGTACTCCCCGGAACTTTTTTGGCTGTCAGTGGGATGGATATAAGTAGAATTTCAAGTGAGGTCTAGGCAAAGTAGACCACGTGGAGCCCCATGACATTGTGGAGAGACCCTAAGACCCAACAGAAGGATGCCACAAATGAACACTCAGCATGTAAATTAATGTGATTCGTGGATTATGTTTAATCACACACAAAAAAAAACACTGGCTAGTGTAAAAGCCAGTGTGCCATACTATGTTACCAGAAAAACTATTATCAATTTATTCTCCCTTTAAGGAAACTTATTACAAAGGGACCATTCCATTTTCATCCCACAAAGACAGGACTACAATCGTCTGCTTTATATTACCTGGATATGGAAGGAAGCATTTTTACTCTGCATGTTCTGTCCTCAGCATCATCTTTGAGCCTTGCACATAACACAGATTCCTCACCCTTACATTGGAATAAAGCATATTTTATAGGATGATAAATTGTCTTTGACAATGACTATTGTAAGATTGGTACTAAATATCATTCCTTATGACATATTCGTTGTTATTAATTATTGGATCTTGCTGTATTGTCACCAAAATTGGTACAGGTACTGATGAAAATCTTTAATGGATAATCATAACACTTTGGTCACATATCTTTTCTGCAGCCTAAAGGTTTTTAAAAGAAAAAGATCAAATGTCTGCTGCCGTTTAAAATTGTTATCTTTTGAAAAGCACCGTGTATTAGTCAGCCAAAAGGGTGCTGATGCAAAATACCAGAAATCTGTTGGGGTAGACATGTACAGTCACAAGGCCATGAGCATAAGTTACTTCCCTCATGAAAGTCTCTGACCATGTATTGGAGAAAGATGGCTGTCAGTCTCTATGAGGGTTCAGCCTTCCTCTTACTCCTAGGGCTCTGTGGTCCAAGATCCTTCCAATCTCAGCTGTAGGGTAGCATAAGTCTCGTCTCTCTTCTCAGGGCTTGTTTCTTTCGAGGCTTTCTCAGACTAAGGGCTCTAGTCTCTTCAGCTGCAAACTATCAGGCAAAAGGCTCAGCTCTCTCCATGAGGCTCTAGCATCCAAATCTGAACTCTCTGTGTTCTCCTTCTCCATATATTTATTTACTTCTCTGTCTTTGATTGAGCATCTACTTATATAGCCCACAGCTGTAGGCTAGTTGTTGGCAAGGATGCCCTAATGATGTGGTCAAATAAAAGCCCTAATCTTGATTTAATAAGGTAAAAGTAAAACATCTGAATCTAATACACCCAAAGAAACAGACTAGTTTACAAATACAATCAGTAATTATTTTTGGAATTCAATAATATCAAACTGCCATACATCAGTATGTGTTTTAGTTTGACTTTCCTTTTTAGGGAAATGACAGTCAGTAGTTTCAATTATGATAGTATAAGCAAAACAAATAAAACATATTTTTAAAAGTCATATCTTGGAAAAAAACAATTATGAGGGACAAAGATGGTCATTATATACTAATAAAGTGGCAATTCAACAGGAAGATGTGACAATTATAAATATTTATATGCACCTAACAGAAGAACCAAAAAATATATTAAGCAAATACTGACAGATGTGATGGGAGAAATTAACTATTCTATAATAATAGTAGGTGACTTTCAGGGAAGATGGCAGGACAGTAGGGGACTACAGGACACACTACTCCTATAAAAACCACTAGTGGACAGGCAGAAACTGTCAAAATTAATGGTTCTGCAGCTGTGGAGACCAGGGGAGCCCTGCACAGCGTACAGGAAAGAGCAGGGCAACTGAGAAGTTGCAGTAAAATCTGTGACTGAATCACTCCCACAGCAGTGGTGGTCCTCCATCATCCAGCTTTGAGGCTTCTCTTGGGTACAGGCCAGGGCTGACTGCCCACAGGGAGAGGGATATGAATCATTCTTCCCCAAGAACTGAGTTGGAAATTGCTTCTGATCAATGATTTTGGACTGCTGAGTTCCAACTCTGAATGACAGTTCTAGAAGGCATGGAATAAGGATCCCCATGGCCATTGTTTCAACACCTCCTAGGGGAGGTTGAAAAAATACTCTCCCTCCTAGAGCTGCTGGGAAAGGAGTGCTGAAGACTGTCATCTGCTGGCAGGACAGGGAAGTGGAGTTTTGGTGAGCCAAGAAAAAAAAAAACTGTTTGATAACTACCTTGATAGTCTCCCCAACGCCCTTTGGAACTGGTCAATGCCCCATTCATGGGTTCCTGGCCCTGTTTTGATCAGTTAAATAAGGGCAATTCTAAAAATCTAGAATAAGTTGAATCGAGTGTCATAAAAGAGCCTTAACAGAAATACAATCAAAAATAAAATCTTAGGCAATCAAAAGAAACTGACCATCAGGGTAAACTCATGAAGATAAGCAAATGCTTAGACATCAGAAAAAAATTAAAAGGCATACTAAGAAATAGGATGATCTGTCCCAGTCAAAGAAACAAAATAAAAAGTGAAAGAAGATGAAGAATTTGGAAAAACTAATCAAAGATGTGGAAATAACTATCCTACTCAGATATGACCTTTCTACACATGCCTCTTCTGTTAGTTTTACCGGACCTGTGGTTGGCATTTGGGTTGGTGTATACTCATGAGACCTGAATCTCTGGACTGTCTATGTGACAACCAGGTCCTGAGCCTCGCAGACTTGCAATTCCTGGACTTATCCTGGCCAGCTATTACAGGGAGATGAAGAAGGTCAACCACCACACCAGGGAGCCAAGAGTGCCTACAACTGCAAGCAGGAGAATTGCATCCATCATCCATGTGGAATCTAAGCCCCCTCTTGATGTAGAGGAGGATTGGACATAACCATCCCAGGGTTCACAGGATGGAGAAATAGAGTGTGGATTAGAGTGGACTTACTGGCATTCTGCTTGGGAACTATTGTGATTAGTAAGGGAAGAAATTGTAGTATTGATGTGGAGAAACTGGCTACGGTAGCTGCTAAGGATAGGAAGAGGGAAGAAGAGATATGATGTGGGGGCAATTTCAGGATTTGGAGTTGTCCTGGATGGTGCTGCAGGGACAGATGCTGAACATTGTGTGTCCTGCCATGGCCCACTTGGTGGACTGGGGGAGAGTGTAGACTACAATGTAGACCACTGTCCATGTGGTGCAGCAGTGCTCCAAAATGTATTCACCAGGTGCAGTGAATGTGCCACGATGATGGAAGAGGTTGTTGATGTGGGAGAAGCGGGGTGAGGGTGGTGGGGGATATATGGGGATCTCATATTTTTTAATGTAACATTTCAAAGAAAAAAAGAAAGTGAAAAAATAAAAGTGCAAAATAAAAAGGATATATGAGTGACAAATGCACATAAAAATATATTCAACATCATCAACCATTAGGGAAATGCATATTCAAATCATTTCAAGATACACTATAATATTAGAATGACTAACACTAAAAATATTGACAACACCAAGTGCTTAGAAGGATGCAGAGCCACTGGAAATTTCATGTATTATTAGAGGTAATGCAAAAGGATACAGCCACTCTGAAAAACAGCTTGGCAATTTCTTATAAAATTAAATGTAAATGTAATATATGCACAAGTAATCCAACTCCTGAGTATTTACCCCAGAGAAATGAAAATTTATATTCAGACAATAATCTGAACAAAAATATTTGTAAGAGTTATATTCATAACTGTTAAATACTGAAAGCAACCCAGTTGTTTTTTAGAGTGAATGTATAGACAAACTGTAGAATATCTACACAATGGACTGCTAGCCAGCAATATAAAGGAATGAACTACTGATGCAAGCAAAAAGTGGATGAACCTTGAACATGTTATGCTGAGTGCAAGAAGCCAATTGATTATATACTGCATGATCCCATTTGTATTACATTCTCAAAAGCACAAAGCTCTAAGAATGAAGAATAGATCTGTGGTTGCTAAATGTTAGAAGTGGGACCATAACGGGATAGCAGAAGGGATATTTTGGGTGAGGGAACTGTTATGTATCCCAATTGCAATGATGGTTATGTAAATCTATATGTGTGTTAAAAGCCATAGATCTGTAAACCAAAAAAGTCTATTTTACCGTGTGATTATTTTTAAAAAATAAATTCAATTAGAAGGAAAGAAAAGAAAAAAAGAACTCTCCTAAATGAACTCAAAGAGATGAAGGAAAATATGACTAAAGAAATAAAGGATATTAAGAAGACATTGGTTGGGCATAAAAAAGAATTTTAAAGCATGCAAAGAAAATTAACAGAACATATGGAAATGAAAGGCACAATAGACAAGATTAAAATATATGAGAGGCATACAACAGAAAACTTGAAAAGACAGAAAAAAGATCACAGAATTAGAAGGTAGGCCATTCAAAATCTTACAAACAGAAAAAGAAATAAAGAAAAAAATAGAAAATATTGAACAGGGTCTAAGAGAATTTAATGACAGCATGAAGTGCACAAACATATGCATCACGGATGTCCCAGAAGGAGAAGAAAAGGGAAGAGAGGGGCAGAAAGAATATTTGATGAAATAATGACCAAATACCTCCAAATTCTTATGAAAGACAATACCAGTCCAAGAAGCACAACATACTCCAGCAGAATAAGTATGAAAATGCCTAATACAACATACATATTAATCACAATGTCAAATGCCGAAGATAAAAAGAGAATTCTAAAAGGCGCAAGAAAAAAGTGATTTCTCACATAAAAAAGGACTTTCAATGTCACTAAGTGCCAATTACTCCTCAGAAACCACTGTGGTGGGAAGAGAAAGGTAAGATGTATTCATGATCCTGAAAGAGAAAAACTGCCAGCCAAGAATTTTTTATACAGCAAAACTGCCCTTCAAAAATGAGGGAGATTTTTACTTGAACCTATTAACACTATACTTGATAAATATATGTCCCAGAGACTTCAATCTTTGATCCATTGATGTGCCAGTTGAACCCTGAATCTCAGCCAAGTTCCAACACCTACTCTCCAGTTTACTGGACTCACCTATGGCAACAAACAAGGAGATGATGATGGACAACACCCATCCCCAGGAACAGCGAGTGCCTGCAACTGCAAACAATATAGTTCCATCCACCTGCCCTATGAGATTTAACCTCCCTCTCAATTTGAAGCAGAGTGGGCATCATCATCCCCAAATCCTCAAGATTGGTGAGTGAACAATGGACTAAAGTAGATGTATTATTATTCTACTATACGCTTATTATTCTTACAATGGAAGAACCCTTACAATTGATATAAAGGCAGTAGCCATTAGAGGTTCTGAGGGGTGGGAGAGAGAAGAATAGGTGTAATATGGGGGCAATTTGGGGACATTGGAGTTGTCCTGCATAACATTTCAGTGATGGATACAGGCTATTTTATATTTTGTCATAAGCTACAAAATTATGCAGGACAGAGTGTAAACTATAATGTAAACTGTATTCCATAGTTAGTAGCAATGCTTAAATAAGTGTGCATTAGTTGTAACAAATGTAGCAGACTAATGAGTCATGTTGTTGATGTGGGAAAGTGGGGGAAAGGTAGGTAGTGGAGCATAAGGGAATCCCTCATATTTTATGTAACATCTATGTAATCTAAAGCTACTTTAAAAATAAAAATATATAGCTATTCTTGTATAGGATGGAATCACTTTAAAAGCAAAGCTGTTATTAGAGACAAGGAAGGATATTCAATATTAATAAAAGGGGCAATTCAGCAAGAAGAAATAACAATCACAAAGGTATATACAACTTACCAGGAGGCCCCAAATTACGTGAGGCAAATACTGGCAAAACTGAGAGGAGAAATAAATGTTTCTACAATAATAATTGGAGACTTCAATACAGCACTCTCAGCATTGGATAGAACATCTGGGCAGAGGATCAATAAAGAAACAGAGAGATTGAATAATATAACAATGGAACTAAACCTAATCAACATATACAGAACATTGCATCCCAAAACAAGATATACATTCTTCTCAAGTGCTCATGGTTCTTTCTAAAGTATAGACCATATGTTGTGTAGCAGAACAGATCTAAATAAATTGAACATGATAAAAATTATACAAAGCACTTTCTCTGATCATAATGGAATAAAGTTGGAAATCACAAAAGATAGAAAAAAGGAAATTCACCAATAAATGGAGATTAAACAACACACTCAAATAATCAAAGAAAAAATTGTGAGAAAATTCAATAAATATCTCAAGATGAATGAAAATGAGAACACAGCATATCAGAAGGTATGGGATGCAGCAAAAGCAGTGTTGAGAAGGAAATTTATAATTAAATGCTTACATTAAATAAGAAGAAAGAGCTAAATCAATGACCTAACTACACATCTGGAGAAACTAGAAAGGACAAACTAATCCCAGAGCAAGCAGAAGGTAGGAAATAACAAAGATGAGAGAAGAAATAAATTAATTTAAGAACAAAAAAAAAAAAAACACACAATAGAAAAAAAAAACAGAAGTTGGTTCTTTGAGAAGATTAACAAAATTTTCAAACCCTTAGCTAGACTGACAAAGAAAAAAAGAGAGATGATGCAAATAAATAAAATCAGAAATGAAAATGGAGACATTACTATGGATCCCACAGAAATAAAAGAGATCATAAGAAGATAGTATGAAAAATGATATGCAAAAAAAACTAGACAATGTAGATGAAATGGAAAATTTCCTAGCAATGTACAAACAACGTACACTGATTCTAGAAGAAATAGAAGACCTCTACAAAGCAATCACAATTAAAGAGATTGAAGCATTCATCAAACAACTCCCCAAAATGAAAAGCCCAGGACAAGATGACTTCACAAGTGAAATCTACCAAACATTCAAAGAAGACTTAATTCCAATCTGACTCAAACTCTTCCAAAATATTGAAGAAAGAATGCCACCAAACTCATTTAATGAAGCTAATATCACCCTACTACCAAAGCCAGGTAAGGATATTAAGAAAAAAGAAGACTACAGACACTTTTTCCTAATGAATATGGATACAAAGATCCTCTACAAAATACTCGCTAACCAAATGCAACAACACATTAAAGGAATTATTCATCATAATTAAGGTGGTTTTATATCAGACATGCAAGAATAGTTCAATGCAAGAAAATCAATCAGCATGTGGTATAATATACCACATTAATAAATCAAAGAAGAAAAATCACATAATCTCAAGTGATGCAGAAAAGGCATTTGACAAAATACAGCATCCTTTCTTTTTAAAAAATATATTTTTAGTACAGAAGTTGTGAACTTAACTAAACTATCATGCACATGTGTAGAATTCATATACAACACCTTTTACCAAGACACCATGCTGTGGTGGAATGTTTGTTACAGATTACGAGATAATATCATCAGACTATCAACACCAACCATGGTCCATAACATATATTTGGCACACTTTTTCCATACCTCCCATTATAAGCATAGTAGACCTTTAGCATTGATGCAAGAATATTGCAGTATTACTGTTAACCACAGTCCATAGGTCACACCAATTGCATTTTTCCCATGCTTCTCCACATTTCGACAACCCTGCAATAGTGACATACATCTACTCTAGCTCACAGAAAAACATTCTTCCATCTGTACTACCAACCAAAATTCTCATCCAACTCCGGGTTCATTGTGTTATTCAGTCCCTAGACTATTTTCTACCTTTCATTCAACTGGCATTTACATCACTGGACTAACCTTTTCAGCAATGGCTTTCAGTCCAATGCATTTCTTTCCTAAGGTCATTTTATTTGTTTTGTTTGGTTTTGTATTAATTACTTTTTTAATTTTTAAATGATCTTTAGATTATATAAGTGCTACATAAAAATTAAGAATTTCCCGTAGCCCCACTTCCTTCTCTAACCACACATTCACACATCAACAACACCCCTCATTGTGATAAATTTGTTACAATTGATGAACACATTTTGAAGCATTGCTACGAAACTTGGATGACAGTGTACATTATATTTTACACTCTGGCTGGCACAATTTTGTAGGTAATGACAAAATATATACTGGCTTTATCCATCACTGAAATGTCATGCAGGACAATTCCAAAGTCCCCCAAAATGCCCCCATGTTACACATATTCTTCCCTCTCCCATCCCTCAGAAACTCTGGTGGCCACTGCCTTTATATCAATTATAAGAGTTCTTCCATTGTGAGAATAATAATGTCTATAGTAGAATAACAGTAACTCTACTTTAGTCCATTGTTCATTCCTCAATCTTGAGGATTTGGGGATGGTGATGCCCAATATGCTTCTAATTGAGAGGAAGCTTAGATCTCATAGGGCAGATGCATGGAAAAATCTTTTTTCTTTAAGATTTATTTTTGTTTCTTTCCATTTCCTCCCCCCCCCCCCCCGCTTGTCTGCTCTCTGTGTCCATTCAATGTGTGCATGAAACAATCTTGCATGCAGTTGCAGACACTCTCTCTTCCTGGGATGGGCATTGTACATCATCATCTCATTGTTAGTTGTCCTGGATGAGTCCAATGAACTAGAGAGTAGGTGTCACAAGCTTGCTGAGATTCAGGGCTCAACTGGTCCATGGATGGGCCAAAGATTTAAGACTCTGAAATATATGCTTACCACATATAATGCTAATTATAGGATCACACAAAAGTGACAGAAGAGCCATGTGTAAAGAATCTATAAATGAGTCTAACTCTGTTACACTGGGGAGCATAAATTCCAAAGTAAGGTCCATTGGCAGGGTGCTGAATTCCTGAACTGTTTTCCCTGCTTATGGTTTCTGGATTTCTCTAGAGCCCTCAGGAGACCTGCTATTTGAGGCATTGTTTACTGTGGCAGTCAATGACATCCTGCTGAGACTTGTATAAGTGTAACTTCTGGAATGAACTCCTGATTCACTTTGAAATCTCTTAGCCATAAAAACTCATTTATATTTACCATTTCTACCTTTTTGGTCATTGTTTTTCCCAGATGTATTGATAGTTAGAACTTGGTAATAATCTCTCAGTGCAAGAGAGGCTCATCCCTGGGAGTCATGTCCCATGCCAGGCTGAAGGTATTGCATTTATATGCTGAGTTTGGCTTAGAGAGAGGCCACGTTTAAGAAAAAAGAAGACTTTTTAGGAAGTAACTCTTAGGCAATATATAATACTAGGCTAAGTTTCAATTTCACAAGAACAGGTTCATAAGTACAATCATCAGTATCAAGGGCCTAGCATAATGGTCTGGCTTCCTTCACTAGGCACTGCCCTTGAACTCAGGGGATTCTTGCTTTCCTATTAGATAATGTAGCAGAATTCCCAAGGATGGATATTCGATATTCTTTCAGTTACTGTGTGGATCTCCACCCACTGAGACAATGCCCCATGAACACCTGAACATATTCATATGTCTTAGACACATGCCTCAGGTGAATCCCTTCCCAAGCATCCCTCCATCACTGACACCCGGTACCAGTGATCCACCCCTATCATTCTTGTGACCCTTCTATGAATCAAAACCTCTCCAAAAATGAAGCCAACAAAATAGACAAAGTTAATATGAAAATGAAATAATAATTTTTAAAATAGCAAATCAAATTTTTTAAAAAATTTTTTCAAAATAATAAAATTTTTTAAAATTTAGAGATTGTGTCTTTCATCACTAATATCTGTTTTCTTATATGTACAGTGACATTTTCTTTCTTATATTGCCCCAGTGTCTTATTTTTTTTTCATTTTCTCTTCAAAGAAGCTTTAGGATACAGAAAAGTCACATAGAGAATGTAGAAGATTACCATATACCCAATGCCTTCCTTCTTTCCCCCTCTCTGCTATTATTAACATTTTACATATAGATAATACATTTGTTACAATTGATGTACAAATATTGAAGCACTGCTATTAACCATCTTAAATGGTTTACATTATCGTTTACTTTTGGATCATACATTTTTATAGGTTTGATGAAATTTGAAGTGGCCTGTGTTCACTATTGTTAGATAATGCTGAACAATTCTAATGCTCTAAAAATTTCCTACATTCCAGCTAATCTATTCTTCACTCCCCCTCCCTTGGCAATTACAGTAACCACTAAGTTTCACTTTTTGAAAAATTAGATTCATAATTACTTGGAATAATATTGAGGGTTTGACATATTAGTCTGCTTTCTTTTATCAGGTACTGCATATGATCTTGAGGGATTCTTATCCCACTATTGGAGAACATAGCAGGACTACCTGGGAGGGATTTTGATATTTTCTTGTTTATTGTGTGGGTCTCCACCCACTGATATAACATGCTATGACAAGATGAACACTTACATATTCCACAGAAGCCTGCCCCAGGTGTTCCCTTTCCTGTATTCCCTCCCCCCACATCCAACACCCTACATCAATAACCTTCCCCTACCATATTTGCCAAAAGAACAGTCCAAAAATTAATTTTAATCACAGACCTGAAAATACCCAGAATTCACTTTCTTCTTCAAACCCTCCCACCAGTTCCATGGATAGTCCAGCCAACTGTGCACCTTACTCCCCCTTCATAGGTCATTACCACCAAGCCCAATAGCATCACAGCTCTACTGTCACACTCATCCACTGCACAATTACACCCTTCCACATTATCATAGATTTTGCCCATATGGGCATTTATTCATCACCCTCTACTCCCTTTCTGTCTCCTCTAAACCTATCTTCCAGACTCTAGCTCTGAGTCTGCTCAATTTGTTTAATTCATATCAGTGAGGTCATGTGTATAAGTCAGCCAAAGGGTACTGATGCAAAGTACCACAAATTTGTTGGCCCTTAAAAGGGTATTTTGGGGGGATAGAAGCTTACAATTATAAGGCCCTAAAGAGCTCAAGTCAAGATAACATAAGAGGTATTTTCTCACTGAAGTATATTGCCATGTGTTCAAGTAGGATAGTGGGTGCTCTCTGCCTGGTCTCTCCTTCCTCTTTTCTCTTAAGGCCCCATGGATGGAACTCCTTTCAATTTCAGCTATAGGTTGAAGGACTCTTTTCTTTTGGGCTCAGCTGCTCTGTTTTCTTCATAAGGTCAACTGAAAACTATCAAGCGAATGGCTCATCTCTCTTCCCTAGGCCACAGGATCCGATTCCATGTCTATGGAGCTCCCTTCCTCTTTTCTCATGTGTCGGTTTCTCTATCCTTGATTGAGTGTCTGTTTTTATAGCCCACCAAGGGGGACATGGACTCAACCCTGTAGGCCCTAATTATGTGGTCAAATCAAAGCCCTAATCACAACATAATCAAATAATCAAATAAACATAAACCCTTTGAATTTAATACATTCAAAGGGTAACATGCTAAGAGGAAAAAACAAGTTTACAAACATAATCAGTATCTCTTTTTGGAATTCACAAATAACATCAAACTGTCACATCATTTAATATTTGTCCTTCAGTACCTGGCTTACTTCATTAAACATAGGGTCTTCAAGATTCATCCATGTTATCCTATGTGTTAATACTGCATTCCTTCTTTTAACTGAGTAATATTCCATCGTATACATATACACCAGAGTTTGTTCATCCATTTTCCTGTTGATGGATATTTGGCAAACAAAATTTTGGCCAGCAATGGGTAAGTGTTCCCTTCCTCCATTTCCTCGCCAACCTTGTCGGCCTGTTCTTTTAATAGATGCCAGTTTAATAGGTGTAAGATGATATCTCATTGTAAATTGGGTTTGCATTTCCCTAATAACTAGTGATGTTGAGTATCTTTTCATGTGCTTTTTAGCCAATTGTATTTCTTTGGAGAAGAATCTATTGAAATCACTTGCCCATTTTTAAAATGGATTCTTTGTCTTTTTATTTTCAATATGTAGGATTTCTTTATATATGCTGGATATTAGGTCCCTATTGAATAGATGGTTCCCAAATATTTTCTCCCACTGAGTAGGCTGCCTTTTCACTTTCTTGACAAACACCTTTAAAGTACAAAAGTTTTTAATTTTGAGGAGGTCACATTTATCTATTTTTTCTTTTGTTATTCATGCTTTGGGTGTAAAGTTTTGAAACCATTCCCTACTACAAGATATTGAAGATGCTTCCCTACATTTATCTTCCAGGAGCTTTATGGTCTTGGTTCTTAAATTTAGATATTTGTTCCATCTTGACTTTTGTTTAGGGTGTGAGATGGTAATCCTCTCATGTTCTTTTGGATATCAATATCCAGTTCTCCAAGCACTATTTGTTGAAGAGGCCATTCTCTCCAAGTTGAGAAGGCTTAGTGGCCTTCTCAAATATCAATTGATCCTATACAAGAGTATCTATATCAGAACACTTCTATTATGTTCAACTGGTCAGTAAGTCTATCCCTGTGTCAATACCATGCAGTTTTGACAACCGTAGCTTTGCAATATGTTTTAAAGTCAGATAGGGCGATTCCACTAATTTCATTTTTCTTTTTCAATATGTCTTTGGTTACTCAAGGACCCTTGGCCTTCCAAATAAATTTCATAGTTAGCTTTTCCAATTCAGTAATAGAAGTGCTGTTGTAATTTTTATTAGGATTGTGTCAAATCCTCAAATCAGTTTGGGTAGGAAAGACATCTTAATGATATTTAGTCTTTCTATTCATGAACAGGGACTATTCTTTCATTAATTTAGCTCTCCTTTGATTCCTTTTAACAATGTTGTGTAGTTTCCTCATAAAAGTCCTTTACATCTTTAGTTAAGTTTCTGATTAACTTAACTGATTCTTTTAGTTCCTATTCTTTTAGTTCCTATTTTAAATGAAATTTTTTCTTGATTTCCTCCTCAGATTGCTCATTTTTGGTGTACAGAAATGCTACTAATTTTTGCTAGTTGATTTTATACCCTGCCAATTTACTGTACTCATCTAACAGCTCTAGAAGCTTTGTTGTAGATTTCTCAGGGCTTTCTACATATAGAATCATGTCATCAGTCAATAGTGAATTTTTTTCTTCCTTTCCAATTTGAATGCCTTTTATATCTTTTTCTTGCCTAAGTGCTTGAGCAAGTTCTTTTAACACAATGTTAAATAAGAATGGTAACAGAGGGCATCCTTATCTTGTTCCAGATGTTAAAGGGAAAGCTTTTAGGATTTCACCATTGAATATGAGGTTAGCTGTGGGTTTCTCATATATATCTTTCATCATGTTGAGGAAGTTTCCCTCTATTCCTATCTTTTAAAGTGTTTTTCCACCAGGAAAGCATTCTGTATTTTGTCAAATGCTTTTTCTGCATTGATAGGGATGATCATGTGATTTTTTTCTTTCAATCTGTTACTGTTATGAAAGACATTGATTGATTTTCATATGTTGAAACATCCTTGCATACCAAGGATGAAAGCCATTTAGTTATGATGTATAATATATTTGTTGTGTTGTTGAATATGATTAGCAATTATTTGTTGAGGATTTTAACATCTAGGTTTATTAGTAAGACTGGTCTATAGCCTTCCTTATAGCATCTTTGTGTGGCTTTGTTATTAGTGTCATGTTGGCATCATAGAATGAGTTTAAGCAGAATTGGTATTAGTTCTTTCCAGAATGTTTAGTAGAATTCTTCTGTGAAGCCATGATGGTCCTGGGCTCTCCTTAGTTGGGAGGTTTTGATTACTGATTCAATCTCATTATGTGTGATTGGTCTGTTGAGGTGATAGAATTCTTATTTCCCCAGTGTAAGCTGCTTATGTAGTTCTAGAAAATTGTCCATTTTACCTAAGTTATTCATCTTGTTGGTATACAATTTTTCAAAGTATCCTCTTACAATATTCTTTATTACTGTGGGGTCAATGGTGACATCCTCTTCTTTGTTTTTTAATTTATGTCCTTGCATCTTCTCTTTTTCTTTGTTAGTCTAGCTAAGGATTTTCCAGTTTTATTAATCTTCTCAAAGATCCAGCTTTTGGTTTTGTTAATTTTTTCTAGTGTTTTCTTATGTTCATTTTAATTTAGCTCTGCTCTATGTTTTGTTATTTGCAGTGGCCTGTGTTCCTTTGAAACAAAAGTGTTTGGACCAGAGAAAAGGAAAGAGATAATAAGAGAAAAAGAATAACAGTAAAAATAATTTGAAAAGTTAGAGGAAGAACCATACAACAGCTAGGAAAAAATATAAGTAATATGATTTAAAAATCATAACAATAAAATGGAATAAAATAAAAAATAATAGAAAATATGAAACAACAAACAAAATAAAGAAAAAATAGAATGAATTAAAAGGTCCAAAAGATGGGAAGACAGGAAAAGGAAAAAAAGGAAACCAAACAAGAAGAGGTGGAATTAAAGAAAAGCAAGAGAAAACAGAAGATTAAAAAATGAAGGAAAGAAAAGAAAGTAGAAAAATTAAGTAAAATAAATAAAGGAAACAAAGAAAGCAGAAAGACACCAAACAAGAAACAAAACAATAACACAAACAAACCAGGAAAAACAGTCTTACTTCTTAGGCCTCTAAGGAGCTTTTCAGACTGCCAGTACTCATCAGTCAATCACCCTGCAGTCTGTTCTCCACAAGTGATGTACTCAATTTAGTGAATAAAAATAAAGAAAAATGAAAAAAAAGTAACTGAAAAAAATTAAAAATATCAGATCCAAGAAGACCTAAAACAAGAAAAAAATCACCTACCTCTATGTTTCCTGTCATAAGGTACCAGCCTAGCACCTGATAATCCAGGTGGTTCCCTTCTCTTAGTAGGTACCAGGAATTGAACCCAGGACCTCCTATTTGCAAGGAAGGAATTCCTTCACTGTGCTACACCAGCCCCACAGGTTAAGCAGGCTTCTGAAAGCTTATCTAGGTCTTCCTAACACTCCTCCCCCCCCCCCCCCCCCCCCGCGCCCCCGCCAGAGTCCCTCAGGCAAGTTGGGCTCCTGATTGCTGGAGCTGGGCTGGCAAGGTACCTGTCTCCACACCCTTACTGACCTATTTCCTGTCTCCCCCTGGGTGGCTGGGTGTGACTGCCTGACTGATCAGATACCCCCTCCCCTCTCCCTGGGGCCACCTCAGCTTTGGTTGGGGTCCTTTTTGAGATTCAAAGGGGGCTCATCTGGCCAGACTCAATGAAAATAAACCACACTCCACCCTCTGCCAGACCCCTCTCCCCTGATACCTCCCACTTAGGTGCAGTGAGGCAATGGTTTTACCTTGACTTTTGCCTTAAGGGTGGTGTAAATGTGCCTTTTCCAGCCACAGGAGTGATTAACTCATGGTTTTCCTTTATCTTCTTATCTGTTTCACTCCCTTCTGGATGATGCACTGCACAGCATTTTCCTATTCTATAGATCACCAAAACAAGACCCTTGGAGAGATTTTTGCCCTTTCTCCATTGTTTTTTGTGAGAGAATTGAGCTCTGCCTATCTACTTTACCACCATCTTCTTGGAAGTCTACCTCATCCGTTCTTGACAAAAAATACTCCAAAAGACAGGAATTGAAGGAAACTTTCTCAATGTGAAAAAGGGCATATATGAAAAACCCAAAGTTAACATTGTACAGAATAGTGAAAGATTGAAAAGTTTACCACTGAAATCAGGAACAAGAAAAGAATGTTCACTGTAACTACTGTTGTTCAATACAGTGAAAACGTTCTAGCTAGAGCAATTAGGCAAGAAAAAGAAACAAAAGTTATCCAAATTGGAAAGGGAGAAATAAAATTTTCACTACTCACAGATGATACGATCATATATATAGAAAGCAATTAAAAATCTACAACACAGCTAAGAGAGCTAATAAACAAGTTCAGGAGAATGGTAGGATACAAAATTAATATGCAAAAATCAGTAGTGTTTTTATACACTAGTAATGAGCAATCTGAGCAGGAACTGAGAGGAAAAATACATTTACAATAGTGACTAAGAGAATCAAATATTCAGGAATAAATTTATCCAAGGACATAAAGCACTTGTATTCAGAAAACAACAATGTGTGGCTAACAAAAAATCAAAGAAGTCATAAAGAAATGGAAGAACATTTCATATTCATGGACTGGAAGATTAAATATCATTTAGAAGTCAATTCAACCCAAATTTGTATACAGATTCAATACAATCTGATTAAACCTCCAACAGCCTTTTTTAAAGAAATGGAAAACACAATTATCAAAATAATTCAGAAGGGTAAGGGACCCCAAATAGCCAGAAACATCTTTAAAAAGGAAAATCAAAGTCAGAGGACTCTCACTTTCAGATTTTAAATTATACTACCTAGCCACGGTGGTAAAAAAAATAGCATGTTAAATGGAACAAAATTGATGGTACAGAAACAGACTCTCACATTTATGGTCAAGTGATTTTTGAGAAGGTTGTCAAGTCTACCCAGCTGGGGCAGAAGAATCTATTCAATAAATGGTATTGAAAGAACTGGTTATCCATATATAAAAGAAAGAAAAAAGACCCCTTACTCACATCTTATGTGGGCAGCAGCAGGCCTCCGGGAGGGTCGGCGGTTGGCCGGGCGGGCTCTCCGGACGGGGCTGCCTCGCGGTCGAAGGAGAGGAGGGGGTTCGGCATGAAGCCGTTGGGCCCTCGCTCTCTCCGCTCAGGCACGGGGGACGCGCGGTGCAAGCAAGAACACCACGGAGACAAGGTCTAGGCACAAGTCTGCTTTATTGTTGAAGGGGACATGGTTTTATAGGGTCTAGGGATACGTAAAGGGACTTGATTGGTGCTGGCGGGTGCTGTTGCTTGCGTAGACAGTTACTGGACAGTAGGCGGTTACTGGACAGTAGGCGGTTACTGGACAGTAAGCTGGCTAAGAGGTTAGGAGCAAGGGAGGGGAAGGGGAAAGTGTGGGTTGTCTAGATAACGGCTAGGCGGAAGACGGAGAAGGGGAGAAGGAGGGGCAGCGCCGGCTGCCAATACTGGGAGGGAAGGAGACGGGGACAATTGCTCCCTTTTGTTTAAAAGTATGTGCTTCGGGGGAGGTGAACTGGTGGCAGCAGGGGCAGTATGGGATAGGGTACTGGAGTAAGACGAGGGGAGGAGGGAGACCATGAGGACCGGATGGCGGCGAGAAGCAGAGGGCCCTCCCAGCTGCTCTCAGCTGCAGAGGACACAGCGTCTGGCCAGGACGCATGTGCCTGCTGCTGGGGTCGGCGCACGCCGGCGCCTGGCGCGCGCCGAGCTCTGCCAGCAAAACGGGGTCGTGATGTTCCTGAACCCCTCGCCCGATTGGGGGAGAAGGAGGGAGATGAGTGAGGAAAGGGAGACAGGAGGTTACAGGCGTGCGGTTCGGTGTTTGCGGCGGGGGCGGGAGGAGCGCAGCGGATGGCTTGGTGGTGGCTCTTTAGTGGCGAGGCGTTGATAATGAACCTGCACAAATGAGCGGAATACCGCGTTGGCTTGGTCTTTGGCGAGGCGGACTATTTTTTGGACGGCCCAGGGTCCTACAGTGAGGGCTAAGATGATGATGATGAGTGGGCCTAAAAATGGAAGGAGGTATGGGAGGAGGGTATGGAGAACACTGGAAAAATAGTTCGCATTTTCTCGCTCTTTGCGGCGCTTGTCCAGTCCCTCCTGGACCTTTCTCAGGTTGTCCTCGACTAAGCCGGTGGAGTTGGCGTATACGCAGCACTCCTCTCCAAGGGCGGCACAGAGACCCCCTTCCTTAAGGAGGAGGAGGTCGAGGCCGTGGCGGTTCTGGAGGACTACCTCAGAGAGAGAATTGAGAGAATTTTTTAGATGTTTTACAGCATTTTGAAGGTAGGTGATATCTTCGTCGACGGCCTGTCTGAGAGAGGAGAGGGCAGAGGACTGTGTGGCAAGGGCGGTGATCCCTGTGCCTGCCCCTGCGAGACCTAGAAGGGTAGTGACTGTTAGGACTGCGGTGACAGGCTCTCTCCTTTGTAAGTGGAGGGAGGTTTGTCTGCTCAGCACGCGGCGGAAAAATTCGTGGTCAGAATGGTAAACAACTCAAGGGGCGAGAAGGATGAGCAGGCAAGTCTCATGGGTAGCATTGAGGGTGGTGACATTGAGGCAGGGGGTTAGCCCGGTGGAGGTGCAAAGCCATTGGGAGGTGTTAAGGGGGATTAAGAACTTGGCGGAAGTGCTGGGAGAGGAGTAGTTAGAGCAAGCACTAAGGGAGGGGTGGGAACCTTGACGAGAATGAACACAGCGTCCTGTGGAGGAAACAGATTGAAAGGTTAGGGGGACGGAGGAAGTGTTCCAGTTGCACTCGGCTGGGTATACTGAAGTGGATTCATTGAACGTGAAGTTAACGGCGACAGGCTCATAGATAGGAAGGGAGGGGGAGAGGCAGAGCCAACAGTTCTTGGTGAGGTTGGGGTGAGAGGTATTTAGAGAGAAGTAGGATGCATAGATTAATGCGAGAAGGGGACTGGAATACTTGGGAGGGGGGGCCATGGCTGGGGAGCGATGGACGAGGGGGGGTGCCGCTGGAAGGGGGGAGGCGGGGGGATTGAGGACTTTGTTGGGGCCAACGGCGAGGGGTGGGGATTCAGGCGTGGGCAGTAGTTTTCTGATGATGAGGACGGCTTCCTCTTGCCAGCGCTGGAGGGTCCAATTGGAGCGTTGATGGGCCGAGTTGACAACAGCCGGGGAGATGAAGGGAAGCATGACGATGAGAGCAATGGGAAGAACGGAACTACCCGCGTGGCGGCGAATCATCTGTGGAGACAAAAGAGAGAGAGAAAACTACAAAGGAAACAGCGATGGGAAGGAGGCAAGTTAGGTAGGCAACTCGTTAGGAGGATCATTGGTGTCAGCGTTAGTGGAAGCCTCAGTGGTGTGGGGCTTGATGAGACGTCCTGGGACCCAGATGGGCTGAGGCTCTGATTCAGGGAAAACGCAGGCGAATCCCCATCCTTGGGCTAAGAGAGGGGCAGGTCCATGCCATTGGGTGGTCTGCAGGTCACGCCAGAGGACAAGCGGTGCAGGGGTGGCCCAGAAGGTAGGCCCCCAGTGCATGTGGACCGGTGAAAAGCCTTGGGCATTGAAGGTCATCAGGTTGTGTCGGATCAGGGCCTCTGTGACGACGTCGCGAGGGGTGCGACGCGGCTGGTCGGCAGATGTCTTGAGAATGAGGGTTTTGAGAGACTGGTGAGCACGCTCTACTAGGCCTTGTCCCTGCGGATTGTAGGGAATGCCGAAGTGATGGGTGATGCCGTAGAGCTTGAGGAATTCGGCAAAGGAGGCGCTCCGGTAGGCAGGTCCGTTGTCTGTCTTGATGTCCCATGGAATGCCCATGAAAAGAATAGATTCTCTGAGCGCTTGGATGGCGTGCTTGGCCATTTCTCTGGTGAGCGTGGTTGCATAGCAGAGATGAGAGAAGGTGTCGATGGCTACATGGAGGTATTTCCATTGGCCAAACTTGGGGACGTGAGTGACGTCCAGTTGCCATCTGGGATTGGGGCGGAGCCCACGAGGGTTAACTCCCTGCGGTTGGAGCGGCCCCAAGGGCAGCAATGGAGTGCACGTTCGGCATGACCGCACAAGGTGTTTGCAGGTATGGATTGGGAGGTCTGGAAAGAGTTTGTGAAGGCCAGCTGCTGAGAAGTGAAATCTGGCGTGCAGCAGCTTGGCCTGATTGATGAGGTCTCCGACTTCAACGGTGGTCTCGGCTGGAAGCAGGTGAACGGCCTGATCAGCAAGGTGGTTGCCGTGGGCCAGGGGCCCGGGAAGGCCAGAATGGCTGCGGATGTGAGCGATGAACCAAGGCTGTCGGCGGTTCTCTATGAGCTCTTGAAGGTCCAGGAGAGCGACGTTGATGCTTTCACTCGCTGAGTTGTCGGGCGGAAAAAACGCAGAAAAGGCATGACTTGGCAGACTTGTAGGCAGTAGAGGCTGTCTGTAAAGATGTTCAGTGGACAGTGGGGATGGGTTTGGAGTGCTAAGATGACAGCACGCAGTTCGGCCACTTGCACAGAGGATTGATGGAGGCGCACATGTGAACGTGGCTGGTGCTCGCCGGGTGCGAAGACAACGGCGGCAAACTTAGTCTTGGAGGCATCTGTGAAGATGATGGTGGTGTCTGGAAGAGGCTTGCTGGACGGAAAAGGGAAATGGCCGGGGGCGGCGATTTCTAGCAGGGGAAGGCCCTGCAGTAACCGATGCTGTGGAAAGTGGTTATCGAAGTCCCCTCGGTAGAGTTCCATGAGTGCCTGCATATCTGAAGACTCACGCAGCAAGGTGGTAGTTTGTTGCACAGTCAGTGGCCACACGAGAGTGTCCAGCGGGTAGCCGTAGTGGTGGGTGGCCTGATCGACCAGGGCGGTAGCGAGCTGGACGAAGAGGGTGGTTTGCGGGCAGATCTTTCTGAGCTTGCTCTTTGCCATATGTACCCAGAGGAGGGGCCCATCCTGCCAGAGCAGGCCAGTGGGTGTGCCCCGTGTGGGGAGAACTAGTCCCAGCAATGTCTTATCGGGGTCGTAGCGCTGAAGTTGGCAGCGCTCGAGGGCCTGGTTGAGCTGTAGTAAAGCTCCCTTCGCCTCTTCGGTGAGGTGGATTCTTTTGTTGGGGACCGATGAGAGCGGACCACCGGAGCACAGGAGCCGGAACAGAGGCTGGAGCTGCTGGGTGGTGATAGGAAGCGCTGGGCGCAGCCAGTTGACTTGACCACAAAGTTGCTGTAGCTCGTGGAGCGTGAGCACATCGGGGATCCTGATGCTGGGCGCTTGTGGTGCCACGGTGGAGGTGATGGAGAACCCCAAGAATTGATATGGTGGGTGGGTGGTCAGTTTTTGTGGATTGACCTTGAGGTTCAAGTCTTCCAGGTGGCTCAGTAGGCGGTCGAGCACGGTGCGCAATCCCGATTCGGAGGGATGCGCGACAAGCAGATCGTATATAGTGGATGATGTTAGCGTACTTCACGAGTGGCTGGATGGCTTCGCGTACATACATCTGGCAAATGGCAGGGCTGTTTCGCATGCCCTGAGGCAGAACGCGCCAGTGGTATCGCAGTGCCGGTTCCCGATGGTTGGTCTGAGGAACCGTGAAGGCGAATTTCGGTCGGTCATCCGGGTGCAACGGGATGGAGAAAAAGCAGTCTTTAATATCTATCACTGCAACAAACCAATGCCGGGGCACCGCGGTACGGTGGGGGAGGCCGGGCTGCGGCAATCCCATAGGCTTGATGTGTTTGTTGATTTCTCTTAAGTCTTGAAGTAGACGGGACTTCCCGTTCTTCTTTTGAATGAAGAAAATTGGCGAGTTGTATGGGCTGGTGGAGGGCTCGATGTGGCCCGCGTGAAGCTGCTCATCAACAAGCCCCTTAAGAATGTCCAGTTTAGGGATCGGGAAAGGCCATTGCTCCACCCAAATGGGCTCCTCTGTATCCCATTGCAGAGGAACGGGTGCTGGAGGTCGAACGCGAGCAATGGCCGAAACTATTGGGGGGGCAGCTGCGGTGGCGTGGCAGTGAGAACGGCTCCCGACTGATGCAGGATATCACGGCCCCAAAGAACTTGCGAGATTTCCTTCAGAATGAGGGGGCGGAAGGTTCCCTGTCCACCTTCTGCGTCTCTCCAGATGACGTCCTGGGCAACTTGCTGGGAGGGCGCTTGGCCGGTGGCTCCCACCACTAGGGGGCCATGGGTCAGAGGGAGGTGCCCGGCCTGGTCGAGTGGGATGCAGGAAATTTCTGCTCCTGTGTCGAGTAGCCCTGTGAGCCAGCGGCCGGAGACTTGGATAGAGAGAAGAGGCCTGGTGGAGGGTGCGATGGGAATAGACCAGAGTACTTTCATGGGCGGGGGCGCTGAGTCGTTGCGGCCTCTTTGTTGCAGGGCTGAGGCCTGCCCCCATGGCCGTTTAAAGGCTTGCGGCTGGTGTTAGGGACGCGGCAGTCGCAGGCCCAGTGGTATCCTTTTCCGCACCGTGGGCACGGAGTGGAAGGAGGCTGTGGTGGATGGCCTATGTTGGGCACGTCCGGCGGCGGCCGTGGCTTGTTGGGGCAGTCTCGAGCGAAGTGGCCGAGTTCGCCACAGTGGAAGCATTCGTTGGAGGCCGAGACGGCAGCGAGGACAGCCTGGGCCACGGCGGAGGCCTGGGCGTTGACTCCGGAGCAGGCGAGGACCCAGTCGTGGAGGGGCTTGTCTCTCAGCGGCCTGATGATCGCCTTGCAAGTTGGGTTTGCACCCTCCTGAACAATGTCCTTGATGAAGGTCTGGGCCTGCATGCCAACGACCTTGAGCTCGACCGCGGCCTGGACACGTGCCATGAAGTCGGAGAACGGTTCCTCTGGTTTCTGGAAAAGTCTGGTGAGTGGCTCGGGTGCGGAGGCGGCACAGTTGCGGAAGGCACAGAGGGCACACTGCCTTAGCTGGATGTAGAAGCCTTGAGGGAGGGCGACGTAGCTCTGTGGCATGGCATAGCGCCCCAGTCCGAGGAACACATTGGCAGGATATCGGGTGCCGTCGCGGGCGTTCTCGGCGATTTGTTTTTCGTTCTCAGCAGCGAAATGTGCGCGCCAGTCAATAAACTGCCCCGAGGGAAGTATGCCTCTCGCGAGGGATATCCAGTCGTAGGGGAGACAGCGGGCAAAGGTCATACATTCAAGGAGGTCTTGAGCATGGGGGCTGGCGAGACCATCCTCTTGGATAGCGCTGCGGAGGGTTTGCATGTCTTTCGGGGAGAAGGGAATCCATACTTGGGGGTTTGCTCGAAAACGATTGGGATTTAGCGGATACATATCAGTGATTGGAGCAGTGGGGGGCTCGAAGAGAAGATTATTAGAGCGCGGGAGGGGGTGTCTATTCGGCGGCACATAAGATGGTGGGCGCTCGTACGCATCATCTAGGTCGTCATCAGAAGATGGCGGATGAAGCGCTTCCGGTTCCGGGTAAGGGCAAGATGACGCCGGTTCCGGGTAGGGGCAAGATGGCGCCGAGGCAGGAAGGGGAGGGTACAACGGCGGATAGTCCTTCCGTGAAGAAGCAGGAAGGGGCGGGGAGTGCGGCTTCTTCCTCTTTTGGGAGGAAGAAGGAGGGAGCGTGCCCTCTTGGGTGGGCTTTCCTTTGTTTCGTGAGGAAGAAGGCGGAAGTGCGCCATCTTGGTCGGAGTCAGAATCAGTGGCGCAAGGGGGGTCAAGCTCAAGCGCGGCCTCCAACTGAGCCGAGAGTGATTCGGCATCGGAGTCGTTACCGGGAGCACCATCTTGGCGGCCGCGCCCTTCCCCTGACTCATCCACGGTATCGCACGGGAAGGCCTTGGCCTCGGGAGTGGGCATGCCTTGCAAACAAGCGCGAATGGCCACAAGAGCAGGGAGGAGGCCGGGGGGAAAGACGCAGCCCTCATGTTCCATGGCTGAGGCTACTCGTTCGATCAGCCGGGCATAAGTGTGAGGACTCCAGAGCGGGCAGGTGATGAGCCAGGGATTGAATGGGAGAAGTAAGTCCCAGTAGCGCTGAAGCTGGCGGATGGAAACTCTAACCTGGTTAGTTTCCAGGAGGGCAGCCAGGGCCCGAACCTGCGGGACCTGACGGGAGGAGAGCGAAGCACCCATTCTGGTTTGAATGGAAGACGCCGAAGAGTCCCTACCTTAAGCGAAGCATGGGGGGTAGGTGTCAGAGTGGGCCCCACCCACGTTGGGCGCCAAATGCAGGCAGCGGCGGGCCTCCGGGAGGGTCGGCGGTTGGCCAGGCGGGCTCTCCGGACGGGGGTTGCCTCGCGGTCGAAGGAGAGGAGGGGGTTTGGCACGAAGCCGCTGGGCCCTCGCTCTCTCTGCTCAGGCACGGGGGATGCACGGTGCAAGCAAAAACACCACGGAGACAAGGTCTAGGCACAAGTCTGCTTTATTGTTGAAGGGGACATGGTTTTATAGGGTCTAGGGATACGTAAAGGGACTTGATTGGTGCTGGCGGGTGCTGTTGCTTGCGTAGACAGTTACTGGACAGTAGGCGGTTACTGGACAGTAGGTGGTTACTGGACAGTAAGCTGGCTAAGAGGTTAGGAGCAAGGGAGGGGAAGGGGAAAGTGTGGGCTGTCTAGATAACGGCTAGGCGGAAGACGGAGAAGGGGAGAAGGAGGGGCAGCGCCGGCTGCCAATACTGGGCAGGAAGGAGACGGGGACTATCTTACAATAAATTTAACTCAAAATGGATCAAAGACCTAAATATAAAAGTTAGAACCATAAAACTCCCAGAAGTAATTGTAGGGGAAAATCTTCACGCCCTGGTGGTAAGTGGTGGATACTTTAAACTTACGCCAAAAGTACAAGCAATGATTAGTAATATACTTAATAAATACATTCTCAGAGACTTAAATCTTTAGTCCATTCATGTGCCATTTGAGCCCTGAATTGCAGCAGCATTGCAACACATACTCTCTTATTCATTGGTTCACCTAGGACAGGTAAAAAGGAGATGATGATTGACAATGCTAATCCCAAGGAACAGAGAGTGTCTGCAATGGCAAACAAGATAGCTCCATCTATCTGTCCAATGGGACCTAAATCTCCTCTCAATTACAAGCAGAGTGGACATCATCATCCCAAATTCCTCAAGATTGGGGAATGAATAATGGACTAAAGTAGAGTTATTATTATTCTACTATACACTAATTATTATTCTAGCAGTGGAAGAATCCTAACCATTGATGTAAAGGCAGAGGCCACCAAAAGTTCTGAAGGATAAGAGAGGGAAGAATAGGTGCAATATGGGGGAATTTTCAGGACATTGGATTTGTCCTGAATGACATAGTGGTGATGGATACAGGCCATTCCTATTTTGACATAACTTACAAAATTGTGGGGGACAAAGTTTAAACTATAATGTAAGCTGCAGTCCGTGGTTAGTAGCAATGCTTCAAAGTGGGTTCATCAGTTGTAACAAATATATCACACTAATAAAGAATGTGGTTAACATGGGAAAGTGTGGGAGGGGTAGGGATTGGGACATAAGGGAATCCCTTATATTTTTTATGTAAGCTTTATGTAATCTAAAGCTTCTTTAAAAATAAAATTATTATTTAAAAAATACCTAGACTTTGAGTTACCTGTATGACCTAAAGCAAAGCAGGATCTTTCTGGGCACAAAATGTAAAATAAGGAGGACTGGAAAAAAAAAAAAAAAACATGAGCAATGAGAGAAAAATTGGATAAATGGGGCTTTCTCAGACTTTTGTGATTCAGAGGACTTTGTCAAGACGTTGAAAAGGCAGCCTACTCAATGGGAGAAAATCTTTGGAAACCACATATCTGATAAGGATTTGGTTTCCATACTATATAAAAGGATCACACACCTTAATAATAAAACAACAAACAGTCCAATTAAACAATGAGCCAAAGACTTGAATAGGCATTTCTCCAAAGAGGAAATACAAATGGCAAAAAAAAAAAAAAAACACATGGAAAAAAATGCTCAACATCACGAGCTATTAGGAAATTGAAAATAAAAACTGCATCGAGATGCCCTCTCACACCTCATAGAATGGCTATTATTTTTAAGAATCAGAAAACTTCAAGTTCTGGAGAGGATGTGGAGAAATAGGAACACTCCTACACTGTTGGTGGGAATGTAGAATAGTGCAGCCTCTGTGGAAGATAGTTTGGCAATTCCTCAGGAAGCTAAATATAAAATTGCTGTATGATCTGGGAATCTCTCTACTAGGAATATATTCAGAAGTACTGAAAACAGGTATGCAAAAAGACATTTGCCCAACAATGTTTGTAGCAGTGTTATTCACTATTGCCAAAAAGTGGAAATAACCCAAAAGTCCATCAACCAATGAATGTATAAACAAAATGCGGTATATACATACAATGGAATACTTCCATAAGAAGAAGTTAAATTGGGACACATATTATAACATGGATGAACCTTAAAGACATTATACTGAGTGAAATGAGCCATGCACAAGAGGACATATATTGTATGTACTCACTAATATGAACTATATGTGAAGAATAAACACATAGAATTAAAATTTAAAATTTATGGTATAGGTTACTAGGAAATAAGATGAGGGCTGAGAAGGCGTACTGATGCTTAATGTATGTAGAATATTTAATTCATTTGTCCATAAAAGTGTGGAAATGGATAGAGTTGATGGTAACACATTATAGTATAATATATAGTATACCATAGTATAACTAACACAGCTGGTTTGTAAATGGGATTGTGGCTGAAAGGGGTAGTCTAGGGATGTAAATGTCAATTTAAAGAAAGCTAGAGAATAATCTAGGGACTGAATAACATAGTGAACCCAGGGGTGGATGAGGATTGTGGTTAATGGTACAAATATAATAATGTTTTTCTATGAACTAGAGCAAATGTACATCTCTATTACAAGTTGGTAAAAATATGGTGAAACATGGGAAAAACAATTAATGTAACTTATGTACTATAGTTAATATTGTAATATTCTTGCATCAATGTCAAAGAAGGTACTGTCTTACTAATAGGGGGGTATGGAAAAAAATATTCCAAATATATGGTATAGACTATAGTTAGTGGTGATAATCTGATGTATTCTCTCATAATCTGTAACAAGGGAAATGGACTTTGGCCCAGTGGTTAGGGCGTCCGTCTACCACATGGGAGGCCCGCGGTTCAAGCCCCGGGCCTCCTTGACCCGTGTGGAGCTGGCCCATGCGCAGTGCTGATGCGCGCAAGGAGTGCCGTGCTACACAGGGGTGTCCCCCGCATAGGGGAACCCCACGCGCAAGGAGTGCACCCATAAGGAGAGCCGCCCAGCGCCAAGGAGGGAGCAGCCTGCTGAGGAATGGCGCCGCCCACACTTCCCGTGCCGCTGACGACAACAGAAGTGGACAAAGAAACAAGACGCAGCAAAAAGACACAGAAAACAAACAACCGGGGGAGGGGAGGGGAATTAAATAAAATAAAAATAAATCTTTAAAAAAAAAAAGAAAAATAATCTGTAACAAATGTTCCACAACAATATAAGGTGTTGGTGGAGAGGTGTTGTATGGGAATTTTGCGTATTATGCATGATTGTTTTTGAAGTTCACTATTTCTCTAATAAAATGTATGTGTATATATATATATAAATGAGAGTTATTTTTAAATATTCACAGATAAACAGAAACAGAAAGAGTTCAATAAACAAAGGCCTACCCTAAAATAAATACTAGAGGGAGTTTTGCAGGCTGAAAGAAAAAAAAACAGTAGAGGGAGGCTTGGAGGCGAATGTAAAAATGAAGAGTGTAACTAAGGATAATTAAAAGGATAAAAAAGTAAAAAAATATATACATGACATAGAAAAACTCCTGACATTTCCTCAAGGAAGCTAAATATAGAATTTCCACAAGATCCAGCAATCTCACACCTAGGTAGTTCAGAAGAACTGAAAGCAAGGATGTGAATAGATATTTACACACTCATGCTCTTAGCAGCATTATTCACAATTGCCAAATGATAGAAAGAGCCAAAGGGTTCATCAACCAATGAATGGATAAATAAAATGTGGTATATGTGTACGGTAGGATATTATTCAGTCATGAAAAAGATTGAAGTTCATATACATGTGACAACATGGATAAACCTTGAAGACATTATTTTGAATGAAATAAGCCAGACACAAAAGGACAAAGATTGTATGATTGCACTCATATGAACTAACTATAATTGGCAAACTCATGGAGTTACTGTCTAGAATATAGATTGCCAGGAGATAGAATGAGGGTAAAAAATGAGTAGCTAATGATTATTTTGTGCAGAATTTTTAATAAGGTTGATTGCAAATGTTTGGAAATGGATAGAGGTGATGAAATAACATTATAATTAATGTAACTAGTAACACTGACTTGTGCATACAATTGTGGTTGAAAGGGGAAGTTTACAAAGTTTATGTCCTAAATGATATTGCAGGGATGGATGCTGGACATTATATATCCTGCCATAATCCCCTGAATATACTGGGAGAGAGTGTATATTACAATGTAGAATATTATCCACGTGATGCAACAGTGCTCCAAAATGTATTCACCAAATGCAATGAATGTGCCACAATGATGAAAGAGGTTGTTGTTTTGTGGGAGGAGTGGGGAGGGGTGCATATGGAAATCTCTTATATTTTTATTGTAACATTTTTTGTGATCTATGTATCCCCCAAAAATATAATTTAAAAAATAAAGTCAAAAAATAAAAATAAAAAAGGAAGGCTAGAGGATGAAACATGGGATTGTATAATATAGTGAACCCTGTTGTGCAAAATGGTTGTGGTTAATAGTAGAAATATAAGGATATTCTTCTATGAACTAGAACGAATATATGTCACTATTACATTGTATTAATAGGGAGGCATATGGAGAAAATATTCCTAATGCAAACTCTAGATGCAAACTCAAATTATAGTTAACAATAATATTATAATATTCTTTTATCAATTACAACAAAGATACCACAGTGCTAAGTGTTGATATTAGGGTGGAATAGGGAGTATGGAGTTTTCTATTTGCAGTAATGAAAATGTTCTAAAATTGATCATGGTAATGAATGCCTGTGATTATACTGAGAGCCATTGTTTGTACACTTTGGAAGGATTGCATGATGAGTGAATAAAATTGTTTTTAAAAGTTTTTTAAATATAATGTAGGAGACTTTAACAAACCATTTTAATTAATGAATATAACATCTAGTCAGAAGTTCAATATTGAAGTACAAGGTTTGAAGGATATTTTAAAGCAATAGATATAATTGATATATATAGAACACTTCCCCAACTAAAACAGAATACACATTTTTCTCAAGTGAACATGGATCATTCTCCAGGATAGACCAAATTTTGAGTCACAAACAACTCTCAAATTCAAAAATATTGAAATCAAACAATATTTATTCTCAAAGTACATGAAAATGAACGTAGAAATCAATAACAGAGGGAGAAATAGAAAATTCACAAATATGTGGAAGTTAAACAACATATTCAAACAACAAATGGATTGAAGAGGAAATCTGAAGCAAAATTAAGAAATATCTTAAGGTGAATGAAAATGAAAATACAAGATGCCAAAACTAATAAGATGTAGAGATGGCAATGCTGAGTGGTAAATTTATAGCTACAAATGTTTACATTTAAAAAGAAGAAAGACTGAAAATTAGAATTATAACCTCAAAACTGAAAGAACTAGAAAATGGAAAGCAAACTAAACACTAAGCAAACTGAAGGAAAGAAATAACAAATATTAGAGCAGAGGAAAATTAAATAGAAAACAAAAAACAATAGATCGGATCAACAAAACCAGAAGCTAGTTCTTTCAAAAGTTCAATAAAATTAACAATCCTTTAGCTAGATTGACAAACTAACAAAGAGAGAGGATATAAATAACTAAAATCAGAAATGAAAACAAGTACATTACTACTGATCCTGCTGAAATGAAAAGACTATAAGAGGGCACTATGAACAACTGTATGACAATAAATTACATAACCTAGATGAAATGGACAAAATCTTAGGATCACACAAATTACCTACATTACTCAAGAAGAAACAGAATATATCAACAAACCAATTAGTAGTAAAGCAATTGAATAATTCATCTAAAACCTCCTAACAAAGAAAAGCCCAGGAACAGATGGCTTCACAGGGGAATTCTACAAAACATCCCAGGAACACTTAATGCAAGTTCTTTTCAAAATCTTTCAAAGAATTGAAGAGGAGTGAACACACCTTGTTTTAGTTTGCTAAAGCTGCCAAAAGCAATATGCAATGAAATGAGTTGGCTTTTACAATGGGGATTTATTACCTTACAAGCTAATAGTTCTGATGTCATGAAAATGTCCAAATCAAGGCATGATAAGTTGATGCTTTCTCACCACATACCAGCTGCTGGCAATCCTGTACTCCTATGTCACATGGCAAGGCACATGGCAGCATCTGTTGGTCTCCCTTTTTCTTCTAAGTTTTGTTGATTTTTTCTTCTTGTTTCTGTGGATTTCTCTCCCTTTACCTGAGTTTCACTCTCTTATAAAGGACTCCAGTAAGAGGATTAAGACTTACTCTGGGTCATCCCTTAACAGAAGTAACCTAATCAAACGTCCTACTTACAGTAGATTTACACCCACAGGAATGGATTAGCTTTAAGAACATAATTTTCTGGGGTCCATATAACTTCAAATTATCACACTCCCTAATTGATTCTATAAGGCCAACATCACCTTCATACCAAATCCAGACGAAGTTACCACAAGAAAGTAAATTACAGACCATTATTTCTCATGAAAATAGACACACACATCCTCTGCAACACTGGAAAAAGGAGTATAATAGCTTTTTAAAAGAATTATACACCCTGTACAAATGGGATTTATACCTGGTAGACGATGTTGGTTCAACATAAGAAAATCACTTAATGTAACCACATTTACAGAATGAAGAGAAAATCCATATAATCATCATTACTGATACAAAATTGTATTTGACAAAATCTAGAGCCCATTCTTGATAAAACAATTAAAACACTAAGAATAGAAGGAAACCTCCCTCACATGGTAAAGGGCATATATGAAAGTCTGCAGCTAACTTCCTACTTAATGGTGCAAGACTGAAAGTTTTTCCTCTAAGATCAGGAACAAGACAAGAACGCCCAATATTATTCAACATTGTACTGGGAGTTCTTGTCAGAGCAGTTAAGCAAGGAAAAGAAATAAAAGACCTTCAAATTGGAAAGGAAAAAGTTTATTTTCCCTATTTGCAGAAAACATGATCTTATATACAGAAAATCCTGAAAAAGTGACAAGAAAGTTCCTAGATCTAATAGATGAATTCAGCAAAATGTTGTGGTAAAACTCCATATGCAAAATAGTAGTAGTGTTTCCACTTATTATTAATGTACAATGCTGATGCACGCAAGGAATGCCGTGACATGCAGGGGAGTCCCCCACATGGAGTGCGCCCCATAAGGAGAACCGCCCAGAGCGAAAGGAGGTGCAGCCTGCCCAGGAATGGCACCACCCACATGGAGAGCTGGCACAAGATGACGCAACAAAAAGAAACACGCAGCAAATAGACACAGAGAACAGACAACCAGGGTGGGGGGAAGGGGAGAGAAATAAATAAATAAATCTAAAAAAAAGAAAAAGAAAAAGAAAGAATTTCATTCACAACAGCAACTAAAAGAATCAAATATTTAGTAATAAATCTTGTCAAGGATGTAAAGGATTTGCACACAGAAAACTACCAAACGTTGCTATAAAAAAATCCAAAATACTTAAATAAATAGGATATTCCATGTTCATGAATTAGAAGAGTAAATATCGATTATCTGTCAATACTACTCACAGCAATTTATAGATTCAATGTAATCTGAATGAAAATTCCATCAACTTTCTTTTCAGAAGTAGAAAAGTCAATCAGTAAATTCATATAGGATATAAAGTGACCCCAAATAGCTAAAACCATCTTGAAAAAGAAGAAGGAATTTGGAGGTTTCACACTTCCCAATCTTAAAACACTATAAATCACAATATCAAAAAAGCATAGTACTAGCAATAGTACAGAACTATAGACCAGTGGAATGGAATTGAGATCTCAGAAATAAATCCTCAACTTTATGACCAAATGATTTTGACAAGATGGCAAAGACCACTCAATTGAGAAAGAACAGTCTTTACAATGGAAAATTGGATCTCCATTTGCAAAAAAATAAATAAATAAAGGCAGACCTCTACCTCAAAATATTTTCAGAAATAAAGTGAAAATGGATCAAAGACCTAAATACAAGAGCTGGGACTATAAAATTCCTTGAAGAAAATGTAGAGAAGCATCTTCAGAACCTATTTTAGGCAATGTTTTATTAGACTGTACATACAGAGCACAAGCAACAGAAAGAGAAATTGATAAATGGGAATTCATCAAAATTAAAAACTTTTGCACCTCAATGGACTTTAACATGAAAGTAAAATGGTAACCTACAGAATGGGAGAAAATATTTGGAAATCACATATGCAATGAAGATTTAATATTCAAAATATATAAAGAAATCTCCCATTCCCCAGAGACACTATTCAGGCCTTCATCTATCTCCAGAAGTACTGAACAGTATTGTAACCTTCTTTTTCTCAGCAGACACAACATTGTCTATTACATCACCAGGAAAAGTAAACTTAGAAATGGGCAACCTCTGTCTTTTGCTGTTCCACTTCCTCTTTCCCTTACATGTCGGTATTCTTTTCTCACTCTTCACCCTCTAGTAGCTTCCCATTCACTAAAGGATAAGGTAAAGTTCTCTAGAATGGTATATAAGATGCTCTATGATCTAGATCTTGCATTTCTTTCTAATCTAATTTCTCACTTTAAACCTCACAGTCCAATCACACTCTGACACACACAAACACACACACACATGCATTCACATACACATTTCATTTTATATTTCAGACATATAAAACTGTTAGGAAGTCCACAAACATGACAGGCTATTTCACTTCTCCATGACTTTGCTCATTCTACCTTCTACCCCAGCCTAGAAAGTTCCTCTCCATCTCCCCTACCCTTCTCTCTTTCAAGGAGATTTCCTAACATACACACATTATTTACTACTCTCAGTCTCTATGTTCTTTATATACTTCTACTGCAGCATTATATACTTACATACTTACATTGTAGTTCGCTAATTTATTAACATATTCATATGTCCTTTAGTAGAGTTTGAGCCTTTCCTGGGTAAGGCCTGTGTCTTATTTTCTAATAAATCTAGCACAGAGTTGACACACTGTAAGTGCCTAAATATATCACTTATAATTTAACTAGCATATAATAGTAGTACAGAGGATCAGGAAAGTTTTCATGGAAGAGATGGTGTGAGAGATTGTTTTAAAATGTTTAGAATTATACCTGAAAGCAATGAGATGAAAGGACATTTCAGATTACCAAATGCCTTGAGCAAAGGAAAAGAGATCAAACAGAGAATAGAGCTGGACACAGGGTCATAGTTACATACTACAAATATAGTAAATCATGGGAAAGTGATTCTGTAACATTAGGATGCAATACTATTGTAGACTTGAATGGTGTTCCAAGTTTAATTTAATAGGTCACTGGAGGCTTTTGAGATGCAAGTTCTAACCATATGTTAGAACTGTACTTTAAGAATAATAATCAGGCATAACTGATAAAGATAGATTTAACTGAAGAGAGATAAGATAATTTTAAAGAAAGCTGTAATTCCTAATATTCAGTAAACACTACTCCCATATGTTAACCAAAAAGAGAACAAAAAATTGATAAACCTTTGGCTTTTTTATAGTCTTCTGCCAGCAGTTTGTTCAGTTGCCATGGTTTACACCTGTATATGAATTCTTATGTCAGTGTATAGTGATATGCCTTGTGGAATCTTAAATTAAACCGTGTAGTATTGTGTTCCTTTCAGGACTCATTTTATCTTTCTGGGTCACAACAAGAGTAAGATTGGAGTACACGTTCTTTAAGTACTCTTCCAACTCTAATGTTCTATAAAATTAAGCCATTCAATCCTTTTTTTTTAGCCGTTCTCTCAGACTCTTTATTTTTTTGTCTTTATTTATTTTTTTAATATTACATTCAAAAAATATGAGGTCCCCATATACCCCCACCTCCCTCACCCCACTCCTCCCCCCCATAACAACAATCTCCTTCCTCCATCATCATAAGACATTCATTGAATTTGGTGAATACATCTCTGAGCACTGCTGCACCTCATGGTCAATGGTCCACATTCAATCTTAATAGAAGTTTCATAGCCACTTCTGGAAGCTTCCTTCCATTGTGTAGTGCTGTTTGAGGCTTGTTTTCAGTATTCTGATATTAATTTCCCTTTTAATGACTTAGGTAGTCACTTTGTTCACCTAACAGTTATGTGGGAACATAGCTTTCATCCCTTCTTATAATCGTGTCTGGTCTCAACTCCTCATGAAAGCCTAAACTCCAGGACTCTGCCAGTTTATTCTTTGCCCTGCCATTTCTTGTAAAGAGTACCCGTGTGGCACTGGTAAATTTTACAAAGAATTTAATACACCTTAGAGGAGCAAATTTGATACTGTGATAACAGTTTCACAGGACCAGAAGAGACCTTGAGAAGTAATTTAGCGCAATCTAGAAGAATGAGATTTAGACTTTCTTTTATAGGCAATCAGGAACTTGGGAAGTGGAAGAAGGTTTGACGAAGGAACTGATTAGTCAGGATTACTCCCCACTGCTGATTTAAGAACAAATTGAAGCATGCTTTCCATTCTTACTCCCAGTGCATTACATACTTGAAACTAAATAGTATATTTCTTTCTTAAAAGCAATCTTACTGAGACATATTCACATACCATACAATCCATCTAAAATGTACATTCAATGGATTTCGTTATAATCACAGAATTGTGCATTCATAAATACAATGGATAGTAGGGCATTTTCATTATTCCAGAAAGAAAAAAAAAACATACCCCTTCGAAGTCACCTCTCAATCTCTCTATCCCCTGAAATAAATATCTGATCATCTAATTCCAACTCTATAAATTTATTTATATTTACAATTTATATATATGGAATAATATAATATGCAGTACTTGTGTCTGGTTTCTTTTACTTAGCATAATTCTCTTTTTCTACAATTGCTGAAAAATATTAATATGCTACTATTTACTACAGTCCATACTTTGTTTTAGGTGCATTTTGGCCCAAATACCACCCAATTATTAACATATTATGATATTAATGTATATTTGTTCTGATACATGAAAAAACGTTTATATATTTGTACTTTTAACCACAAACATCATCCACAATAGGGTTCAATATGTTATACAACCCCAGGTTTATCATTTAGCTTTCCTTCTAGTGACATACATGACCCTCAGTTTCCCCTTTCAACCACAATCATACCTACATATTGGCACTGCTAATTATATTCACTTTAACATGCTATCATCACCTCCATCCAATTCCAACCATTTACAATCAGCCTTATTACAAATCCTGCACAAACTAAGCCTCAGCTCCTGATTCTCTATCCTTGCTCTATATTCTAGTGACCAATTTTCTAGCTAAATTTATTCCATGACTTTGCTCATTATATTTAGTTCATATTAGTGTGGTTATAAAATATTTGTCTTTTTGTGTCTGGATTGTTTCATTGAACATAATGTTCTCAAGGTTCATCTCTGTTGTCATATGCCTTATGACTTAATTTCTTCTGAGAGCTAAATAGTGCTCTATTGTATGTATATGCTGCATTTTGTTTATCCATTCCTCAGTTGATGGACACCTGGGTTGTTTCCATCTTTTGGCAATTGTAAGTAATGCTAATATAAATATTGGCATGCAATTGTCTATTCACGTACCTGTTTTCAACACTTCTCAGTACATACCTAATAGTGGGATTGGCAGATCTATATTTTACTTCCTGAGGAATATCCAGTCTACAGTTCCACTAATAGTGATTAAATTTTCCTATTCCTCCACATCCTTTCTAGTATTTGTAGTGTTCTGGGTTTTGTTTTGTTTTTTTAATAGTGGCCATTCTAATAGGTGAGAAATGATATGTCATAGTAGTTTTGGTTTGAATTTCCATAATAGACATGATGTTAAACATCACTTTCCTCTTTGGAAAATATCTATTCAAATTTTTCATTCATTTTTTTATTGAGTTTTTAGCCTTTTAACATTGAGTTGTAGAATTTCTTTATATGTCATGGATATTAAACTCTGATCAGATATGTGGTTTCCAAATATTTTCTCCCATTGAGTAAGCTGCCTTTTCGCCTTCTTGACAAAGTTTTTTGACACTCAAAAGTATTTCATTTTGAGGTAGGCCCTTTGTTCTATTTTTCTTTCTTTGCTCATGCTTTGGGTGCTCATGCTTCTTACCAGAAGACCTTGTAGATGATTTACGATATTTTATTCTAGTTTTATGGTTCTAACTTTTATATTCAGGTCTTTGACCCATTTTGAGATAATTTTTGTATAAGACGCAAGTTAGGGATCCTCTTTTATTCTTTTGGGTATGAATATCCAGTTCTCCCAGCATCATTTGTTGAAGAGACTGTTCTTTCCTAGCTGAGTGGGCTTCGTAGCCTTGTCAAAAATAAATTGACCATAAAGGAGAGGGTCTATTTCTGAACTCTGAGTTCAATTCCTTTGATCAATATGCCCATTTTTATGCCAATACCATGTTGTTTTAAACAATCTAGTTTTGTAACATGCTTTAAAGTTAGGAAATGTGAATTCACCAACTTCGTTCTTCTTTTTTAAGATATTTGCCTATTTGGGGTATCTTCCGTTTCCAAATAAATTTAATAATTGTCTTTCAAATTCTGTAAAGTAAGCTGTTGGAATTTTTATTAAGATTGCATTGAATCTGTAAATCAATTTGGGTAGAAGTGATATGTTAACAATATTTTGTTTTCCAATCCGTGAACATGGAATGACTTGTTTTTGTTTAGGTCTTCTTTAATTTCTTTTAGAAATGTTTTGTAGTTTTCTAAGTACAGGTCTTTTACATCCTTGGTTAAATTTATTGCAAAATATCTGATTCTTTCACTCGATATTGTAAATAGAATTTGTTTCCCAAATTCCTTTCCAGATTGTTCACTAGTAATAAATGGAAACACTAATGATTTTTGCATATTGATGTAGTGTCCTGCCACTTTGCTGAACTCATTTATTAGCTCTAGGGGTTTTGTTTTAGTTTTTTGGATTTTCTAAATATAGGATCATGTTATCTGCAAATAGTGAACATTTTATTTCTTCCTTTCTGATTTGATGCCTTTTATTTCTTTTATTTTTCTTTTTCTTTTTTTTTTTTTTTTTTTGCCTAATTTCTCTAGCTAGAACTTCTATTACAATGTTGAATAACTGTGGTGAAAGGGTATATCCTTGTCCTTTTCCTGGTCTTAGAGGGAAAAGTTTCAGTCTTTTCCATTGAGTATGACTTTGGATGAGGCTTTTTTATATATGCCCTGTATCATGTTGAGGAAAGTTAGTTTTATTCTTATGCTTCAATGTATTTTTATCAAGAAGGTATGCTAGATTTTGTTGAACACCTTTTCTGCATCAATCAAGATGATCATGTGATATATCTCCTTCAATTAGTTATTGTGGTTTATTACATTAATTTATTTTCTTGTGTAAAACCACCCTTGCATACAGAGGATAAAACCCATTTTACTATGGTGAGTAATTTTTTAATGTGCAGTTGGATTAGATTTGCAAGTATTTTGTTGAGAATTTTTGCATCATATTCATTAGTGATTGGTCTGGAATTTTCTTTTCTTATAGGATCTTTATCTGGCTTTTTTATTAGGGTGATGTTGGGTTCATAGAATGAGTTAGGTAGTGTTCCTTCCTCTTCAATATTTTAGAAGAATTTGGACAGGATTGGTATTAATTCTTCTTCAAATGAATGGTGGAATTCATTAGTGAAGTCATCTGGTCCTGAGCTTTTCTTTGTTGGGGGAGTTTCTATGACTGATTCAATATCTCTACTATTGAGGGGCTTATTGAGGCCTTCTAATTCTTCTCACATGAGTATGGGTAGTTTTTATGTTTCTATGAAGTTGTCCATTTCATCTAATTTGTCTAATTTGTTGTCCTACAGTTGTGCATAGTATCTTCTAATGATCAGTCTTATTTCTGTGAGATCAATAGTAATTCCCCCCTTTCATTTCTGATTTTATTTGATCCTCTCTTTTTCTTTGTCCATCTAGCTAAGGATTTTTCAGTATTGTTGATCTTCTTGAAGAACCAAATTTTGGTTTTATTGATGATCTCTATTGTTTTTTGTTCTCAATTTCATTTATTTATGCTCTAATCTTTATTTCTTTCCTCCTGCTTGCTTTGAGATTAGTTTGCTATTCTTATTCTAGTTCCTCCAGATGTGCAGTTAGGTCTTTGAATTTAGCTCTTTCTTCTTTTATAATGTAAGCACTGAAGGCTATAAATTTCCCTCTCAGTGCTGCCTTTCCTTCATCCCAAACATTTTGATATATTCTCAATTTCATTTGTTCTGAATTGTTTACTGATTTCTTCTTTGACCCATTGATTGTTTAAGAGTGTGTTCTTTAATCTCCATATAGTTATGAAATTCCCCATTCTCCTACTGTTTGTAGGTGCATTGTTTGTCTATTTCTACATGGTCTAATTCATTTATCATGATAGTCAAGGTCTCTGTTTCCTTACTGATCCTCTGTCTATATGTTCTATCCATTGATAAGAGTGATGTATTGAAGTCACCAATATTACTATAGAGACATCTATTTCTCCCTTAAGTTTGCCAGTGTTTGCCTCACGTATTTTGTGGCACCCTGATTAGGTGCATAAATATTTAAGATGGTTATTTGTTCTTGGTCAATCGCCCCTTTTATTAATATGTAATGTCCTTCTTTGTCTCTTATAAAAGTTTTATATTTAAAATATATTTCATCTAATATGAGTTAGCTACTCCAGGTTTTCTATTACAAACTGGTTTGTTGACAAATTCTCTAAGTTTCTGTTTATTTGTGAATAATTTAACTCACCCTTATTTTAGAAGGACAGTTTTGCCAGATAAAGAATTCATGCTGGCAGTTTTTCTCTTTCAGTATCTTAAAGATATTATACCACTGCCTTCTCACCTCTATGGTTTCTGAGAAGAAACCTGGACTGAATCTTATTGGGCACCTCTTGTATGTGATGGAATGCTTTTCTCTTGTTTCTTTGAGAATTTTCTCTTTATCTTTTGAATTTGGCATTCTGAATAGTGTATGTCTCTAAGTAGGTCTATTTGGGTTTATTCTGTTTGGAGTATGTCACCCTTCTTGGATATGAATATTTATGTCTTTCATAAGAACTGGGAAATTTTCTTCCATTATTTCCTCAAATATCCTTTCTGCCCTTTTCTGTTTTCTTCTTCTGGGACACCCATGAAGCATATGTTTGTGGACTTCATGCTCTCTTCAGTTTCCTGAGACATTGCTCAATTTTGTCCATTGTTTTCTCTGTTCTTCTGTCATTTGAAGTTCAGATGCCCTGTCTTGTAATTCACTGATTCTTTCTTCTGCCAGTTCAAATCTGGTTTTGTATGCTTCCAGAGTAGTTTTAATCTCATCCATTTTTTCTTTCATTCCCATAATTTCTGTTACTTTTCTTTGCAAGCTTTCAAATACTTCTTTATGCTCACCCAGTGTCTTCTTAATATCCTTTATCTCTTTAACAATATTTTCGCTCATCTCCTTGAATTGATTTAGGATATTTGTTTGAACATCATTGATTAGTTGTTTTTTCTGGATTTTTAATTTGTTCCTTTGATGGAGCCATATCTTCCTTTTTCTTATTATGGCTTGAAATTTTTTGCTAATGCCTGAATATCTGACTATGTTGGTGAATTTACTCTATGGTTGATATCTTTCTCTTGCCTCAGGTGTTTTTTTTCTTTTTTGGTTGGTTGGTTTGTTGGCTTTGTTTTATGGTTCTTCTTTGGTTCTTTCTTCAGCGTAATCTGCATCTTAAAAATTGCCTATGTTCCAGTTATCAAAAAAGGGGCGGTGTCTCATTAAAGAGGCACAGAACAGATCCAAAGGGCCCTAGTGACAAGGACAAGAAAGATGCCAAAATGCATCTTTTTTTCCCCCTTCAGAAGCCTTCCTGGCCTGTCAACAATGGTACTTTTCAGTGAACCTTGCCCCAGTTTTAAGAGGGAGGGAGTGTATCTCTTCCACCATCCACTGGATAGTATTGAGACAATGGTAAATTTTCCATTCTGCCTAGAGTCATGATTTAAAACCAAGTCCTGCAAATTGGCTGAGGAGAAGGCACTCTTGGCCCTCTGCTGCACTCCCTCTTCCCAGGGAGGAAAACATCTGATTCCTTCTCAGTCAGCAGCAGTCATGCATGAATTGTACTGAAGCTGTTTGCCTCAAGGTTGGAAGATGCATGCCATTCCCTGCATGGGGTGGTTAAGTCGCAGTTTGTAATTCAGCTTCTATTTCTTTCCATCCTACTCCTTCCTGGATGATGCACAACATTTCCTTGATCTGTAGATCTCCGAGACAGTTGTTTCAGACAGCTTCTGCCTTTCCTGTCATAAGAGAGATGAGATCTGCCAATCTCTACTCCATTGCCATCTTCCCAGAACTCCAACAGTATATTCCTTGGCTTATAACTAACAAAGTACAGAAACTTAATGAGTGTTCACTGTAGTTACATCCCCTATTTTATTTAATTTTCCAAAACTTTTCAGAATTATAATCCTCACCCGTGAGTTGATAATTTCTTCAGAAACACTATCATGCTGTTTCCTTGCCTATTATTGAGGACATTAATAACACAGTGACAGGTCAGGGCCAACTCTGTGAAATATGGTTATTTCACTCCCAGTCAACACTGACCAGAGATCCTCAAGCATAATCCTGCTACCAATTAAATGCTAGTGGATAAGATGCATTGAGAGTTTACCATGTCCCAAGTTCTGGTTTAAGCTTGCTGAGAACATGAAGATGAGTGAGATATGCTCCCTGCACTTCAGGAATGTTAGTTAAGAAGAGCTAAGACAAGTAAAGAAATACAGAGGTTTAGAAAATATTTTGGAATTAATGAATATAATATAATTAATATATAAATATTTGGCAGAAAGTAATAAGTTCCATAGTTATATCAAATTTTCTTGTTTTAATAATGAGTATGTTATGAAGGGTCACATTTAAAGATCTAAATCAGGCCAATGAGCTCTTCTCTTAACAAAGACTGTTTAATTCCCTCTGAATATTTCTTAGTACTTAATATAAACTACTCTTATGAGAACTTTATGAATATTTTTCTAGATATAGACGTTAACCTAGAGGATCTGTTTTCAGGCATGTCCTGTAAAAATTTTAGTTAAACATCAATGAGTTTAACAGAATTAATAGTTTGGAAATTTAGAAAAGGCTAGAGGATGTCTCATTTTATTCTAATTATAACGAAACTATAATCCATTCATCTACATCTAATGATATTAAATTAATGTAATTTTTCATGGTCTATTTACATATATAATTATGGACCACTCTTTTTAAATATATTTTTTATTTTTAAAAAATCTTAGATTACACAAAATGTTAAACAACAAAATATAAGGGATTCCCACATGCCCTATTCCTCACACATTCCACCCTTCCTCATATTAGCAGTTTCTTTCATTAGTGTGGTACATGCATGTCAATTGATGAACATATTTGTAGCATTACTACACAGCATGGATTATAGTTTACATGGTTGTTTACACTTTCTCCCACTCAGTTATGTAGGTTATGGCAGGATATATAAGGGCCTGTACCAGTCACTGCAATGTCATTCAGGACAATTCCAAGTCCCAAAAATGCCCACATATTACACCTATTTTTCCCTCTTCCTGCCTTCAGCACCTCTAGTGGCCACTACCTGCACATCAATGATATAATTTCTTCCATTGTTAGAATACCAGTAAGTCTATAGTATAATGCCTCTAAGCCCACTCTAGTCCATATTTTATTCTCCAATTCTGAGGACACTGGGGTGGTGATACTCACCCCACCTCTAATTGAGAGGAGACCGCAATCCCATATGGCTGATGGATGGAACTCTCTTGCACTTGTAGACTATCTCAGTTCCTTGGTATGGTGGTTGTCCATCCTCACCTCCTTGTTAGTTGTCCTGGGTGAGTCCAATGAACTAGAGAATAGGTTTTGCAACTCTGCTGATGATCAGGGCTCAACTGTCACATGGAGAGCCCAAAGATTCAAGTCTTTTGGACCTAAACTACCAACTCCAGCACCAACTATAGTTTCAAATAGAAGCAACAAAAGAGGCACGTGGAGAGAAGTCACATCTAAGTCCAACTCTTTCATACTCGGGAGCATACTCTGAAGTAGGGCCCACTGATGAGGCACTATACTCCCAAGCTATCTGTCATGACCATAGGATATGGAGGCCCACTATTTGAGTAGTATCTACTTTAGCAATCTATGAGAGCCTACTAAGACGTACATAAGTCTTACATCTGGGATGACCTCCCAACTCACTTTGAAGTCTCTTAGTCATATAAACTCATGTGTCTTTACCTTTTCTCCCTTTTATTCAAGGTTTGTTTCCAGTTGCATTGTTCATTGGTGTTTGGTAGTAATCCATCTGTGCCAGGGAGGCATATCTCCAGGATTCAAGCCCCACAATGGGGGGAAGGTAATGCATTTATATGCTGCTTGGCTTAGAGAAAGGCCACATGGAGGCTCTCAGGAGTTACTCTTAGGAACCCCACAGCACTAGACTAAATTGCAATTTCAAGAGCAAAGTCTCATAAACATAATTGTCAATATCAAGGACCCGTCATTGGACCATCCCTCTTCCCTAGTCATTGCCTTGCATTGAGGGATTGTCCCTGTTCCATTAGAGAATGTGGCAGAGCTCCCCAGGATGAGAATTTAGTATTCTTTCAGTTATTGTGTGAATCTCCACCCATAGTGACAATGCACTATGAACATTTGAACACATTTATGTACTTCGTATGTATGCCCAGGTGAACTTCCTCTCATATATTCCCCATCACTAACACGCCACACCAATGATACTCCCCTGTACCAACTGTAACCCTATTGTGGTCCAAATTTCTTCAAAAATGAAGCCAAGAATATCACCAAATACAATAAATAGGAAAATGGAGTAATGATAGTTTTAAAAATAAGAAATGAAATACACAATATTTTAGAAACACTAAAACTAAAATTAAATTTAAAATTGGGATATTAAAAAATAATGAAAAATATTTAGAAAATTTTTGACATTTTGCCTTTCATCACTATTTCTTCCATTTCTTCCCCAGTGTCTTACATTTTTCATTTTGTCTTGAAAGAAGTTTTAGGTCTCAGTAAAATCACATACAGAACACAGGGAACTCCCATATATCCAACATCATCCCCCTTTCCCTCTTTCATTTATCAATAACCTTTTTATATGTGGATCTTATATTTGTTACAACTGATGTACAAATATTGAAACATAGCCACTGACCATGGTCAATGGTTTACATTAAGGTCTACATTCTAGACCATACACTTTTATAAATGCTTTATGAAATTCAACATGGCCTGTATCCATCATTGCAAGATCATGTAGAACCCTTCCATCATCCCCTTTATATCCCCCTTTCTTTTTTTTTTGTCTTTATTTATTTTTTTAATATTACATTCAAAAAATATGATATCCCCCTTTCCATCTACTCTATTTCTCCCTCCCGTTCCCCTCAGGGTCCACAACAACCACCAGGCTTTACTCCTTGGAGGAAAAGATTCATAGTTAATTGAAACAACACTGAGGGCTTGACACACCGGTCTGTCCTCCCCTATTAGGAACTGCCCATGCTCTCAAGAGACACCTACCTCTCTGTTTGAGAACATATCTGGCCTCCCCAGGATGGGAGTCCAACTTTTTCTTGCTCATTATGTGGGTCTCCACCCACTGATACAACACACTATGACAAAATGATCACTTGCACATTCTCTAGAAGACTGCCCCAGGTACACCCTGTCCTGAATGCGCCCCCCCCCCCATCCAAAACCCTAAGCCAGTAACCCTTTCTTGTCATATTGTCAAAAGAACTTTCCCAACATACATGCCAATACCTACTGTTCACCTGCTCCCCCCCCCCCAACCCTACTCCTGTTCCATGGAAAAGGCCACTTTTAAGTCTCTTTTAAGAGCAGATATACCTTTAGATCGAAATTCCAAAGTTTCAATATTTTATGTATTTCTAAGAGAAAAGTAATGCTGCATTACTGTTTTCTGTAACACTCAGGAAGGTAAGGTATAATCAGTTCCCCCACACTCCACAGTATTCAACTTCAGGCAACTGGATGATTTTCTGTTGATCCACTTCATCCTTTTTTAATGGCATCTTGTGCCTTTTTTCAAGAGCATTTTTCTACTCTACATAAACCTACCTTCACCTGGGAACTTAAAACTGGACCTAGAGACTTTAAATGAACTCAAGACAAAGATTTCTGAAAAACACCTTCTGTTGGAGCATTTAAATGTAAGCTCTGTACTCTTTCCACTTCCACCTCTCCAGAAAAATGTCTGAGATGAAATCAGCACCCACCCAAAGCACTTTAACAAAACACCCCTACATTTCTATTTAGAAGTCCACACTTTCACTGCTGCCCCTCTTGCAGATTTTTCTAGCATGTCTTTGTTTTTGTTTTGTTTTTAATTTTTTTGTCTTTATTTATTTTTTAATATTACATTCAAAAACCATGAGGTCCCCATATACCCCCCACCACCCTCACCTCATCACTCCCTAGAAAATCCCTTTATAGGGATTTTTTAATAGGCAGAATTCTAAAATGTCCCCTAAGAGTCCTACTCACCAAACAAGCCCTGTACAGTTCTCTTACCTTGAGTATGGGTGGGCCTTATAAATATGAGGGGAATTCTCTTCTCTAGTTAGGTTACTAATGAATTAATTTAAAAAGGAGATTTTACTGGGTGAACCTGACCTAATCAGGTGGTTAAATTTGATTAAAAGTTTTAATACTTGCATTTTCCCTTTCTCTCTTTATTGTAAATTTATTTTTATTAGAGAAATTGTAGGTTTACAGAAAAATCATGCAGAAAATATAGAATTCATACACACAGACACACATGCACAGTTTTTTCAATTATTAACAATTTGCATTAGTATGGTATATTTGTTACAATGGATGAAGCAATATTATTATAACTGTACTGTTAACTTCAGCCAAGAGTTTACATTAAGGGTCACTGCTTGTATTGTTCAGCTTTATATTTATTTATTTTTAATTTTTATTCTATGAACATACATACAATCTAAAATTTCCCCCTTTTTATCACATTCAAATACATAATTCAGTGCTGTTAATTGCATTCACAATGTTGTGCTACTACTCATTACCAAAAGAAATTTTCCATCACCCCAAACAGAAAGTCCACACCAATTAAGCATTAACATCCCCTTCACTACCTTAACCCCAGCCCCTGGTAAACTGTCTTCTAGTTTCTGACTCTATTAATTTCCTTATCTTAGTAATTTTATATCAGCAAGTTCATACACTATTTGTCTTTTGTGTCTAGTTTATTTCCTTCAAAATGATATCTTCAAGGTTCATCCAGTTGTTGCATATATGAGAACTTCATTCCTTTTCATGGATGAATCACATTCCACTGATTATTTATACCACAGTTTATTTATTCATTCACCTGTTGATGGACACTTGGGTTGTACTGGTGTGCAATATCTGTTCAGGTTCTTAATTTAAACACCTTTGAGTATATAACTACAAATATAACCTTTTCATGTTGGTTCTAAACTCAATATGCTATTGAGAATATTTTCTCTAAGGTGACCACTAACCTCATAATTGCTAAATCATATTACCATTCTCTCAGGTCTTTTGGGGACATTTGAAACCATTGACCACATTCTTTCTTAAAACTTCTCTTTTGGGTTCACAACACTGCAGATTTTGCATTTTCCTTGTCTCTTTTCAAAACTCTTTCTTCCTTTATTATCTTCATTTTATAGATAAAGAAACTGTCTAATAGAAATGTTAAGTAGCATGCCCATAGTCACACAGCTTGTAACTCATTATTCGACTCAGACCAATTATGTCAAAGGCTATTGTGATTTTCCTCTAAATCTATGTTAACATTGCCTCAGTACAAAAATTAAGCTGTGTTTTTCTCCTTTAGTGAAGAAGGAGTGGTATAGTATAATAGAAAGAAGTCCTTATTTATGAAGCAGGGGACTTGTTATAAATAAGAAATGGAATAGAGTAAAACTAAAAATAATCTCAAAGTGAAATACAGGGATGATGGATCCATAGGAGAAGTCAGGGTTGTTTGACTTTATCCCTCATCAAGTCCTCTCATAATATTTAGAATAGTTCTGAAATTCTCTGTAATTCCATAATTTGTATGGTCTGCTTGAAGACACCTCACATCACATAGATTGGTCATGTTAAAAATTCCAGGTATCTTGCAAGAAGCATGAGCAAGGGATTAGCATGGACAATTATAAATCATTGGATAAATGGTCATTACATAGGAGAAGATAGAAGCTCTCGCGTTCTTTGCATTCTATTGCAGAAATAACTTGACTTAGCAGCATGCCTTCTGCAACATATATGGACCTCCTTCCCAGTTAAAAACTTAAATTGAGGATTTTCTATTTGGAATTTTGTTTCCAAGTTGTAAACTTTAAAATAACTAAAGTTTATGGCCTCACTGTGGAGTATTTGGAGGATTTTTAACAATTATAGTCCTCTAGCTCTCCCAAAATGGGAACTAAAAAGATTTTCTGCCAAACCCTTGTCACCACAACTCATATTTATTTTTCAAAATGCTACATCTTTTAAACCAACAAACTGACCACAAAATAAGCTATCCTCCCCTTTCCCTAAGTTTGAGTTTTTCCATTAGCTTCCTATAGTTTAGAAAATAAAGTAGTGTACTATAAATTTTCACTTACCCTCTTGCTCCTTATAAAAAAATTATATTTCCCATAATGGTTCCTTTGCCCCTGTTTTCATCAAGTAAAAGGCTTGTCATTCATTTTATTCCAACAAAGTGCAATCTGTAACATAAAATTTCCAAATTTGAATTAATACAACTGCACTTCCTTGTATATTTTAGGAAATTTTCTCACAGTCTCTGGGAACAAAATTCCAGAATTGAGGTAATCTTTCTCTAAGATGATTTTTACATTCCAAATACCTGAATGCAAATTACCACCCCTCATCTAACTGATCAAAGTTTCCCCTTGCATATCCCCTGATTAGGGTTTTGCTTGAGACATCAAGTACACTTTACTACCTCCCTGGATATTGCCTATAAAGGAAAAAGGATCATGATTTTTTAAGTTGGATAAATAACAATGTCAAAATAGATGTTTCATCCAGCATCCAGGTGGAATCTGAGCCTCCTCTTGACATAAAGGTGCAATGGACACAACCAATCCAGTGTCCACATAGAAGAGGTGGCATTGGATTGGGAAAAGGGGACATAATGGACAAAGGGTATGGGGAAAGGCAGGAAGAGATGAGAGGTGGAGGCGTCTTCGGGACATGGAGCTGCCCTGGATGGTGCTTCAGAGGTAATCACCGGACATTGTAAATCCTCACAGGGCCTACTTGATGGAATAGAGGAGAGTATGGGCCATGATGTGAACCAATGTATATGAGGTACAGAGGTGCCCAAAGATGTACTTACCAAATCCAATGGATATGTCATGATGATGGGAACGAGTGTTGTTGGGGGGGGGGAGAGGGGGGGTGGGGGGGGTGGGGTTGAATGGGACCTCACATATATATTTTTAATGTAATATTATTACAAAGTCAATAAAAAATAAAAAAATTAAAAAAAAAATAGATGTTTCATTGTTCAAAGGACAATACAAGTGAGGCAGGAGGGCAGGTGGGAATGATAACTCCTCATAAATGATGAAAACATTACATGAAAAAAGTTAACATTTGGTACTCCCAGGTGTGCTCTCAGGACAAAATAGCAGGTCTGAAGAGCAAAGATGTTGGCTGACTTTGGCAAGTCATTATACTACCCTCAAAGGAAATGCCTGCCAAGTCAATCTGAATTTTAAATTAGCATGTCAGAATAACAACATCCTTGAACCAAGCATTCCCAAGAATCATTATTCTAATCCATTAAGCAGTAACAGTCATTCCATAGCACATTTTGGCTTAAGATAATTACACATCAAAAAGATGCCACCTGATCATCTTGTCATAGTGTGTTATTTCAGTGGGTGAAGACCCACACAATAAACAAGAAAATATTAAACTCCCATTTTGGGGAGTACTGCTATGTTCTCAAATAGAGGGACAAGAATCTCTCAAGAATATAGCAGTACTTAATAAAGGAAAACAGAACAATATGCCAAGCCATCAATATTAATGCATGTAACTATGTATCTTATTCTTCAAAAATTAAAGGTTCTGAGAGGAGGAGGAGGGAAGACTAGAATAGATGGAACATAGGGCATTTTTAAGGTATTGGAATTGTTCTGCATGATCTGGCATTGATGGATACAGGCCACTATAACAGTTTTCAAAATACATAAAATTGTATGGTGCAAAATATAACCAATAGTGTAAACATTGGCCATGTTAAGTAGCAATGCTTCAATATTTGTGCATCAAATGTAACAAATGTATCATACTCGTGTAAAATGTTATCGATAGGGGAAAATATGAGAAGGGGAGAATGTGGCATATAGGGGAATACCATATATTTTTATGTGACTGTTCTGTCTAAAGCTTCTTTGGAAATAAAGTGAAAAAATTAAGACACTGGGGGAACATACAGAAGAAATTGTCACAGTACATAAAAGATAACATATCTTATAGTGATGAAAGACACAATGGAAATTTTTTTTAACTTTCACCTTCTTTTTTTTGTATTTTATTTGTTTTTTATTATTAGTTTATCATTTTATTCATCTTTTGCTTTGTTTTTGGTGAAGTTTTGGATTGCGGAAAGGTTGCAACTGTGGGAGGGGAGGATCTCTGGTCTATACTGTCAGTGATGGGAGATGTTTAGGGAGGGGTACACCTAGGGCATGCCTTTATGGGATATGAATATGTTCAAGTGGTCATGGGATATTGTCTCAGTGGGTGGAGACCCACAAAATAACCAAAAGAAAATTGAATTCCCAACCTGAGAAGTCCTACTACATTCTATAATAGAGCAGCAAGAATCACTAGAGTACATGGGCAGTTCTTAGTGAAGGAGAACAGGTCAATATGCCAGGCCCTTGATATTGATGCTTGTCCGTACAAGCCTCATTCTTGTGAAATTGAAACTTAGCTTAGTATTATATATTAACTATGATCTACCTCCTAATAGCCTCTATGTGGCTCAAATGTGTCCTCTTACTAAGCCAAACTCAGCATATAAGCTCACTATCTTTACCCTAGTGTGGGACATGACTCCTGGGGATGACTTGCCCTGACACCAAAGGATTATTACTTAACACCAACTAATGGTGCATTTGGAAAAAGACCTTGACCAAAAGTGGGAAATATTAAATATAAATGAATTTTTAAATATTTATGTTTATTTATTTCTCTCCCCTTCACCCCCTCTCTGTGTCCATTCACTGTATGTTCCTCTGTGTCTGCTTGCATTCTCGTCAGGCAGCACTGGGAATCTGTGTCTCTTTCTGTTGCATCATCTTGCTGCATCAGCTCTCCGTGTGTGTGTGGTGCCACTCCTGGGAGGGCTGTGCTTTTTCCACGTGGGGCAGCTCTCCTTGCGGGGCCCACTCCCTTGCACGTGGGAAATCCCTATGTGGTGGACACCCCTGCATGGCATAGCACTCCTTGCATGTAGCAGCACTGCATGTGGGCCAGCTCACCACTCTGGCCAGGAGGCCCTGGGTACCGAACCCTATATGGTAGGTGGACACTATAAGTTGAACCACATCTGCTTCCCACAAATGAGTTTTTAGGTTAAGAGATTTCAAAGTGAGTTGGAAGGTCATTCAAAGGTTACACTTATGCACCTCTCAGGAGGATCTCATTGGCTGCCACAGTAAACTGTGCCCCAAGCAGCAGTTCTCCTGAGAGCTTTAGAAACATCTAGGCACTATAGGCAGGACACACAATCTCAGGAAATTGGCACCCTGTTAGTGGGTGTTACCTTGGAATATATGTTTCCTAATGTAACAGAATTGGACTCATTTATAATTTCCCTACACCTGGCTTTTCTGCTCTTTTTATTTGAACCTATAATTAGCATTATTCCCATTAAAAATACGTATCAGAGACTTAAATCTTCTGACTGTTCATATGCAGGTTGAGCCCTGAATCTCAGCAGAGTTGCAGCCAACACTCAATCTCCAGTTCATCAGACTTGCCCAGGATAATGAACAAAATGATGATGATGGACAACACCCACCCCAAAAAACAAAGTATCTACAACTGCATGCAGCACAGTTTCCTCCATCTACCCCATGGGATCTAAGCCCTTTCTCAATAAGAAAAAAAGTGGGCATCACCATCCTAAAATCCTCATATTGAGGAATAAACAAACATAAGGTGGGAATGCAGCTATGGGCTAAAGTAGAATTATTATTCTAACAATGGAAGAACTTTTAACATTAATATAAAAGCAGTGGCCACCAATGGCTCTGAGGGGAAGGAGAGGGAAAAATAGTGTCACATGGGGCATTTTTGGAGATATTGGAATTGCTCTGAATGACATTGCAATGATGGATCAGGCCATTATACATTTTGTCAAAACCTATAAAAATATGTGGTGCAAAGTGTAAACTATAATGCAAACTACTCACATGATTAGTAGAAAAGCTTCAACATGTATTCATCAATTGCAACAAATGTACCACACTACTCAAAGATGTTGTTAATGGGGAAAAGTGGGGGTGGGTTTGAGGGGGGTATATGGGAATCTCCCTATATTTTCAATGTATCATATATGTAACCTAAAGCTTCTTTAAAAATAAATTTTTTTAAAAAGCTGCCAAAGGCTAATGGCCAACTAAGATTGCAGTGTAAGGGGCTGCCAGGTGCTTTTCCCACAGAACAACTAGCAAAATCTGGCAGATTTATAATTTTCAAAACTCCAGAAAACATTTAAAGTGTTATAATAACTGGGAAAGAAACAAATCAAGAAAATACAGCTTCAAAAAAGGCAGGAGAATTTGTGACACCCTTGATTCCCCTCCCCCATCCCCTCTCTGCTGTGGTGTGGAGCCAGCCTGTAATCTCACTGTGGTTCCCTGGCCCTGTTCAGAGGGAACAGAATACCCCTATGTGCATGCTGTGGTGCCTGTATGTCAGAAATTCCTCAGTGGCTCATCTTCCCACAACATACCCCGCCCAGCAACTTACTGATTGCAATCATAATGTTTATTAAGGAAAGTTTGGGAATTTTAAAAATAATCTATTTTATCACCCAAATGCTACCACTGATAATCTTTTGATGTTAAATGTTCTAGACATTTCTGTGCATAAGTTTTTGGTGTGTTTACATAGGTGTTATTCTGTACATACAATCTTATGTCTCTTTTTGCACTTAACGTATAAACAATTTTCCCATGTTATAAAAAATTGCCCGCTTAAGTTATCATAATCAGGCCAGGCAATCACTAATGGGGCACAGTCCGGCTCCAATGGGACTGAGATGAGAGACTCCTAAAAGCAGTTTTTCTCCTTGCAGTTTCCTGGCTTGCCAGCAGATGCTGATAATCAGTTGATCTTTCCACAGAGATATCTCTTTCAACCTCTGCTTGCTAGTGTTCTGGTCTGGCCAGAGCCCAGATTCAGTGCAGGCTCTGCTGATCAAATTCACTGAAGAAAAACCACTCCCTGCCCTCTGCTGCACCCTCACTTTTCCCAGGAAGGAAGACTTCTGTTCTCCTCTCAGTTGGCTACAGTGAGCCATGGGTTTTATCCAGGCTGTTCAACTTGCATGTGTGGGATGGGTGCCATTCCCAGCCATGAAGAATAGTAACTCAGAGTGTTCATTTTGCTTCTTCATCTCTCTGTTCCTTGTCCTGAAAGATGCACAGTATTCTCCTGGTCTGCAGATTCCCAAAGCAACTCCCTTGGACAGGTTTTTGCCATTTCTCCATTTTTGTGAGAGAGATGAGCCCTGCCTAACTATTCTGACTCCAACTACCCAGAAGTTTTCCCCTTTACTTTCCATTTGATTTCAAAGATTGTTTTAGTAGAGTTCTTTTGCAATGTGCCAACCTATTTCTACTTGATAAGAATAAGCTGCAGGAAGGTGTTTATTTTGTTCCCACTTCAACCACAGATAAAGAAAAGTAACCAGTCTCTGGGCACCTTGCACACCAGAACAAAATTTGCCATAGATTAGTCTGCACAGAATTGTTTAAAAGGTTGTTTGTAACTGTTTAGAAATGAATAGAAATGGTTAAAACATATCATGGTGTTTGTATCTAGCAGAGCTATTGTATGGGTATGACAGTGGTTGTAAAGTCTAAGGTCATGTATTTTACTAGAAGAAAAGCTAAAAACTGTAACATGGGACTGTATAAGATAGTAAAACCTCATGTAAAACACAAATATGGGTGATATTGCATATATAAGACTGTTTTACAAAATATAAACAAAAATATATTAGAAGGAAAAAGAATAGCAGCTATGTACCTCAGTCAAGGCCTAGAGAGATTGAGAGATGATAAGTTTTGTTTGTTTATTGTTTCATTATAATTATTATTGGAATAATGAAAGTGCTCTGGGAGTGATTGGGATGATGAATGAACAAACACATGATTTACACCGAATACCACTGATTGTACTCTTTGGAAGGATTTATGTTTTATTAATATGCATCAATAAAATTCTGAAGTTTAAGAAAAGAAAAATATGAATGTACAAAATAAATTAGAGAGATGGAAATGAAATAGCAGCTATGTATAGCAGGGGAAGCTTAGAGAGATTGAGAGGTGAATATTAAGGGTACAGTTTTTTGTTTATTACTATTAATATTAGAATAATGAAAATATTCTAATAATGAATGCACAATTATGTGATTATACCAAACACCATTGACTGTGCAGTTTGAATGCATTGTATGCTTTACTAATATGCATCAATAAAACTGATTAAAATTTTTTTTAAATGTTGTCATAGAGCAAGAAAAATTTAGAGGAAAAACGTCCAGGCTGCTACTGCTTCAAGAAAGCCTTTCTCTGCTCATTCTTTGAAGAAATGTTTATACTTTGTTGGATTCTCTGATATAACTTAATTGAAGAGAAGGGGCACTCTCTAGCAAAGTTAACTATACAAGGCAGCAAATCAGTTGATATCTAAAGGTTTATAAGGGAAGTGGACTTGGCTCAATGGATAGAGCATCTGCCTACCACATGGGAGGTCCACGGTTCAAACCCAGACCCTCCTTGACCCGTGTGGAGCTGGCTCACATGCAGTGCTGATGCGCGCAAGGAGTGCCGTGCCATGCAGGGGTGTCCCCCGCATAGGGGAGCCCAAAGCACAAGGAGTGCACCCCATAAGGAGAGCCGGCCAGCACAAAAGAAAGTTCAGCCTGCCCAGGAGTGGTGGCTGCACACACAGAGAGCTGACAAAAAAAAGATGATGCAACAAAAAGAGACACAGATTCCTGGTGCCGCTGACAAGAATAGAAGCGGACACAGAAGAACACACAGCAAATGGACACAGAGAACAGACAACTGGGATGGTGGGGGGAGGTGAAGGGGAGAAAAATAAATAAAATAAATCTTTTTAAAAAATAAATAAAAATAAAGGTATATAATATATTCCAAATTAATGACATAAATAATAAATGATATGAGTTTTAGGGAGAGAGTCCAAGGTCCCTTAAGTTATCCTTCCTTCGAAGAAATCTTCCCTATACCACCCCAGATTGATGTATTTGAGGTTTTTTAATGCACTAACTCTTCCTCCTAACAAAGTATATACTTAGATGTGAACTTCAAAATTATTTCTCCTTTGAGCTTCATAAAAAGCTGTTTAGAAGAGGAAATTGAGGAATTCTCATAGTTTCATAGAGGAGAGTTTTATAATACTGCTCATCTTTAGACACAGTAGATACTTGCCCATAGCAGTAGCCATCTATGATCAGCTCTGGTCTGTGTTTAACATTTTCCAACTGGGGATGTGAAAATGGATGGAGGTAAAAGAAGGAGGCATGGAATCTAATCCTAAATCTGTCAGTAAAGCTTGAGCTCCCATCACATACCCTGGATCTGGGTTTAAGGTTGCTAAGCTCCCATGACCCTTCTGAACTGCTCCTAACCTCATTAACTTCCTTTTTAATATTATGATTTTAGCTTGGGCTTCCTCTGATATTGAAACATAAGAAGCACCAATCACTAACCAGGAATATTTGCGAAGGAGACTGCAGTACAAAAAAGGTATGGCTCCATTTTCAAAATGAATCCTGTTTTTACAATGGGCTAAATATCTTTTAAAAGTAACTTCCTTTGTTATCTTCACTAAAACAAAATTAATTCCATTAATGTTTATTGCTTGCTTATGGTAATCAATTAATGATCCTTTGCTTTGTGCTAATATGATTCTTAGCATACTGTATCATAACCTCTCCACTCTTTCGTGCTGTTCTTCTATGTGTCACTCCTCTCCCCCACCAGGCTGTAAGGTGCATAAAGGCAGGGATGAGTTCATTGGCATCTATGTATCCATATAGTGTGGGCTACATAACGGGGTATCTCAATACGTTCTAGAGGAATCCAATTAAATGTGTAAAACAAGCAGAGCCATTGTAAAATGAGTGGCTTGAATTCAACGTTCTCTATCTTTCTTGGATTACTCATCTTAAAAGTTTTACCACTTTCTTTGTATCGCCTAATGTAAGACATTGACTTAACTTACAATTTTAAATAAACAGTTGATCCTAAATATCAAAATTTCTAGGAAAGCTTATTTTGGTCTGTAAGGGTTTTCCCAGACCTTATTAAATGAGACTGAAATCATTTGTTTCTTTGTATGCTTTTTAAAGTTATTTATCAGTTTCAGTTGACATCTTTCATTCAAAGAGCTGAGAATTTCAAATTTATTTATACCATTTATGGATTAAATATAATAAACAAATGGTTAATCTACATCAATGATTTTAACCTTATGGTTACCTCTATGATTTATATCTTCCTTAATACTTTAGGTAACAACTCTACTTAACTTTAGGCTCTGAGGCTGGAAAAGTTTTGAATTTTATTGGAAGAAGATAACTCTAAAAGCTTTTTTAATAGTAAGTAATACCTTCAAATGATAAGCTTGCACAAGCATTCTTTTACTCATTCACTCAATTAACACTTCTTGAGCAAGCTACATATATGTTAGGCCCTGTGTGGGAAGGTTTCTTATGTAGCAAATAGACGATCTGGTTGGGAAGTTATGGATGAAAATCATTGGTCTACAAGATAAATTTAAAGTCCCATAGAAGTTCAATAATAAAGAAATTACTTTGGAAGGAGGCTAAGAGAAGGCCTGGTCAATAAAGTGTAATTTGAGCTAAAAGATGGGTAGTTTTGTATATGCATAGATTGCCCAAAGGGCATTTCAAGAAGAAATATTATGGAAAACTGCAGGCTGATGAGAAAACATGCAGGGTATGTCCCTAGAATAGTAAAATAGTTTTTTCATTGAACTATGGGCAAAAGGGAGAAGTGAGGGAGAAGGTGGAAAAGGTAAGGTTTGTCAGATTGCAAGCATTAAATACCAAGCTGAGAAGTCTGCATTGTATTCGAAAGGCAATAGGAAAACACTGAAGGTTTTGGAGCAAGGGCATGACATGACTGGAAGCACCAATGTATAGAAAATTATTCCAGAAAAAGTTTGTAGCAGATAGATTTAGTGATAATAGTAGGAAGGACTGATGTTAATTATCTAGTACCTTCCAAGAGTGGTTCTTTTTTTTTTTTTTGTCCTTTTTTTAAAAAATTTATTTATTTATTACATTCAGAAAATATGAGGTCCCCATATACCTCCTACCCCCTTCACCCCACTCCTCCCCCCATAGCAACAATCTCCTCCATCATCATGAGACATTCATTGTATTTGGTGAATACATCTCTGAGCACCACTGCACCTCATGGTCAATGGTCCACATCATAGCCCACACTCTCCCACGTTCCATCCAGGGGGCCATGGGAGGATGCACAATGTCTGGTAATTGTCCCTGCAGCACCACCCAGGACAACTCCAAGTCCAGAAAACACCTCCACATCTCATCTCTTCCTCCCATTCCCCACACCAAGGAGCCACCATGGCCACTTTATCCACACCAATGCCACACTTTCTTCGATTACTAATTACAATAGTTCATGAATAGAATATCAGTAAGTCCACTCTCATCCATATTCTATTCCTCCATCCTGTGGACCTTGGATTGGTTGTGTCCACTCCACATCTATATCAAGAGGGAGCTTAGATTCCAGCTGAATGCTGGATGCAATCCTCCTGCTTTCAGTTGTGGCCACTCTTGGCTTCATGGTGTGGTGGTTGACTTCCTTCAACTCCATGTTGGCTGAGTGGGGTAAGTCCAATAAACCAGAGTGTAGGAGCTGAAGTCTGTTGAGGCTCAGGGCCTGGCTATCATATGGTCAGTCCAGAGATTCAGATCCTCTGGGTATATATTAAACCCCAGCACCAACTACAGTTCTGGTAAAAGTAACAGGAGAGGCTTGTGAAAAAAGATCACATCTGAGTCCAGCTCCATCATACAGAAACACAAACTCCAGAGAAGGACCAACTGACATGGCACTGAACTCCATCTGCCATGACTATAGAACCTGTGGGTCTCTATAGCCCTCAGAAAAACCAATACCTGGGGTTGTAGCTACTTTATCTGTCTCTGGGACTCTGCTCAGGTGTGCATAAGGGCAACCCCTCTGATAACCTCCCGGCTCTTTTTTGGAGACTCATTGCCATATAAACTCATTTGTCCTTTCCATTTCCCCCTTGATTCAGGTCAAAAAGCATTTTTAACTCCGGTATTATATGTAGACTGAGATATTCTGCTGGTCCAAGTTGACCCCAAGAGTGGTTCTTAAAACAAAGACAGTGTCAAAAATCTCAACAGCACCACCTAGTGACTCACTGCATAATACAGCCTGGTTTGGGGAAACGCAGGTAACTGGGAAGCAAAATGCAAACTAATGTAGAGGGTGGGAATGGAGTACTTGTTTTTCTCTATGGTCTTAGATATCTACCCTCAAAATAGTTCTTCAAATTTCTGTCTTAGTCTAATAGTTCTCGGTGAAAAATAAAAGGGAAAAGGAATTACTAGCTGGAATGAATGGATGGATGAATGACTCTCTCAACAACAAATATAATTTTTAGAAGTGGTAAACCTGGGAAAATATATGGCTGAATCCCACCTGCAACCACTACCATAGATGTCTGTTTCTGTATCTCAAGTTAAAACACAGGTTCAGTTCCTTCCATTGTTGGCAGTTCTTGCATGCTCAAGTAGTCCTCCCCCCCTTACCAGCTCCAACCTTTCTCCTACCAGGGAGCAAGAGCTCTGTAAAAGACCAAAGAATATGACTTTAATTAAAGATTGTCAGCCATATCATACATTGATGAGATGCTTTCACCATCTTAAAGAATAAAAGAGAAGAATCTGGAGGAACATTAAAGAAATCACTACTTCTACACTACCTTTTCCTACCTCTCTCTGATCAGAGCTCATTGAGTGTTCTAAGTGACACAGCTGAATTAGGCTAGACCAAGTAACAAACTCTCACCATATAATAAATGACTGGATAGTGCATTGAGTGAGTCTAAGAAGAAAACAAGGGTGAACTACTACTACAATAGTCTCACCATGTAGTATATTCTAACTAGTTATGCTACATATTTCCTCAGAGCCTTAAATTATGGTGCAGATTTTTGAGATGTATTTTACCTCTCTGGGACTTTTTTTTGCATCATTAAAATAATTGGATGACTTCTAGGATTTCTCCAACCATGGTGTTTTATTATTCTAAATAGAGACCACAATGCTCTGAATTAAGATTTTCCCCTAGAAGAATAAGTTTTATTAATAACAAATTAGATTATTTTCCCTAGGTATGAGAAGCACATACCAGATGTTACCTACAAAGCTCTCTTCTTGATGCAACCAAGCATTTTCACTCAGATTTTATTCTCCAAGATGGAAATGAATAGAAACAAATGCTCTTCCAACCCCCAGTTATAAACTCCAATTGAAAGGCAAACTGTTAAAAATGGAAATTTATTGAATAGTACTGGAGTAGCATGACATAATAAAATATAACAAAGCTGTTTTACCTAGATCATTAAGGTCAAGGGAAATTCTATCAGGCAAACATGAGTGGGAAAGGAGAAAAAGAGTTTCCTGAGTGCCTTTAGGGCCTTGACCCTTCTCCTAGAAGCAGAGTATGGCTGAATCCTTCCTCATTACCACACCACTCTTGCTTCCTGCCTTGCTCAAAAAGTATACCTAGTGACACTATGAAATGAAATCTTAGGACTTCCTGTAATTTACGACCTGGTGAAAATTGACAAGACGATCTTTTTATATTGTAGGCACCAAGGAGACATTTCTACAGAAACATGGATGGTGTCAGAAACATGACGGTATCTTCTGCCAATAATAACACATGCCATGACACTATTGATGACTTCCGCAATCAAGTGTATTCCACCTTGTACTCTATGATCTCCATTGTGGGTTTCTTTGGCAATGGTTTTGTGCTCTACGTCCTTATAAAAACATATCATGAGAAGTCAGCCTTCCAAGTATACATGATTAATTTAGCAGTAGCAGATCTGCTATGTGTGTGCACACTGCCTCTCCGTGTAGTCTATTATGTTCACAAAGGCATTTGGCTCTTTGGTGACTTTTTGTGCCGTCTTAGCACCTATGCCTTGTATGTCAATCTCTACTGTAGCATTTTCTTTATGACAGCCATGAGCTTTTTCCGGTGTGTTGCAATTGTTTTCCCAGTCCAAAACATTAATTTGATTACACAGAAAAAAGCCAGGTTTGTGTGTTTTGGCATTTGGATTTTTGTGATTTTGACCAGTTTTCCTTTTTTTTTAATGAGATATTCTTACAAAGATGATAAAAATAACACCAAGTGCTTTGAGCCTCCACAAGACAGTCGGTCTAAAAATTATATTTTGGTTTTGAATTATGTGTCATTGTTTTTTGGCTTTATCATCCCTTTTGTTATTATAATGGTCTGTTATACAATGATCATTTTAACCTTACTGAAAAAGTCAATGAAGAAAAATCTTTCAAGTCATAAAAGGGCCATAGGAATGATCATAGTAGTGACTGCTGCCTTTTTGATTAGCTTCATGCCATATCATATTCAACGTACAATCCACCTTCATTTTTTACATAGCGAAACTAAATCTTGTGATTCTGTCCTGAGAATGCAGAAGTCCGTGGTCATAACTTTGTCTCTGGCTGCATTAAATTGTTGCTTTGACCCTCTCCTATATTTCTTTTCAGGGGGGAACTTTAGGAGAAAACTGTCTACATTTAGAAAGCATTCTTTGTCCAGCATGACTTATATACCCAAGAAGAAGGTCACTTTGCCAGAGAAAGGAGAAGATAAATATAAAGAATAGTTTAAACACATCTTGAGTGCAAACTAATGGTAGAGTTTTCCAAACAAGTATTATATCAAATAATTTACAAGTTTTGTAATCAGCCAAAAATTTACAATAAAAATTTCCATTAATAAATTGTAAATACTAAACTGAACATGTGTTCTTATAAATGTATCTTTTATGCACCCACATTTTTACAGACCCTAAAGATGAACTAAATTGTACATGTAATGAATGCTTTTACTATCATAAACCAAAAAGTGGAGTATATTTGTCTTTGCATTATAAAAAAAAAAAACCACGGGTCTGAGATGAATTTTTCCCTCCTTAAATAAAAGTTTTATAAAGAATAAAAATAATCTTCTAAGATCTAAAATTTCCAAAAAGTTATTAATCATCCCAACATATCCCTTCCCATGCATGCCATTAGATGAAAACTGGAGATGCCCAATGAGTTGCTTAAAATATACCATTAGCCTCTTCCTTTCTAATACTGATTGACTCCACAGGGAAGGACCAGTTCTTCCAGAAGAGAATGTGCAAGTGCTAAGACAGAAAACTATTGATTCACATGACCGTAAAGGCTCTGTGCAATGTACAATTTGGAAACTGAGGAAGATAAACCTGGTCAAAAGCTAATTTGTCTCCAATTCTCTTCCCTCTTCCTCTGGTCCTGAAAGAGAATAGTGGAGGTTTTCTTGGTGATTGAAGTTCCCTATAATCCTTCTTAAGAAACCAGAAAACTGGCACTCTATAAATGAAAAAAAGCAATTAAAAATATATCTGATGGAGAAGAAAAGAAGTATTTTTCTACATGACTATTACTGGATCCAAAATTAAGTATAATGGATTTCTGCTGAAAAAATTTAAATGCCCATGTTACAAATTGTTTTAAGAATGCATATATTTTACAGATATGCATATAACTGTATGTAAGAGATTTTGTTCTATGATATGCATTTATAATTGAAAGTTTATTATAAGTTGTATTAAAGTATTATAATCTTTGCCTTTTGATTGGCATGTTGACAGGAATATCAAAGAAATGTTTACAATGATTTTTATATTACTGTGGGAAACTTTGTATTTAAACAGGGAAGAACATAGCCAATGGGGTAAGCAAATAAAGCCAATTTCTCATTAAAACAACTGAGAGGAAGCCAAGGGCTGCCCTACTGACCTGCTTTGGGATACAGCAGACCAGGGCACTGCTTCACAATGCCCAGGAGAATCAGGGACAGAGAGGAAGAGGCCAAAACAACAAGCTGTGAGTTACTGATCCTCGCAGGCACAAGGAAGGGCTTCCCTCCCCCAACCCTGAGATTATTGAGTGAGGGTAAAACTGGCAAATTGTCTCTGAATGAGAGGAAAGCGGTCTTTTTCCTCCCTGCCAGCTCCTTTAGATACACATAGAGTGGGAGGGTGCCCTGGGTCATCTAGGAGGGTACTGAAAATATAAGGAAGCCTGAGAAAAATCTTGAGTTGCTCATCCCTATGGCTGGAAGTGGCACATATAACCACCCTCAGGACAAAGAACGTGGAGCCACTGGTTTCCTCCTCCAAACTGGGTGTAACAATAAACTCCATGGGAGGAGGAGGGGTCATGGGAAGAGGAGGAGTCTGGGAGGGTGGAGAGTGGTTTCTTTGAAGTTATTCTAGAGAATCACGCTGTCCTGGAGTGTCAGAAGGGACTCAGATGTGACAGGATTAAGGGAGGAGGACAGGCAAGATGTCACACCCAGCAACCTAGACAAAGAGAGGAGCCACAAAAGAGAGGAGATAGAGATTCCCTCAGGCAGACTGCCACTCCCAACAGCCTAGGTATAGAGAGGAATTATACAAGAAAGCAGGCAGAGATACTAGACTAACCAGCAAGACTTCAGGGAATCTAACCTGCCTGAGGGGAAGGGGCAGATAGACTTCTTTTTTTTTTTCTGCCATGCCTTCATGACTTTTATTTTATTTTTTTATATTCTGATTCCTTTTATTTATTTATTTGCTTACTTACTTTTTAAGTGTATTTTTGAAGATACATAGATCACAAAAAATGTTACATTAAAAAATATAAGAGGTTCCCATATACCCACACCCTACCCCACCCACACCTCCCACATCAACAACCTCTTTCATCATTGTGGCACTAGAGTTGGACTCAGATGTGACCTTTCTACAAATACCTCTTCTGTTACTTTTACTGAACCTCTGGTTGGCACTGGGGTTGGTGTATACTCAGGAGACTTGAATCTCTGGACTGGCCATGTGTCAACTGTGTCCTGAACCTCTGCAGAGTTGCAGATAGGCTTCTAAAAGGCTGTTTAACCTAAGGAGACAGATTAGCCCATGGAAGAATTCCTGCCTAGCATATACAAGGTCCCTTGTTCAGTTCCCAAAGATTCTCTGAGAAAGGATACAGGAGTATCAGGCACCCAGCTGAAACCATATGACAAGGAACATGTTGCCATTCTCTCTGTATTAGCTTTCCTTGAATCTCTCATTTGAAAAAAAGAACAAGTTTCCTTTTTAAATTTCCTTATATGGCTCACTAAAACCTAGCTTAAAATCTGTAGAGGACAGGCTGCAGGGTGAATGGTGAATAGCAGCAGCCTGAGAAGATTTCTAGGGGAGTAAGAAAGAAGACTGTTTTTCCAGGTTTATCTTTGTTTTGTGATTTTTTAATTTGCCTTCTACATCTTTAAAAAAAAAAGAGTAGCTGCTGTCATGTTTTCTTGTTGTTAAGTTTCCCCTTCCTTTGTTGCTGTTTGTTTTTACTTTTTTCTTTGGTTTACCAATTTTCTCTAACCATGTTATATCTTTTCTTTCCTTCATCTTTATGTTACCAGATTTCATTTAGGTTCTTTGACTGTGCTGGAGAAATGAATTTCAAGAGCACATCAGATGAGTTAGGCCAGTAATTTATTTAAGTAAGGAAGGAAGAGAAATGGAGAAAATAACAGATGAAGGGTCCTAGGTATAAAGGAAGGAGCTGAAAAGTGATAAAGAAGGCTGATTACAGGCTATAATTTCCCATCATAGTTTATAAATGCCCAGGTTTTACTTGCGTGGTGATCTAAAACAGGGGAGAAGGTAGCTGGAGTCCCGGCTCAAGAGTCAACAGAGGGAAACGGACTTTGGCCCAGTGGTTAGGGCGTCGGTCTACCACATGGGAGGTCCGCGGTTCAAGCCCCGGGCCTCCTTGACCCATGTGGAGCTGGCCCATGCGCAGTGCTGATGCGCGCAAGGAGTGCCGTGCTACACAGGGGTGTCCCCCGCTTAGGGGAGACCCACGTGCAAGGAGTGCACCCATAAGGAGAGCCGCCCAGCGTGAAGGAGGGAGCAGCCTGCTGAGGAATGGCGCCGCCCACACTTCCCGTGCCGCTGATGACAACAGAAGCCGACAAAGAAACAAGACGCAGCAAAAAGACACAGAAAACAGACAACCGGGGGAGGGGAGGGGAATTAAATAAAAAATAAAAATAAATCTTTAAAAAAAAAAAAAAAGAGTCAACAGAGCACCAGAGAGCAAGAGAGCTTGTTCAGGCCTTGTACCTGGCTTTTGAACTGTTAATTATCTCATCCTGTTGCTAATGACAGGAGAGGAGTTCTGGCTGTTTGCTGTTTTGGTTGCTTTTTCCCCCATCAGGCTCCCAGGAGGGCCCAACGATAAAGTTCTTAGGGAATATCCAGGCTTCTCCTGGCTTCCGGAAGAAATTTTCTGAGTGGTAGAATCTTGGGGAGGGTCTTCCAGCAGTCATCTTGGGTTGCTGATGTCCACATGGACTTCTTGCCAGGTTCCACATCCATCTATTGATTTCCTATCTTACTAGCCTGCTTCATTTATATTTTCTGTTGTTGTTTTTTCATTCCACCTCTTTTTACTTGGTCTTAAATTTTTCATGTTCTCATTTCTCTCTCCCTCCTACTTTCTGTTTTCATTCTTTTTTACTGTTTTTCCTTTCTTGCTTTTACTTTTTCATTTCCCCTCTTCCCATCATTGAAGCCTCTTAAGTATTATATACTGTTCTGTATTCTGTTTCTTGTTTCACTGCTTCTATTCCACTTTTCTAAACATTCCTCTATACTTCTTACTCAGGTTAATTATTCAATTTCCTAGGTCTTGTACAGTCCCTCTCCCACCTTTTACTATTATTAACAATATTATTCTTTTCCTCTTCCTATCTCTTCCTATTTCTCTGGTCCTAACTTATATTTCAAGGGAATGTAGACAGAAAAAAAAGGAAATAGAATAAGAGGAATGAAGTGTCATAGTGAAACCTTACCACACTCAAAAACAACAAAATAAAACCATAGAGAGAGAAGATAATTAACTGAATAAATCCATCAAGATAAATAGAAACCTATACACAAATGAAAAATTACAAACCATACAAAGAAACAGGAACACATGGCCCAGGCCAATGAACAAACTAAAATCCAAGAGGAGATGCAGAACATGTAAAAACTGATCAGATCTGTGAAAACAAATATCATGAATCAACTAAATGAAGTGAAGTAAGAGATTAAGGATATTAAAAAAGACACTAGGAGAACATACTGAAAATATTGTAAACATACATAAAAAGATAATGGATGTGATGATGGTGAATGGCACAATCTAAGGAATTAATAAAAACTGGAAGTACATAGCAGATTTGAAGAGGCAGAAGAAAGAATTAGTGAAGTGGAATACAGTACATCTAAAATCAGAAAAATAGTAAAACAGATAGATAAAAAGGTAGAAAAAATCCAGCAGGGACTTAGGGACTTGAACAACAATGTGAAACACACAAACATATACATTATAAGCATCCCAGAAGGAGAAAAGAAGGGAAAGGGGACAGAAGCAGTATTGAATGAAATAATGGCTGAAACATCCCAACCCTATTGAGGGAGATGGACATACATGCCCAGAACATACAGCACATACAAACAGTATAAATTCCAACAGGCCTGCTCCAAGACATATACTTGTCAAACTATCCAGTGCTCAAGATGAAGAGAGAATACTGAAAGCAGCAAGAGAGAAGAGAACCATCATATACAAGGGAAGCTGAATTCTCATCTAAATCATGAAGGCAAGAAGGCAGTGGTATGACATGGTCAAGGTGCTAAAAGAAAAAACTTACAGCCAAGAATTCTCTATACCACAAAGCTAGCATTCAAAAATGAGGGAGAGTTCAAAACATTCACAGAAAAACAGAAATTAAGAGAGTACATCAATAAGAAATCTGCACTTCAGGAAATACTAAAGGGGGTTCTGCAGGTCAAGAGGAAAAAACAGGAGAGAAAGAGAGTTGGAGGAGAGGGTAAGAACAACTAAAAAGACAAAAAGAGAAATAAGAACAACCTGTGACATACAAAAAGCAAAAGAAAATACAGGAAGCAGACTTGGCCCAATGGATAGGGTGTCTGCCTACCACATGGGAGGTCTGTGGTTCAAACCCTGGGCCACCTTGACCCGTGTGGAGCTGGCCCATGTGCAGTGCTGATGCATGCAAGGAGTACCATGCCAAGCAGGGGTGACCCCATGTAGGGGAGCCCCATGCACAAGGAGTGTGCCCTGTAAGGAGAGCTGCCCAGCATGAAAGAAAGTGCAACCTACCCAAGAATGGTGCTGCACACATGGAGAGCTGACACAACAAGATGACACAACAACAAAAATAAAAGAAACACAGATTCCCAGTGCCACTGATAAGAATAGAAACGGTCACAGAACAATGAATGGACACAGAGAGCAGACAACTAGGGGGTGGGGGGAGAGAAATAAATAAAAAAGAAATTAAAAAAAAGAAAATACAGCTAATGTAAGTAATTCATTGATAGTAATAACATTGAATGTTAATGGATTAAACTGGTGTTAATGGATTAAACCTGTCAAGAGACATAGATTGGCAGAATGGATGAGGAAGTATGACCAATCTATATGTTGTCTACAAGAAACCCACCTTAAATCAAGGGATTCAAGAAGGCTGAAAGTGAATGCTTGGAAAATAATTTTACAAGCAAACAATAACCAAAACAGGGCAGGAGTAGCTATACTATTATCAGACAAAATAGACTGTAAATGCAAAATTATTATATGAGAGAAAGGCAGACACTATATATTAATAAAGGGGTAATCTCTGAAGAAGAAAGAACAACCATAAACATTTATGCACCTAACAGGGTTGCTTCAAAATACATGAGGTTGGAGAGGGGCAAGACGGCGGCTGAGTGAACTTCCCTGTTAGGGTCTCCTGCAGGGAATCGGCTGGGTGGCATTGGAAACTCTTTGGGACCGGGTTGTTTCGGGATTTTTGCTCGTCCGGAGGTGTCTGGACATCGATTTGGAGGGAAGGTAACAGAGAGGATCCGTCTGTGAAATATACACAGAGATCCCGGCTACGTGTGGAGGATTCCCTCCTTGGGTAGGCGGAGCCGAGGCATTAAGCGCCGCGGCGGCTGCGGGAGCCGGGCCGGGCCGCGGCAGCAGGCAGAGCCGGGCCGGGGAGTTCATGGGCCCTGGGCGGCCTATTGGGGGTTGGTGGAAAAAGGGAGGTGCTTGCAGACCCATTTGTGCAGACAGACAGATGGGGGTTTTAGGGCAAAGCGGGGGGAATTTGTGATTGTGGACACAAACAATAACATTTCCACCTAGAGCCATGCCCCCCCCCAAAGCCCGGCTGCTGACCTACAGCAGTCCCAAAGTGATAGCAACAAAGAGACACTACCAGGGTCTCACGGGGTGGCAGACGTTTGGAAGTTGATTAGGGGAATATTTTGCGAAGCGTGGGAATTTCGGGTTTGGACTCTGTTATTAGCGTTTCTGGCTGGAGCCCCTTCCCCGGACCTGGATATTTGATCTGAGTCATTAAATTGGCTGCAGCCTAGAGGAGCCCCCAGGTGGAACGTTCCCGGGGACCACAGGGTGGGAGGGTTCCTGAAGTCAATTGGTGATATATCCACATGATAGACCCTAGTAAGTGAGTGAATTGTAGGACACAGAACACAGGATAGAGCTTGTGGATGAGACCTCACCCATAGGGCTGGCACCCAGCTGCGGGGATCACTGAAGGCTGTGATGGACTGTGGTGCTCCCAGGATTCCTGTTAACTGGACTCGAGGTTGCCAGGTCTGAGTTCCCTGGACTCTGGCAGCCCACACACCAGAGACTCACACCTCTTGAGACCTCAATACCTCAGATTGTTCATCCCTGAATCCACCACGCCCTGAGGTTCATCTGAGGCCCTTGAATATCCTAGCCCTCAATGTTTGCGTTTTCTCTTCTTTATTTTACTTTCTTTTGTTTTTATTTTTATTCTATTTTTATAGAATTCTATTCTATTTTTTTTATTCTAGTTTTTTAATGTTCTGATTCCTGGCATTGCATTATCCCCTAGTCTTTTCTCCCAGCGTATCCCGCAAAGTATCTTTTTTTTTTCAATCATCTCTTTCGTGTCCCCGATCTTCTTCTTATTCTATTTTATCTTAACAATACAATAGGTCCTGCAGGAAACACCTCACATTTGCTGGGTTTCCTCATCCTCCACTGCCTCATTTCTCTGTGAATAGACTTAGGCTATCTACACTATCCCCTTTCCCCTACAACTTGATATCCTCCACCATCTGCTATCTCTCCTACATTCCACCTCCCTTTCTTTGATCCACTAAGCGTCTAACTCTTAATTTCTAATACCTTTGTTTAGTTTTTCATCTGGTATCTGCCCTTGAAACTATTAACCTTTCCCTCTCTCATGAAAACAATAGCTTCTTAGTACATACCATATCCCTCCCATATTCAGTCAGTTACCTCATTAACGTACTTTCCTACTACTATAACTCTACACAATTTACATGATCTAACCTCCATCCTCCCAGAACTCATATTGATGCTTTGTTAAAATATATCACAAATACTACTTTACACTTTTTCCTTCCTTACACCATTGCCTTTCCCCAGCACTAATACTTTCCTTTAAAGTGAACTTAACCAGCAATAAGAAATTGGAATAGGAAGAACAAAGTGACAAAGAGAAGATATAACACTTACGCAAAAACAACAGCTAATTAATCTCCAAGACTAGACAAAGAAGCTACAGAACTGATTAAACCCGTCAAGGAAGAATGATGACAAGACAGCAACAAAAATATACAAACCAAACCAGTAATCAGGAAAACATGGCTGAATCCAATCAACAAACTAAAAATCAGGAAGGGGAGCAGAACTTCGCACAAGCAATGAAAGATCTCAGAACATTTATCACCGACAAATTTGATGAAGTAATGAAAGAGGTTAACAACATGAAGACAACGCTTGGAGGGGAAACTGCAGACATGCGCAAAAAAATAACAGATATGATGGAAATGAACACCACAATTCAAGAAATCAAAAATACACTTGCAGCAAATATCAGCAGACTAGAAGAGGCAGAGCAGAGAATTAGTGATGTGGAAGACAGTGCATTGGAAATCAAACAGATAGTAGAAGTGGTCAATAAAAAGGTAGAAAAAATCCAGATAGGACTTAGGGACCTGAATGATAATGCAAAAGGCTCAAACATACATATTATAGGCATTCCAGAAGGAGAAGAGAAGGGAAAGGGGTCAGAAGGAGTGTTGCAGGAAATAATGACTGAAAACTTCCCAAATCTACTGAAAGAGACAGATGTACATATCCAAGAAGCACAGCGCACTCCACTGGTCATAAACCCCAACAGGCCCACCCCAAGACATATACATGTCAAATTATCCAATGGAAAAGACAAAGAGAAAATTCTAAAAGCAGCAAGAGAAAAGAAAACCATCACATACAAGGGAAGCTCCATAAGATTAAGTGCTGATTTCTCACCTGAAACGATGGAGGCAAGAAGGCAGCGGTATGATATAGTCAAGGTACTAAACGAAAAAAATTGCCAACCAAGAATACTCTATCCAGCTAAACTAGCATTCAAAAATGATGGAGAGCTCAAAATATTCACAGATAAACAGAAACTGAAAGAGTATATCAACAAGAAACCTCCCCTTCAAGAAATTCTTAAGGGAGTTCTACAGGAAGAAAGGAAAAAACAGGACAGTCAGAGATGGAGGAGAGTGTAAGAGCAACAAAAAAGACAAAAATAGAAGGGGAAAATATAATAATACAAACAAAATATAACAAACACAAATCCAACCAAAATAGGGCTACCACAAATAATTCTCTGAACGTAATAACACTGAATGTCAACGGATTAAACTCACCTATCAAAAGATTCAGAATGGGACACTGGATAAGGAATTATGACCCATCTATATGTTGTCTACAAGAGACACATCTTAGACCCAGAGACGCATGGAGATTGAAAGTGAATGGCTGGAAAACAATCATACAAGCAAACAGCAACCAAAAAAAGGCAGGAGTAGCTATATTAATATCAGACAAAATAGACTTTAAATGCGAAACAACTGTGAGAGACAAAGAAGGATACTACATTTTAGTGAAAGGGACAATCTGTCAAGAAGATCGAATGATCATAAATATTTATGATCCTAACAAGGGTGCCTCTAAATACGTGAGACAAACGCTGGAAAAACTAAGTGAAAAAATAGATGCATCTACAATTATAGTGGGGGATTTTAATACACCACTACCAACTCTGTACAGAACATCTCAAAAGAGAATCACTAAAGAAACAAAACATTTGAACAGTATATTAGAAGAGCTGGATCTAATAGACATATATAGATCATTAAACCCAAACACAGCAGGATATACATTTTTCTCAAGCGCACATGGAACATTCTCCAAGATTGACCATATGCTAGGCCACAAAGAAAGGCTTAATGAATTCAGAAAGATCGAAATCATACAAAACAATATCTCTGACCCCAGTGGAGTGAAGCTGGAAATTTGCAAGGGACGGAGGCCCAGACTTCACACCACAATTTGGAAATTAAACAGCACACTCTTAGAAAAACAGTGGGTCAAAGAGGAAATCTCAAAAGAAATCAATGACTACCTTGAAACAAATGATAATGATAACACAAAATACCAAAATTTATGGGATGCAGGAAAAGCAGTACTGAGAGGGAAATTTATAGCCATAACTTCACATATCAAAAAAGAAGAAAGAGCAAAAATTAAAGAACTAACTGCACTTTTGATGGAATTAGAAAAACAACAACAAAGTAACCCAACAGGAAGAAGAAGGAAGGAAATAACAAAGATAAGAGCATAACTAAATGAAATAGAAAATAAGAAAGCACTTGAAAAAATAAACAAGACCAAGAGCTGGTTTTTTGAGAAGATCAACAAAATTGACAAACCTTTAGCTAGACTACCAAAAAAAAAAAGAGAAAAGATGCAAATACACAAAATAAGAAATGAGAAAGGTGATATCACCTCTGACCCCACAGAAATAAAGACTATCATAAGAGGATACTTTGAAAAACTATATTCCAACAAAAATGACAATTTAAAGGAAATGGACAAATTCCTAGAAACACATAAGCAGCCCATATTGACGAAAGAAGAAATTGATGATCTTAACAAACCAATCACAAGCAAAGAGATAGAATTAGTCATTAAAAGTCTCCCAACTAAGAAGAGCCCAGGGCCAGACGGCTTCACAGGTGAATTCTACAAAACATTCTGGAAAGAACTAACACCAATCCTGTTGAAACTATTCCAAAAAATCGAAACAGAAGGAACATTTCCAAACTCCTTCTATGATGCCAACATTATCCTAGTGCCAAAGCCAAACAAAGACACCACAAGAAAGGAAAATTACAGACCAATTTCTCTAATGAACCTAGATGCAAAAATACTTAACAAAATACTTGCTAATCGTATTCAACAACACATTAAATGAATTATACACCATGACCAAGTGGGATTTATTCCAGGTATGCAAGGATGGTTCAACATAAAAAAACAATCAATGTGATACACCACATAAACAGATTGAAGGAAAAAAATCACGATTATATCTATAGATGTAGAAAAGGCACTTGACAAAATACAGCACCCCTTCTTGATAAAAACACTCCAAAAGATCAGAATACAAGGAAACTTTTTGAACATGATAAAAAGTATATATGAAAAACCTACAGCCAACATTGTTTACAATGGAGAAATCTTTTTTAATTAGTGTGTTATTTATTTATTTATTTTTTTATTGACTTTGTAATAATATTACATTAAAAATATATATATATATGAGGTCCCATTCAACCCCACCACCCCCACCCCACCTCTCCCCCCCCCCAACAACACTCATTCCCATCATCATGACACATCCATTGCATTTGGTAAGTACATCTTTTTTTTAATTTATTGACTTTGTAATAATATTACATTAAAAATATATATGTGAGGTCCCATTCAACCCCACCCCCCCACCCCACCTCTCCCCCCCACAGCAACACTCGTTCCCATCATCATGACACATCCATTGGATTTGGTAAGTACATCTTTGGGCACCTCTGCACCTCATAGTCAGTGGTCCACATCATGGCCCATACTCTCCTCCATTCCATCCAGTGGGCCCTGTGAGGATTTACAATGTCCGGTGATTGCCTCTGAAGCACCATCCAGGGCAGCTCCATGTCCCAAAGACGCCTCCACCTCTCATCTCTTCCTGCCTTACCCCATACCCATCAGCCACTATGTCCACTTTTCCCAATCCAATGCCACCTCTTCTATGTGGACATTGGATTGGTTGTGTCCATTGCACCTCTATGTCAAGAGGAGGCTCAGATTCCACATGGATGCTGGATGCAATCCTCCCACTTTCAGTTGTAATCACTCTAGGCTCCATGGTGTGGTGGTTGTCCTTCTTCAACTCCATCTTAGCTGAGTGTGGTAAGTCCAATAAATCAGATTGTAGGTGCTGGAGTCTGTTGAGGCTCAGGACCTGGCTATCACATTGTCAGTCCAGAGATTCAAATCCCCTAAATATATCTTAAACCCCAACATTAACTGCACCTCCAGCACATTAGCATGAAAGTCTTATGAAGGAAGATCCCATCTGAGTCCAGATTCATCACACATAAACACCATTTCCAAAGAGGGGCCATCTGACCTGGTAGTTAACCCCATCGGACATGACCATAACTCCCATGGGTCTCTTTAGCCCTCAAAGGAACCAATATCTGGGGGTTGTATCTGCTTTATCTGTCTCTCTGACTCTGCTCAGTTGTGCATGAGGGCAATCCTTCTGCCAGCCTCCAGACTCTTTTTTAGAAACTCGTAGCCATATAAACTCATTTCTCCTTTCCATTTCCCCCTTACTTTAGGTCAAACAGCATTTTAAAGTCATGTTATTTTATGTAGACAGGGATATTCTGCTGATCCGCATTGAACCTTCCGTATAAGGTCATTTTCCAGTTGCATCATCAATTGGTAGTTGATAGTGATCCCTCGGTGCCAGGGAGGCTCATCCCCGGGTGTCATGTCCCACGCTGGTGGGAAGGCATTGCATTTACATGCTGAGTTTGGCTTCGAGACTGGTACAATGGCGAAATCTTGAAATCCTTCCCTCTAAACTCAGGAACAAGACAAGGATGACCATTGTCTCCGCTCCTACTTAACATTGTCTTGGAAGTACTTGCTCGAGCACTGAGGCAAGAACCAGATATAAAATGCATTCAAATTGGAAAGGAAGAAGTCAAAATTTCATTATTTGCAGATGACATGATCCTATACATAGAAAACCCTGAGAGATCTACAACAAAGCTTCTAGAACTCATAAATGAGTTCAGCAAAGTCGCAGGTTATAAGATCAATGTGCAAAAATCAGTAGTATTTCTGTACACCAATAATGAGCAAGATCAGGAGGAAATGAAGAATCAAATACCATTCACAATAGAAAATAAAAAAAATCAAATACTTAGGAATAAATTTAACTAAAGAGGTAAAAAACTTATACACCAAGAACTATACAAGACTGTTCAAGGAAATCAAAGAAGACCTAAATAAATGAAAGAATATTCCTTGTTCATGGATAGAAAGACTGAATATTATTAAGATGTCTATCCTACCAAAACTGATCTACACATTCAATGCAATCCCAATAAAAATCAACACAGCCTTCTTTAAGGAACTAGAAAAACTAACTATGAAATTTATTTGGAAAGGAAAGAGGCCCCGAATAGCCAAAGACATATTGAAAAAGAAAAACAAAATAGGAGGAATCACACTACCTGACTTCAAAACATACTACAAAGCTACAGTAGTGAAAACAGCATGGTATTGGCATATGGAGAGACACACAGACCAAAGGAATCGAATTGAAAGTTCAGATATAGAACCTCATGTATATACCCATATAATATTCGATAAAGCCACCAAACCCTCTCAACTGGGAGAGAATGGCCTATTCAACAAATGGTGCCTGGAGAACTGGATATCCATATGTAGAAGAATGAAAGAGGATTACCATCTCACACCTTATACAAAGATCAACTCAAGATGGATCAAAGACCTAAATATAAGAGCCAAGACCATAAAGATCTTGGAAAGCAGTGTAGGGAAACATCTGCAGGACCTTGCAATAGGAAATAGCTTCATGAATATCACACCAAAAGCACGAGCAGCAAAAGAACAAATAGATCAATGGAACTACCTCAAAATTAAAGCCTTCTGCACCTCAAAGGAGTTTGTCAAGAAAGTAAAAAGGGAACCCACACAATGGGAGAAAATATTTGGCAACCATATATCTGATAAGAGACTTGTAACTTGCATATATAAAGAACTAATATACCTTGAAAACAAAAAGATAAACAACCCATTTAATAAATGGGAAAAAGATTTAAACAGACACTTCTCCAAAGAAGAAATACAAATGGCTAAAAAGCACATGAAAAAATGCTCCAAATCTCTAGCTATAAGGGAAATGCAAATCAAAACCACAATGAGATACCATCTTACTCCCATAAGGTTGGCAGCTATGAAAAAAACAGAAGAATACAAATGCTGGAGAGGATGTGAAGAAAGGGGAACACTCATCCACTGCTGGTGGGAATGCAGAAGGATCCAACCATTCTGGAGGACAGTTTGGCGGTTTCTCCAAAAACTAACCATAGATTTGCCATATGACCCAGCAATACCACTGCTGGGTATATACCCATCAGAACTGAAAACAAGGACACAAACCGATATATGTACACCAATGTTCATAGCAGCATTGTTCACTATCGCCAAAAGTTGGAATCAATCCAAATGCCCATCAACAGACGAGTGGATCAATAAAATGTGGTATCTACACACAATGGAATACTACTCGGCTGTAAGAACAAATACACTACAATCACACGTGATAACATGGATGAACCTTGACAATCTTATGTTGAGTGAAGCAACCCAGGCATTGAAGGACAAATACTACATGACCTCAATGATATGAAATAAGCAAACTGCCTCGGAGAGCTAGAGTCTGGAAAAGAGGCTTACAGGAAATCGGGGGGTGAAGGAAGGGTGTGAGTTAACGTCTGCAGGGGTGGAATCTGTGATGAGCTGGCTGTAAGTATGAGCACAAAGAAGGGACAAAATGGGGCAAGGGGGTGCCTTCGGGTGGGGCTTTGTGGGTTTGAGAGGGGCTGGGGATGGGAAGAGGGGTAATAGTGTCCAAAAATTGGGGGGAGGGAGGGGCAACATACGAACATGGGAGAGTGTCAGGTGTCCGTTGAGAACAAAATGTTGAGAAAATCATATCAAAGTATAAGTAGGAGGGTCACCTGGTTAGGATGCTCAGGGGGTATGGTCTGATGCTGGACGGACTCCAGGGGAATAGCTGAAGACTCATTTTGCCAAGGTGGGTTGTACCATTGGGAAGAGACCCAAGAAGTGAGAGTTGGGGTGGACCCACATCCTGGGGAGGACTAATGCCGTCAAATAGAGAGAACTGTATCTCTCGTGAGAAAGGATGGCTCCCAGGGCATTAGGGCAGTTGAGAAAGTCAGGTCCTGAATACTGCTGCAAGTATCTCTGGACATGGCTTCTTGGGAAATGGAGATTGGCTGGCATTGTGGGCCCCAAGGGGAGGGGAAAATGGATGTGGAATGGATGGAACCAAGGTAAATATGGGGGTAAGAGAGGAGTTCTGTGAGAGTACACGAGGATGAATATAAAACATGTAATATTACACCAGAAACATATAGGGGATGACAGACTAATAATGTAAACCATAAGGCAAAACATAGGATAACTAAAAAATTTAGAAAACTGTACAATCTAAAGTATGGACCACATAGTAAGCACAGATGTCACCTTGTTTGAAAGCTATTGTCTCAGAATCTGTACATCAGTTTCAGGAAATATGATATGAATAAGCTAAAAGATTATCGCTGTGGAAGGGAAAAGGTTTTATGGTGGATCTGGGGAAGTACTGTATATTGTATATATGAATTTCGGTGATCTAAGACTCTTGTGAAGCTGACATTATGTTGGGATTCACTTTACAGGAAGTTTTGGATCACAGAGTGGTTCAACAATGGCAGCGGAGGTACTGATATAGGATGTTATTGACAGGATATATATGGCTGACAGGGAGTTATACAGGGCATATGCCCAGGGTATATAGTAATGTCTAGATATACTCATAGTGAAAACAATTAAAAACAACAGCTGGGGGGGGTACTGGGCCCCTGGCAGGGGGGTCACTGTCATGGACCCTGGGGGAGCAGTGGCAGTCCCCCAGGTGCAACGGCAAGAACCAGGAAGGAAGGAAGGAGGGCCCAACAGTGGGTTCCTGATACTAATGGCTATGCTTTTGAGCCTATACACCTGCAGTAAGAACAAGGCCTAGAGTAGCACTGTACCTGGGAGTTTCCTCCTGACAGCCTTCATGTTAATCAAATGTGGCCACTCTCACAGCCAAACTCAGCATGTAGATGCAGTGCATTCCCCCCAACGTGGGACATGACACCCGGGGATGAGCCTCCCTGGCACTGAGGGATCACTACCACATACCAGCTGAAGATGCAACTAGAAAATGACCTTGAATTAAAGGTTCAATACGGATCAGCAGAATATCCCTGTCTACATATAATAACATCACTTCAAAATGCTGTTTGACCTAATGTAAGGGGGAAATGGAAAGGAGAAATGAGATTATAAGGCTATGAGTCTCTAAAAAAGAGTCTGGAGGTTGTCAGAAGGAATGCCCTTATGCACAACTGAGCAGAGTCTAAGAGACAGATAAAGTAGATACAACCCCAGGTATTGGTTCTTTTGAGGGATAAAGAGACCCACGGGTTCTATGGTCATGGCAGATGGGGTTCACTGCCATGGCAGATGGCCCTTCTTTGGAGCTGGTGTTTCTGCATGATGGAATTGGACTCGGAGGGGATCTCTTCTCACAAGACTTGCATGCTACATTATTGGAATTGTAGTTGGTGCTGTGGTTTAAGATATATTTAGGGGATTTGAATCTCTGGACTGATAATAAGACACCCAGGCCCAGAGCCTCAACAGACTTCAGCTCCTACACTTTGATTTATTGGACTGACCCCACTCAGCTAACATGGAGTTGAAGAAGGTCAACCACCACACCATGGAGCCTAGAGTGTCTACAACTGAAAGCAGGAGGAGTGCATCCAGTATCCATGTGGAATCTAAGCCCCCACTTGACATAGATGTGCAAAGGACACAACCAATCCAATGTCCACAGAGAAAATGTGGAATGGGTGTGGGAAGGGTAGCCATGGTGGCTGCTGGGTTTGGGGAATGGGAGGAAGAGATGAGATGTGGAGGCTTTTTTGGGATGTGGAGTTGTCCTGGGTGGTGCTTCACGGACAATTATGGGACATTGTAGATCCCCCCAGGGCCCACTGGATGGAACATGGGAGAGTGTGGGCTATGATGTGGACCATTGACTACGGGGTGCAGTGATGTTCAGAGATGTAATTACTGGGTGCAATGGATGTCTCACGATGATGGGAGAGAGTGTTGCTGTGGGGGGTGTGGGGGGTGGGGGCGGTGGGGTTGATTGGGACCTCATTTTTTTAATGTAATTTTTAAAAATAATAATTTAAAAAAATAAAAAATAAAATACAAACCATAATGTAAGCCATAAAAAAAAATACATGGAAAAATTAAGTGGAGAAATAGATGCCTCTACTACTGTAATAGGGGTGTTTAAAACACCATTATCACAATTAGAACATCCAACAGAGTATCAATAAAGAAACAAAGACTTTGAATAATATATCAAAGAATCTGAACCTAATACACATGTATATGTGTATTATGTATTGCAATACATATTATTTTAAAGTGCACATTGATCATTCTCCAAGATAGACCACATCCTAGGCCACAGAAAAATTCTCAGTAAATTCAGGAAGATGGCAATTATGTAAAGTAATTTCTGTGACCACAATGGAATGAAGCTGGAGGTCAGTAAGGGCCAGAGAACCAAATTAGGCACAAAGATATGGAAGTTAAAAACAACATTCTTAGACAAAGAGTGTATGAAGGAGGAAATCTCAACAGAAATCAGTAACTACCTTGAAATGAGTGAAAATGACAAGACAACATATCAAAACTTATGGGAGGCAGCAAAAGCTGTACTGAGAGGAAAATTCACAGACATAAATTCATACATCAAAAAAGAAAGAGCTAAAATTGAAGACCTAACTGCATACATGGATGAATTAGTAAAAAAAAAAAAAACCAACAAACTAATCCCAAAGAAAGAAAGAACAAAGATCAGAGCAGAACTAAATGAAATAGAAAATAAGAAAGCACTGAAAAAAATAAAAAAGAGCTGTTTCTTTGAGAATATCAATAAAATTTACAAACCCTTAGAGAGACTAACAAAATAAAAAAAAAGAGAAGATGCAAATACACAAAATAAGAAATGAGAAAGGGGATATCACTACTACCTCACAGAAATAAATACTATCATAAGAGAATATTTTGAAAAACTACATGTCAACAAGAAGGACAATTTAGAGGAAATGGACAAATTCCTAGAAACACATAAGCAGCCTACATTGATAAAAGATGAAATTGATGATCTCAACAAATTAATCACAAGTAAAGAGATAAAATCAGTCATTAAAAATCACCAACATAAGAAGAGCCCTGGGCCAGATGGATCGACAGGTTAATTCTACCAAACATTCTGGAAAGAACTAACACCAATCTTCCTTAAACTCTTCCTAAAAATCAAAATAGAAGGAAAATTGCCTAAATCATTTTATGATGCCAACACTGCCCTAATACCAAAACCAAGAAAAGACACCACAAGAAAGGAAAATTCAAGACCAATCTCTCTCATGAACCTAAATGTTAAAGTCCTCAACAAAATACTTGTTAATCATATTCAACAACACATTAAGCAAATTATACATCATGATCAAATAGGTTTCATCCCTGGTATGCAAGGATGGTTCAACATAAGAAAATCAATCAATGTAATACACCACATGAACAGTTCAAAAGAAAAAAATCACATAATCATATTTAAAGATGCAGAAAAAGCATTTGACAAGATACATCATCCTTTCCTGATTAAAAAAAACACTGCAAAATGTAGGAATAGAGGGAAACTTTCTGAACATGGTTAAGGATATATATGAAAAACACATAGGTAACATCATTTACAATCATGAAACCCTAAAATCTTTCCCTCTAAGATAAGGAACAAGACAAGGATGCCCACTAACACACCTCCTAATTAATATTGTGTTAGAAGTACTTGCTTGTGCACTGAGGCAAGAACCACATATGAAAGGCATCCAAATTGGAAAGGAAGAAGTCAAAATTTCATTATTTACAGAAGACATGATCCTATACAAAGAAAGAACTAAGAAATCTACAGCAAAGCTTTAAGAACTCATAAATGAATTCAGTAAAGTTGCAGGTTATAAGATGAATGTGCAAAAATCAGTAGCATTTCTGTATACCAATAATGAGAAATCCCAGGAGGAAATCAAGAAACAAATACCACTTACAATAGTAAATACAAAAATAAAATACCTAGGAATAAATTTAAAGATGTAAAAGACATATGCAGAAAAATACAAAACACTGTTAAAGGAAGTCGAGGAAGACTAAAATAAATGGAAGAATATTCCTTGTTCACGGATAAGAAGACTAAAAACATTAAAATGTCTATGCTGGGAAGTGGACTTGGCCCAATGGATAGAGCATCTTGCCTACCACATGGGAGGTCCGTGGTCCAAACCCCAGGCCTCCTTGTCCCATGTGGAGCTGGCCCATGAGAAGTGCTGATGCACGCAAGGAGTGCCATGCCACGCAGGGGTGTCCCACGCATAGGGAGCACATGTGCAAGGAGCACACCCCATATGGAGAGCTGCCCAGTGCAAAAGAAAGTGCAGCCTGCCCAAGAATGGCGCCGCACACACAGAGACCTGACACAGCAAGATGATGCAACAAAAAGAAACACAGATTCCTCATGTCGCTGATAAGGATAGAAGTGGTCACAGAAGAAGGCACAGCAAATGAACACAGAGAGAAGACAACTGAGGGGGGGAGGGGAGAGAAATAAATAAAAAATAATCTTTAAAAAAAAGATGTCTATCCTTCCCAAACTGATTTACAGATTTAATGCAATCCCAATGAAAATAAACACTGCATTTTTAAATGAACTGGGAAAACTAACTATGAAATTTATTTGGAAGGCAAAGTGGCCCCAAATAGCCAAAGACATATTGAAAAAGAAAAATGAAATCGGAGGAATCACACTACCTTACTTTAAAACATACAACAAATCTGTAGTGGTCAAAATGGCATGGTATTGGCATAAGGATAGAAATACTGACCAATGGGACCAAATTGAGAATTCAGATATAGAGCCCCACATATGCAGTCATCTTATATTCAGAAAAGACCACCAAGCCCACTCAACTGGGAAAGAATGGCTTCTTCAACAAATGTTGCTTGGAGAACTGGATATCCATATTTAAAAGAATGAGAGAGGATTATCATCTCACATCTTATTTAAAAAATCAACTCAAAATGTATCAAAGATCTAAATAGAAGAGTCAATACCATAAATACCTTGGAAGACAATGTAGGGAAGCAGTGACAGGGTCTTGTAATAGGAAATGGCTTCATGAAATTCACACCCAAAGCACAAGAAGCAAAAGAAAGAATAGATAAATGGGACCTCCTCAAAATCAAAGTGTTTTGCACCTCAAAGCAATTTATCAAGAAAGCAAAATTGCAGCATACCCAATGGGAGAAAATACTTGGTAACCATATATCTGATAGGAGCCTAATATCCAACATATATGAAGAAATCCTATATCTCAAAATTTAAAAGACAATGCGTTTTAAAAAATGGGCAAGAGATTTGAACAGATGCTTCTCCAAAGAAGAAATACAAATGGCTAAAAATTACATGAAAAGATGTTCAACATTACTAGCTATTAGGGAAATGCAAATCAAAACTGCAATGAGATACCATCTTACACCCATTAGACTGGTGGCTATTAAAAAAACAGAGGACTACAAGTAAGGGAGAGGATGTGGAGGAATGGGAACCCTCATTCACCACTGGTGAAAATGTAGAAAGATCCAGCCATTGTGGAGGACAGTTTGGGTGTTCCTCAAAAATCTAGCTATAGATCTGCCATATGACCCAGCAATTCCACTGCTGGGTATATACCCAGAAGAACTGAAAACAAGGACACAAACTGATAAATGCATACCAGTGTCCTTAGCAGCATTATTCATTATTGCTAAAAGTTGGAATCACCCCAAATTCCCACCACAGGTGAATGGATAAAATGTGGTATATACACACAATGGAATACTACTCTTCTGTAAGAAGGAATACAGTACTAACACATGGGATAACATGGATGAGTTTTGAGGACCTTATGTTGAGTGAAGCAAGCCAGGCATTGAAGGACAGATAATGCATGAAATTTCTGATATGAATTAAGGAAATCATTCTGTCTCAGAGAGCCAGAGATTGAAAGATAAGGTTACAAGAAATGAGGGGGAAAGCAAGGAATTGAACCAATGCCCACATGGGTGAAATCTATGATAAAGTGGAGATAAGTAGCAGTGCAGTGAAGGGAGAAGATGGGGGCATAGGGATACTATTGGGTTGGGCTTTGCAGGCTTGAGGAGGACTAGGATTGAGAGGAAGGGTCAGGTAGTTCACAAAATTAGAGGGGGTTTTGGGGGGCAGGTGAACATGGGATAATGTTTGGTATATGGTTGAAACTATAATGTTGAAAATTTCTTTAGAAAATATAATAAGAAAGGGTTATTGGTTTAAGGTGTTTTACAGGGGCAACCAGCACAGGGTGAACATGGGGAAGACTTCTAGGGAGTGTATGAGTGTTCATCATGCCACAGTGCATTATATCAATGGGTGGAGACCCATACAATGAGAAGGAAGGTGTTATAACCCCATCCTGGTGAGGCCTGATATTCTCAAACAGAGGGGAGGGTGTCTCTCGAGAGCATGGGTGGCTCCCAATGGGGGTGGACAGACTAGTGTGTTAAGCACTCAGCATTGTTGCAAGTATCTAGCAATCTTGTGCTTCAAGCAGTGAAGCATGATCTTCATTGTGGATCCTGAGGGGAAGGGGTGAAAGGAATAGAATAGATGGAAGAGGGGATAACTGGGGGGAAATGGACATGCTCTATATGATCTTGCAATGATGGATACAGGACATGTTAAACTTTACCAAAAATTTATAAAAGTGTATAATCTAAAAAGTAAACCATAATGTAATAAAAATTTATAAAAGTGTACAGTCTAAAATCTAAAACACAATGAAACCATGGTTTGTAGCTGTTTCAGTAACTCTACATCAGTTGCAGCAAATGTAATATCAACATATAAAAAGATCATTGCTGGGGAAGGAGGAAAAGTGTTTGATGTTGGGTATATGGGAGTCCACTATATTCTTTATGTGACTTTACTGTGACTTTAAACTTAAAAATACATAAAATAAAAAAGAATGTAGACACTGAGGAAGAAATGGAAGAGATTGCCTTGTGACTGTACATACAGAGCAACACATATTACAGTGATGAAAAGAAAAACATCAAAAAATTTATTGTTATATTTTTCATATTTTTAATACCACAATTTATTTTTTACTTTAGTTTTTATAAATTATTATATATTCTATTGTAATCTTTAAACATATCATTACTACTTCATTTTCCTATCAATTGAATTTGGCAATATATTAGACTTCATTTTTGAAGAAATCCTGGATAACAGAGGGGTTCAACTATGGCAGCAAAGGAGCACTGATGGGGGTGTCATTGATGGGAAATGCATAGGAGGGAGGGAGTTCTCAAGGGCATGCATATAGGATATATATATATATATATATATATATATATATGTTCAGATGTTGGTTTGTTATTGACATAATGGGTAGAGTTTCATGTGACAACTGAGGGAGTGCTGAGTTCCCATTCTGGGGAACTATTTTGCACACCTAATGGAGCAGCACCAAACACCCAAGTGCAAGGGCAAAGACCAGTGAAGCAGGATGGTCCAATGATGGACACTTGATACTGATGACTATGCTTACAAGCCAGTGTGCTGGAAATTCCAACTAGGCCTAGAGCTGCAGGTGCCTAAAAGATACCTCCTGAGAGCCTCCATGTTGCTCAAATGTGTCCACTCTCTAAGCCAATCTCAGTATGTAAATGCATTACTTTCCCCACAGCATGGGACATTACTCCCCTGGATGAGCCTCCCTGGTACCAAGGGATTTCTACCAAGCACCAACTGTTGATGAAAATTGAAAAAGACATTGAATAAAAGGTGGAAATTGTAAAGACAAATGAGTTTATATGGCTAAGAGACTTCAAAGTGAGTCGGGAGGTCATAAGAGGGGAAGTGCTCATGCGCATCTCAGCAGGATCTCAGAGACAGCCAAAATAACTACAAACACAAGTAGTGGTGCTCCTAAGGGCTATGGAGACACCCAAGTCCTTAAGTTCTGACAGATGACTTTGGGTTTCAGTACCTTGCCAGTGGGCCCTACTTTGGAATTTGCATTCCTCAGTGTGATGGAGTTGGACTCAGATGTGACCTCTCTACACATGCCCTTTCTGTAACTTTTACTGAACTTATGGTTGGCACTGGGATTGGTGTATGCTTAGGAGACTTGTATCTCTGGACTGATTGTGTGCCACCTGAGCCCCAAGCCTCAGCATAGTTGCAGCATCTACTCTCCAGTTTGTTGGACTTGCCCATGTCAGCTAACAGGAAGGTGGTTATGGTCAACCACCACACCAGGGAACTGAGAGTGCCTACAACTGCAAGCAGGACAATCACATCCATCAGCCATGTGGGATCTAAGCCCCTTCATGAGTTAAAGGTGTTGACATCACTATCCCAGGGTCCTCAGGATGAAGGAATAAAACATGGATTAGAGTGGACATACTGGTATTCTACTATAGAATTATTTTGACTCCAGCAATGGAAGAAACTGTATCATTGATGTGGAGACATGGCCACAGAAGTTGCTGAGGGCAGGGAGAAGGAAGAAGAGGTGTGATATGGGAGCATTTTTATGACTTGGATTTATTCTGAATGATATTGCAGGGACAGATGCAGGATATCCTATATCCTGCCTTAACCCACTGAATGGACTGGGAGACAGCGTAAATTACAATGTAAGCCATAATCCATGCTGTGTAGCAGTGCTCCAAAATGTATTCATCAAATGCAATGAATGTGCCACACTGATGGAAGAACTGGATGATGTGGGAGGAGTGGGGGGATGAGGCGTGGGGGTATATGGGATCTTCTTTTATTTTTTAAGATAATATTTTGTATGATCTATGTATCTTTAAAAAATTATTTAAATCCAATTAAAAAAAACCTATGGGATGCAGCAAAAGCTGTAATGAGAGGGAAATTCATAGCCATAAATGCATACATTAAAAAAAATGATGAAACTCAAAGACCTAAATGCACAACTAGAGGGAACAGATAAAGAACAACAAGCTAACCTCAAAGAAATTAGAAAGAAGGGAATAACAAAGATTAGAGCAGCACTAAATGAAATAAAAAATAAGGAAGCACTAAAAAAATTTTTTTTTAACTAAAAGTTGGTTCTTCAAGAAGATCAACAAAATTGACAAACCCTTAGCTAGGGTAAGAAAAAAATAAGTAAGATGCAAATACACAAAATAATAAAGGAGGAAGGGGATATCACTACTGATCACACCAAAATAAAGAGTATCTTAAGAGGATACTTTGAAAATTATATGCCAACAAGCTGGATAATTTAGAGGAAATGGACAAATTCCTAGAAACACACAAGTGGCCTACATTGATGAAAGAAGATTTTGATGAACTCAACAGGCCAATCACAAGTATCAATATCTAATCAGTCATCAAAAACCTCCCAACAAAAAGGCCCAGGACCAGACTGGTTCACAGGTGAATTCTACCAAGCAGTCCAGATGGAACTAACATCAATCCCACTTAACTCTTCCAAAAAATAGAAGTAGAAGGAACATTGCCTAACTCATTCTATGATGCCAATCTTACCCTAATACCAAAGCCAAACAAGGAAACCACAAGAAAAGAAAATTAAAGACCAATCTCTCTAAGGAAATTAGATGCTAAAATCTCAACAAAATACTTTGCTAATCATATTCAACAACACACCAAATGAATTATACACAATGACCAAGTTGGTTTTATCCCTGGTATGCAAGAATGGTTCAACATAAGAAAAACAATCAATGCTAAACACCACATAAACAGATAAAAAAACAAACATATGATGATCTCTATAGATGGAAAAAAAAATTCGACAAAGTGCAGCACTCTTTCCTGATAAAAACACTACAAAAGTGAGGGATAGAGGGAAACTTTCTCAACATGATAAAGCGACAAATGAAAAACCCATAACTAACATCATATTCAATGGAGAAATCCCAAAATCTTTCCCTCTAAGACTGGAAACAAGAAAGAATGCCCACTACCATTCCTCCTATTTTACATTGTGTTAGAAGTACTTGCTCAAGCACTTAAGCAAGAAGATATAAAAGGCATCCAAATTAGAAAGGAAGAAGTGAAATTTTCACTATTTGTAAACAACATGATCCTATACACAGGAAGCCCTGAGAAAATAACAAATTTCTAGAGCTTATAAATGAGTTCAGTAATGTCACTAGTTATAAGATCAATGTTCAAAAATCAGTACCATTTATATACACAATAATGAGCACCTGAAGATGAAATTAAGAAAAAAAATACTATTTGCAAAAGCAAGTAAAAGAATCAAATACCCAGGAATAAATTTAACTAAAGATGTAAAGTGTTACATGCAGAAAATTATACAACTCTCTTAAAAGAAATGAAAGAAGACTTAAAGAAATGGGAGAATATTCCCTGTTCATGGATAGGAATGTAAACATAATTAAGATGTCTGTCCTATCCAAACTGATCTACAAATTTAATGCAATCCCAATAAAAATTACTACAGCATTTTTTACTAAATTGGAAAAACTGAAATTTGTTTGCAAGGGCAAGAGGCCCTGAATAGCCAAAGACATATTGGGGAAAAAATGAAATTGGAGGAATTACACTCTCTGAATTTAAAACATACTACAAAGCTATGGTGGTCAAATGGCATGACATTGGCACAAGGATAGACCTACTGAAAATGGAACCGAATTTAGAGTTCTGATAAAGATCTTCACAAATACAGTCTTCTGGTATTTGACAAGGCCTCTGTAGCAGTGTGATATTGTTTATGAAATCCAAAAATAGATATTGGATAATGTTTATAAACTAATCTAGCACTCTGGGCATATTAGATTATATTGGACTCAGAAGTTTCACTTTTATTTGATTAAATAATGATTAAGGCTTTGATTGGGCCAAGACAGTATGATGTTGAGACCCCATCCCCTTGGTGGGTGGGGACTCACAGAGAAATCACAGCACAGAGTAGGGAGGTTAGTGTTTTGAGCTGGATCCCAGGAAGTAAGCACACAGAGGAGTAGAGCAGGTGAACCTAGAAAGAAAAAGCCCTGAGAAAAGAGGAACCTAGGAACCATGAATGCTTGGCAGACATTGGCAGCCATCTTGCTCCAACATGTTTTGGTGAGAGGAGTAACTTATGCTTTATGGCCTGTTAACTGTAAGCTTCTACACCAAATAAATACCCTTTAGAAAAGCTAACAGAGTTCTGGTATTTTCCATCAACATCGCTTTGCTGACTAATACAGAATTCAGTAATGGAGTGGGGTCATGTTTTTGCAATTACCTAAATGCTAGAATGGTTTTATAAATGAGTGAGTGGTATTTTCTGGAGAAATTGTGAGATGACTTGGTTGAAAAGACCTACAGTGCTTTGAAGAGACTGTTGATAGTAATGTGGACTCTAAATTGATTTTTTTAAATGATGCATTAGGGGTAATTGATGAAAATATTATTGGAAACTGGAGGAGTAATTGATGAAAATATTATTGGAAACTGGAGGAGTGTCAATCCATATTTTAACATTGCAGAGAAGTTAGCAAGATTGACTCCTGATGTTATAAGGAAGGCATAATTTGAAAATAGTGATCCTGGGCATTTACCTAAAGAACTTTCCAAAGTAAACTTGAAAAATGTGTCTTGGCTTCTCCTTGCAACTTACAGCAAAATGCTAAATGATTGAGATAAGCTGAGGATTGAATTGTTGGGCACAAAAAAAAAAAAAAACAGAAATTGATTCCAGAAATTTGAAGCCTCTGGAAATCAAGCTCCCAGATGATGGTGCCCCATTTGAGGACTTAACTAAACTTTTAAGTTTATCAGAATTGAAAAAAAAATTGAAAAAAAATTGAAAAAAAGTTGAAAATTAAACTTTTAAGAAAATCAGAATTGAAGATTCAGTTAACTCAGAAAAACAAGTGGAAAGTCTTACTGTCTGATGGCTTGGACCCCTGCTTCTTCATGCTAAGCCAACAAACTTTTTAATAGTGCTGTATGAAAAAACCACTGTCAGTTTAGATTTAAAAGGACTATGGAAAGGAGAGATTGAAGAAGAAAAAGCTTTGAGAGGAAAACCATGGAAACTGAGATCTAGAATTGAGACATCACCTTGGGCCAAGAGAGAAACACTACACTTGAGTACAGAGAGGGTGAGTTTGCTACAGCAGCTGAAGACAGTGGGTGTTCCCACCTGGTGTTCAGGGAGAGTTTTACTGCCCCAGGGTACAGAGAGGGTGGAGCACATTCCACAAGGATTAGTGAGGTTAAGGTCACCACCCCATAGTCGGAGAGGAGTGAAACTTTCCCCCATGGATTAGGGAAGGCCACATCATCAACTTGTTGCTCTGAGAGGGTTGAACCTGCATGACAAATGTGAGGGAGGAGGATGTCTTCACTTAATTGAACTAGGAGGACTAACATTTAAATTCAAAGATTGGTCAAATTGTGGAAATCACCCCATCGCTCTTGGAGGGTGAAATCTGGAGCTTGGTCAACACCTAGATGCTTAATGAGGGTGGAACAAAGAAAATAGCCATTGGGAAAGCCTGTGGAAAGGGTTGGTCCTCATAAGACCCCAGGGAGAAGAAACCATCATCTTAAGAACGACTCTCAGACTTTGACATCTAATGAAGTATGCCCTGCAGGTTTACTTAATTGTAGAAGACCCATGACTCATGTTTCCTTCCCAATTTTTCTTTACAGCAATGAAAATGTTTATCCTCTGTCTGCTATTTGTATACTGGAAGCAGATAAATTGTTTCATAAGTTCCAGAGGTCTCCAGAAGACAAGAAATTGCCCCAAGACAAACAGTATTTCTTTAAACTGATTGCAATGTGATTTTGTTCTTAGCATTGCTACTGATTTAAGGTTTTTTGAATATTGTAATGTCTTTTTGGAATTCAGAGGGTGGTGTGTAGCAGTTTGATATTGTTTATGAATTCCAAAAATAGATATTGGATGATATATGTAAACTGGTCTGTCCCTCTGGGGATTCAAAGTTTTCATTTTTATTTTATTAAATATTGATGAAGGTTTTGATTGGGCAATGTCATTAGTGCAGGCACTAATGACAGGCAGGGACTTACAGAGAAACTATACCAGAGAGAAAGGAGGTAAGAGTTTTGAGCTGGAGCATGGGAAGTAAGCACACAGAGGAAAAGAGCAGGTAAGCCCAGAGAGAAAAGAGCCCCAGGGAGAGAAACAGATACAGTCACCTAATAGTCTACAGTTGGCCTTGGGGAGAGAGCAGGATAGTTGAGCCCAAGAAAGAAATAAGACCTGGGAAGAGAGGGAGCCAGGAACCATGAACTCATGGCACACTGGCTCCTACATTTGACAACAGGTTTTGGTGAGGGAAGTAACTCATGCTATATGACCTAGTAACTATAAATTTCTACCCCAAATAAATACCCTTTATAAAAGCCAACAGATTTCTGATATTTTTCATCAGTACCCCTTTGGCTGACTAATACAGCCACCAAGCCTACCAACTGGGAGAGAATGGCCTCTTCAACAAATGGTACTTGAAGAACTGGATATCCATATCCAAAAGAATGAGAGAGGAACACCATCTCACACCTTTTACAAAAATTAACTCAAGATGGATCAAAAATCTAAATATAACAAGCAAGACCACAAAGACCTTGGAAGATAATGTAGGGAATCATCCACAGGACCTTGTGATAGGAAATAGCTTCATGAACTTCACACACAAAGCATAAGCAGTGAAATAAAGAAAAGATAAATGGGATCTCCTCAAAATTAAAAACTTTTTCACCTCAAAGGAGTTTGTGAAAAAAGTGAAAAGGCCTACTCAATGGGAGAAAATATTTGAACATATATCTGATAGGGGCCTAAGAGCCTGTATATATAAAGAATTCCTACATCTTTAAAATAAAAAGACAAAATCTCTCCTGCAAAGAAGCAGCTGAGTAGGGTTGGAATTTTGCTGGACCAGGCTGTTTCGGGTGTTTGCAGGACAGGAGGTATCTGGACATCGATTTAGTGGGACAGTGACAGAGAAGATTCTTGTAAAAGGTAGAATTTTGGGTCTCTTTTACGGAGATCAGGGCTGTGCGTGGGACACTTCCCCCTGGGGCTGGCAGCCCAGTGGCGGTGATTCCTAGAGGATTTGCTGCACTGGGGAGTTCCCAAGCCCTGAGCAGGCTGTTCGGGGGCTTGCAGTGTGGGAGGTGTCTGGAAGTTGATTTAGTGAGACAGAGACAGAAGAGATTTTTGCAAGACATGGAATTTTGGGTTTCTGACATGGAGATCAGAGCTTCCGGCTAGAGCCCCTCCCCCTAGGGCAGACGGCCCATCTGCAGTGTTCTTGTACTGTTTGTAGTTCAGCAGAGCCACCAGCAGGCTGTTTCGGGGGCTTGCAGGGCGGGAGGTGTCTGGAAGCCAATTTGGTAAGACAGAGATGGAGGAGATTTTTGTGAGAGGCAGAATTTTGGGTTTCTGACATGGAGAAAGGGAAATTACAAATCAATTTCTCTAATGAACCTAGATGCAAAAATACTCAACAAAATACTCGCTAACCATATTCAACAACACATGAAATGAATTATACACCATGACGAAGTGGGATTCATTCCAGGTATGAAAGAATGGTTCAACATAAGAAAATCAATCAATGTAATACATCATATAAACAGATTGAAGAAAAAAAATCACATGATTATATCTATAGATGCAGAAAAAGCATTGGCCAAAATACAGCACCCTTTCTTGATAAAAACACTCCAAAAGATCGGAATACAAGGAAATTTTTTGAACATGATAAAGAATATATATGAAAAACCTACAGCCAACATTGTTTACAATGGTAAAATCCTAAAATCCTTCCCTCTAAGATCAGGAACAAGACAAGGATGCCCACTCTCTCCCCTTCTATTTAACATTGTCTTAGAAGTACTTGCTCAAGCACTGAGGCAAGAACCAGATATAAAAAGAATTCAATTTGGAAAGGAAAAAGTCAAAAATTTCATTATTTACAGATAATATGATCTTATACATAGAAAACCCAGAGAGGTCTGCAACAAAGCTTCTAGAACCCATAAATGAGTTTAGTAAAGTCACAGGGTATAAGATCAATGCACAAAAATCAGTAGCATTTCTGTACACAAATAATGAGCAAGATCAGGAGGAAATCAAGAAACAAATACCATTTACAATAGTCAATAAAAAGATCAAATATTTAGGAATAAATTTAACTAAAGATGTAAAAAACTTATACACAGAGAACTACAAGACTGTTCAAGGAAATCAAAGAAGACCTAAATAAATGGAAGAATATTCCTTTTTCATGGAGAGGAAGACTAAATATCATTAAGACGTCTATCCTACCAAAACTGATCTACACTGATTCAATGAAATCCCAACAAAAACCAACACAGCATTCTTTAAGGAACTAGAAAAACTACCTATGAAATTTATTTGGAAAGGAAAGAGGCCTCAAATAGCCAAAGACATATTGAAAAAGAAAAATGAAATTGGAGAAATCACACTACCTGACTTCAAAATATACTACAACACTACAGTACTGAAAACAGCATAGTATTGGCATAAGTAGAGACAGACAGACCAATGGAACCGAATTGAGAGTTCTGATACAGATCCTCATATATATAGCCATATAATATTCGATAAAGCCACCAAACCCTCTCACCTGGGAAAGAATGGCCTATTCAATTAATGGTGACTGGAAAACTGGGTATCCATATGTAAAAGAATGAAAGAGGATTACCATCTCACACCTTATACAAAAATCAACTCAAGACGGATCAAAGACCTAAATATAAGAGCCAAGACCATAAAGACTTTGGAAAGCAGGGTAGGGAAGCATATACAAGACCTTGTAATAGGAAAGGGCTTCATGAACTTCACACCAAAACCACGAGCAGCAAAAGAACAAATAGATAAATGGTACCTCCTCAAATTAAAGCCTTCTGCACCTCAAAGGAGTTTGTCAAGAAAGTGAAAAGGGAGCCTACACAATGGGAGAAAATATTTGGTAACCATATATCGGATAGGAGACTTATACCTTGCATATATAAAGAACTCCTATATCTTGAAAATAAAAGATAAACAACCCATTTAAAAAATGGGAAAAAGACTTAAACAGGCACTTCTCCAAAGAAGAAACATAAATGGCTAAAAAGCACATGAAAAAATGCTCCAAATCTCTAGCTATCAGGGAAATGCAAATCAAAACTACAATGAGATACCATCTTACTCCCATAACATTTGCAACTATGAAAAAAACAGAAGACTACAAATGCTGGAGAGGATGTGGAGGAATGGGAACACTCATCCACTGCTGGTGGGAATGCAGAAGGATCCAACCATTCTGGAGGACAGTTTGGCGGTTTCTCAAAAAACTAACCATAGACTTGCCATATGACCCAGCAATTCCACTGCTGAATATATACCCAGCAGACCTGAAAACAAGGACACAAACCGATATATGCACACCAATGTCCATAGCAGCATTGCTCACTATCGCCAAAAGTTGAAATCAACCCAAATGCCCATCAACAGATGAATGGATAAATTAAATGTGGTATATACATACAATGGAATACTACTCAGCTTTAAGAACAAATACACTACAAACACACTTGATAACATGGATGAATCTTGTGAACCTTACATTGAGCAAAGCAACCCAGGCATTGAAGGACAAATACTACATGACTTCAATGATATGAAATAAGTAAACCAAGCAGCCTCAGAGAGCTAAAGAGTGGATGATAGACTTACAGGAAATCGGGGGTAGAAGAAGTATGTAAGCTGACATCTACATGGGTGAAATCTATGATAAGCTGGAGGTTAGTATGTGTACATGGAAAGGATAAAATGGGGGCATAGGGTTACCTTTGGGTGAGGCTTTGCGGGCTTGAGGGGGGCTAGGTATGGGAGGACGAGTAATATTGCCCAAGAAATTGGGGGGGGGGGCTGTGGGGCAACATAAGAACATAGGAGATTGTCAGGTGTTCATTGAGAATATAATGCTGAGAAAACCTTTTCAAAAATATAATAAGGAAAGTCACCTGTTTAAGATACTTAAAGGGGATAATCTGACACAGGACAGACTCCTAGGGAATATGTGAATGCTCATTTTGCCAGAGTGGGTTATATCATTGACTAGAGGCCCATATAATGAGAGTGAAGGTATACTCACATCCTGGGGAGGACTGATGCCATCAAATAGAGGGAACTGTGTCTCTCAAGAAAAATGGTGGCTCCCAGGGCATTAGGGTAATTCAGCATGTCAAGCCCTCAACACTTTTGCAAGTATCTCTTAACATGGCTCTTCAAGAAATGAAGATTGACTGTCGCTGTGGGCCCTAAGGGGAGGGGGAAATAAGTATTAAATAGATGGAACCAATGTAACTGTGTTGGCAATAGAAGTGTTTCACAAGAGTATGCAAGGATGGATATAAGACATGTAAAATTACACCAAAAATATATAGGGGCTGATAGGCTAAAATGTAAATCATAATGTAAAACATAAGATAACTAAAAATTTAGAAAATTGTATAGTCTAAAATATAAACCACAAAATAAACACAAATGTTACCTTGTTTGAAAGCTATTGTTTCAATATCTGTACATCAGTCTCAGTAAATATGGTATGAATATGTTAAAAGATTATTGCTGTGGAAGGGAAAAGGTTTTATGTTGGATAGGTGGCAGTACTGTATATTGTATATAAGAATTACTGTGATCTAAGACTCTTGTGAAGATAAGCTTAATAATTAGAAAAAAGAAAAGAAAAAGATAGGATGTAGAATTTTTCCAAATTAATATGTATTCTATATCTAATCTTTAAGCTCATCGCTATATTCCATTTTACTATTAAGGGAACCTGGCAATATATTGGGTTTCACTTTTCAAGAAGTTTTTGATCACAGAGAGGTTCAACAACAGCAGCGGAGGAATACTAGTGTGGGATGTTATTGACAGGGGACATACAATTGACGGGAAGTTCTACAGGGCACATATCCAGGGTACATAAAAATGTTTGGATATTTTCATAGTGGAAACAATTAAAAACAACAACTGAGGGAGTGCTGAGATTCTATCCAGGGAAGCTCTATCACAATCCCTAAAGGAACAGCAACAATCCCCCAATTCCAAGAGCAGAGACCAAAAAGGAATGAAGGTCCAACAATGAGCCCCTGATACTAATGGCTAGGCTTGTGAGCCTGTGCATCTGAAATAAGAACTAGGCCTAGAGCAGCAGTGTGCCTAAGAGTTACCTCCTGAGAGCCTCCATGTTGCTCAGATGTGGCCAGTCTCGAAGCCAAACTCAGCATGAAAATTCGTTGCCTTCCCCCCAGCGTGGGACATGACTCCCAGAGAGGAGCCTCCCTGGCGCCGAGGGATCAATACCAAGTACCAGCTGATGACATAACTAGAAAATGACCTTGAATAATAGGTTCAACTCGGACCAGCAGAATATCTCTGACTACATATAATAACAGCAGTTAAGAATGCTTTTTGACCTGAAGAAAAGGGGGAAATGGAAAGGACAAATGAGTTTATATGGCTATGAGTCTCTAAAAAAAGAGCCGGGAGGTTATCAGAAGGGTCACCCTTATGCACACCTGAGCAGAGTCCCAGAGACAGATAAAGTAGATACAATCCCAGCTATTGGTTCTTCTGAGGGCTACAGAGACCCACAGGTTCTATGGTCATGGCAGATGGAGTTCAGTGCCATGTCAGTTGGCCCTTCTTTGGAGTTGGTGTTTCTGTGTAATGGAGCTGGAGTCAGATGTGATCTCTTTTCACAAGCCTTTCCTGTTACATTACCAGAATTGTATTTGGTGCTGGGGTTTAAGATATACCCAGGGGATCTGAATCTCTGGACTGACCATATGATAGCCACGTCCTGAGCCTCAACAGACTTCAGCTCCTACACTCTGGTTTATTGGACTTACCCCACTCAGCCAACATCGAGCTGAAGAAAGTCAACCACCACACCATGAAGCCAAGAGTGGCTACAACTGAAAGCAGGAGGATTGCATCCAGCATCCAGGTGGAATCTAAGCCCCCTCTTGGCATAGATGTGGAATGGACACAACCAATCCAAGATCCACAGGATGGAGGAATAGAATATGGATGAGAGTGGACTTACTGATATTCTATTCATGAAGTATTGTGGTTAGTAATCGAAGAAAATGTGGCATTGGTGTGGATAAAGTGGCCATGGTGGCTGCCTGGTGTGGGGAATGGGAGGAAGAGATGAGATGTGGAGGCGTTTTCAGGACTTGCAGTTGTCCTGGGTGGTGCTGCAGGGACAATTACCAGACACTATAGGTCCTCCCATGGCCCACTGCATGGAACGTGGGAGAGTGTGGGCTATGATGTGGACCATTGACCATGAGGTGCAGCGATGCTCAGAGATGTATTCATCAAATGCAATGAATGTGTCATGATAATGGAGGAGAATGTTGCTATGGGGGGAGTAGTAGGGTGAGGAGGGTGGGGGTACATGGGGACCTCATATTTTTTTAATGTAATATTTTAAAAAATGAATTAAAATAAATAAAAATTAAAAATTATAAAAAATCCATCCATGTTAATAAAAAAAAGTATATCATAATAAAATTGCACATAAAATGTGAATATGGGTAAAATTGCATATTTAAGATTATTTTTCTTTGAAAGTGAACAAACGTATGTTAATAGTACAAGATGTTAATATCAGACAAAGGCAATTATGCTAAGTGAAAGAAACTAGACACAAGGTACTACATATTGCTTGACTCCATTTATACAAAATGTAAATATAAATGAATTTATAAAGATGAAATTAGACTAGTGGTTATGGAGGTCTAGGGAAGGACTGCTAAGGGGTGTGGAAATTTTGTTTTTGGAGTAATGAAATTGTTCTAAATTTTTTGTGGTGATGAATGCACAACATTGTGATTATACTAAAAGCCACTTATTATAAACTTTGGATAGATCATATGGTATGTGGATATATCTCAACAAAGCTGCTTAATAAATAAACAAGCAATTGTGCTATAATGGCCAGAAGTAACACCTATGTAATAGCAGTGCAAGCATAGAGAGATCAAGAGATAAAGAATTTTCTTTTCATTTGTCTTTTTTTTTATTATATGATTATTGAAATAATGAAAATGTTCTAATGATGATTGAGGTGATGAATGCTTAGCTGTGTGATTATGCCAAACACCACTGATTGTACACTTTGGATGAATTGTCTACTTAATCAATATGTATCAATAAAATTGATTTGTTCAAGAAAAAATAAAAATTAAAAATAAAAAGACAAATGAAGACAAAAATGGGCAAGTGATTTGAATAGACATGTCTCCAAAGAAGAAATACAAATGGATAAAAAGCACATAAAAGATGCTCAACAACACTAGCTATTAAGGAAATGCAAATAAAAACTACAATGAGTTTTCATCTTACACCTATTTGTTTGGTGGCTCTTAAAATAACAGAGGTCTACAAGTGTTGGAGAGAATGTGGACGAATGGGAGCCCTCATCCACTGCTGGTGGAAATGTAGAATCGTGCAGCCATTCTGGAGGACAGTTTGGTGGTTCCTCAAAAAACTATCTATAGATCTGCCATATTACCCAGCAAATTCACTGCTGGGTATATATCCAGAAGAATTGAAAGCATGGACATGAAGAGATGTATGCACACCAATGTTCATAGTGGAATTAGTCACTCTTGCCAAAAGTTGAAATCAACCTAAATGCCCAGAAGAATGGATAAACAAAATGTGGTAAAGAGATAAAATGGAATATTACTCAGCTATAAGAAGGAATACAGTACTAACACACAGGATAACATGGATGAATCTTGAGGACCTTATGTTGAGTGAAGCAATTCACACATTGAAGGACAAATATTACCTGACCTCACTGCTATGAATTAAGCAAATTGAGAAGACTCACAGAGCTAGAGTCTGGAAACTAGGTTTACAGAAAATAGAGAGGGAGAAGAAGGTTGTGAGCCAATGCTCATATGGGCAAAATCTATGATAAGGTGGAAGTGTGTAGTTGTGCAGTGAAGGGATATGACGGGGCTGTTGTGATACTATTGGGTTGGGAGGTGCAGGATAGCAGGGAGTAAGGTGGGAATGGGAGATTCGATGCTCCACAGTACTGCAGGGGGTTGCGGAGACTGAGAAGGTGAACACTGAGTATTGATGGGACTGTGGTTGAAACTACTATGTTGGGAAAGCTCTTTTGACAATAAGGCAAGAAAGGGTTACTGGTTTACTGTGTTTGATGGGGACATTTGGGACAGGGCACACCTGGGGCAGACTTCTAGGGAGTGTGAGAGTGGTCATTTTGTCATAGTGTATTGTATCAGTGGATGGAGACCCACATAAAGTGCAGAACGGAGTTGGAGTCCTATCCTGGGTAAGCCCATTATCTTCTTTTTGCTGTTGTTGTTGTTGGTTTCTCTCTCTTTTTTAATGTTACATTCAAAAAATATAAGAGTTCCCCATATACCCCCCCACCTCCCTCACCCTACTCCTCCCACATCAACAACCTCTTTCATCATCATGGTACATTCATTGCATTTGGTGAATACATTTGGAGCACTGCTGCACCACATAGATAATGGTTTACATTGTAGTTTACACTCTCCCCCAGTCCACCCAGTGGGCCATGGCAGGATATACAGTCTTCTCAAACAGAGGAGCAGGAGTCTCTAGAGAACATGGGTGGTGCCTAATAGGGGATGATAGACCAGTGTGTCAAGCCCTAAGCATTTTTGCAAGTAACTATGAATCTTGACGTTCAAGGAGTGAAGCCTGGTGGTCACTGTGGGCCTCAAGGGGAGGGAAAGGGAGGAATAGAATAGATGGAACAGGAGATATTTTGGGGGCAATGGAAGTGTTCTACATCTTCCTGCAATGATGGATAAATTGGTGCTTCAGAGGTAATCACCGGACATTGTAAATCCTCACAGGGCCTACATGATGGAATAGAGGAGAGTATGGGCCATGATGTGAACCAATGTATATGAGGTGCAGAGGTGCCCAAAGATGTACTTACCAAATCCAATGGATGTGTCATGATGATGGGAACGAGTGTTGGTGGGGGGGGGGGGAAAGGGGGGGTGGGGGGGTGGGGTTGAATGGGACCTCACATATATATTTTTAATGTAATATTATTACAAAGTCAATAAAAAATAAAAAAATTAAAAAAAAAAAAAATGTGTGGTCCAAAATTTATTCCATAATGTAAACCATTGACCATGGTTAGTCGCTATATTTTAATATTTGTACATCATTTTTAACAAATGTATCATCTACATATTTAAAGGTTATTAATATGGGAAGGGGGAAAGAGGGAGGATGTTGGGTAAATGGGAGTCCCCTGTATTCTATATGTAATTTACTTTGACTGAAAACTTCTTTGAAGACAAAATGAAAAAAATAATAATACAATGGGGGAATAAATAAAATAAAATGTCACTATACATACAGAACAACAGACCTTACAGTGATGAAAGGCAAAATGTCAAAAAAATTTAATATTTCCCATTATTTTTAATACCCCAATTTTTTCTATTTGATTTTAGTTCTAGTTTTTTTTTTTTTCTGTGAAGAAGGTATGTAATGTGGGGGCAATTTCAGGACTTGGATTTGTCCTAAATGATATTCTGGACATTATATATCCTGCCATAACCCACTGAATGGACTGGGGCAGAGTGTAAACTACAATGTAAACTATAATTCATGCAGTGCTCCAAAATGTATTCACAAATGCAATGAATATGCCACAATGATGAAAGAGGTTGTTGATGTGGGAGGAGTGGGAGGGTGGGGTGTGGAGTTTATGGGAACCTCATATTTTTTAATGTAACATTTTTTGTGATCTATGTATCTTTTTGAAAAGACAATAAAGAATGTAAAAAACTATCATTATTTCATTTTCTTAATTGCTTTTGGCTATTTTTTTGGCTTCGTTTTTTAAGAAGTTTTGGATAACAGAAGAGTTACAACTGTGGCATGGGAGGATCATTGATGTAGAGTGTTAGTAATGGGGGATACATGGGAGAAAGTTCACCTGGGCGTACATATAAGACATACAAATATGTTCAAATGTTCATGGGACATTGTCACTGTGGGTGCAGACTAACACAATAACCAAAGAAATACCAAATTCTCATCCTGGAGAGCTCTGTCACATGTGCTAATGGAACATTAAGAATTCCCTAAGTAGAGGGGCAATGACTAGTGAAGGAGGATGGCCCACTGATGGGCCCTTGATATTGATGACTATGCTTATGAGCCTTAGCTCTTAAAATTGAAACTTAGCCTAGTGTTGTAGGTTTCCTAAGTATTACCTACTGGAAGCCTCCTTGTTACTCAAATATGGCCTCTCTCTAAGCCAAACTCAGCCTATAAACTCAGTATCATCCCCCAGTATGGGACATGACTCCCAGGGATGAGCCTCCCTGGCACTGAGAGTTTGTTACTAAGTGCCAACAAGCAATGCAACTGGAAAAAAAAAGACCGTGGCCAAAAGGCGGAAAGGTAAAAACAAACGAGTTTATAAGGCTAAGAGACTTAAAAGTGCATCAGGAAGTCATTCCAGAGGTAACCCTTATGCACATTTCAGCAGGATCTCATTGACAACAAAGTATACACTACTCCCAAATAACAGGGCTCCTGAGGGCTCTGAAGACATCCAGACACTATAGTAGGCCCTTGCAAGTGGGCCCTACTTTGGGATTTGTGCTCACCAGTGTGACAGTGTTGGACTCAGTTGTGGTTTGCCCGCACATGATTCTTCTGCTCTTCTATTTGAACTTATACTTAGCACTAAAGTTGGTAGGTGTATGTACAAGAGACTTAAATCTTTGGGCTGTCCATGTGCCAGCTGGACCCTGAATCTGAAGAGAGTTGCATCACCTACTCTCCAGTTCATTGGACTCACCCAAGACAATTAACAAGGATATGATGAATAACCAACATATCATGAAACCGAGCGTGTCTAAACTACAAGCAAGAAAGTCCCATCCATTGGCTGTATGGTATCAAAGTGCCCCCTCAATTAAAGGTGGAGTTGGTATCACCATCCCAGAATCCTCAGGTATGGGGAATGAACTATGGACTAAAGTAGACTTACTAGTATTCTACTATAGACTTATTGTGATTCTAGCAGTGGAAGAAATACTGATGTGAAGGCATTGGCTACTGGAGGTTCTGAGGGTAGGGAAAGGAAAAGCAGGTGTAATACAGGGGCACTTGTAGGACTTAGGAATTGTCCTGAATGACATTACAATGACTGGTACAGGCCATTATATACCTTGCCATAACCTACATAATTGAATGGGAGAGAGTGTAAACTACAATGTAAACTATAATCCATTCTTAGTGGCAATGTTCCAAAATGTGTTTATCAATTGCAATGAATGTACCACATTAATGAAAAATGTTGTTAATGTGGGAGGTGTGGGGAGCAGGACATATGGGAATCTCCTATATATTCTCAGTAATATTTATGTAATCTAAGTGTCTCTAAAAAAAGAAAAAAAATAGCAGCAAGTTGGTTATGATTGAAATATAATATTCATGAACAAGCTTTTGCTGGTGTAGTCTGTTCTTTAATTCTATGTTTTCAAAGGCAAATTGCCTCAGAGAGAACAAATGACAAAGGTGAAGAAGGAAATCTGTAAAAGTTATATCTGAATCTGACACATGTATGTCATTTCAATTTCACCTCTAATTTTGCAGTCCTTTGGGGAAAAAATCACAAAACATAAAGGAAAAGGACTTCTGAGGTATAGTGATAACTGTTGGTCTTTTTTTTTAACAAACATGAGACTTGACAGTACCTATACCTTCACCCTTCACCATTCTTCCATTGCTTGAGACAAAGATCAAACATAATATAAATACTAATTTTTTAAAAGCTTAATTCTCATTTTCTAAGTCTCTGCTATCCAGTAAACAGTACAATATAGAAGAGGAGCACTAGATTAGAAAGCAGAATTTCTGTATGTTAATACTGTCACTATTATATACTAATGGTGTAATCTTTAGCAAATCACATAAACTCTGAATTTCATTTTCCTTACTTGTAAAATAGGAATAAAATACTTATCTTGTCTATCTTTTTAAAATTATTTTATTCCAATATAACTAACACACCATACAATTCACCCATCTAATGTGTACAAGTCAATGGCTTTTAGCACATTAACCTATTTGTGCAACAATCACCAGAGCCAATGTTAAAATGTTCCCAGCACCTCAAAAGGAAACCTGCACTATGGTTAGTATCAATGCTTTGATATTTGCTCATCAGTTATAACAAATGTACAATATTCATGTTGGATGTTATTGGCAGGGGAGTATGTGTGTATGTGTGTGGGGGTATATGGGAATCCCCTATATTTCCTATGTGACTTTTCTGTAACATAAAGCTCTTGAAAAACAGAATGAAAAAAATAAAATAAGACACTGGGAGAATATACAAAAGAAATTGTCTTTCTATATAAAAGGTAACAGATCTTATGGTGATCAAAACCTACAATCCGATTTATTGGACTCACCTCACTCAGCTAAGATGGAGTTGAAGAAGGACAACCACCACACCATGGAGCCTAGAGTGCCTACAACTGAAAGTGGGAGGATTGCATCCAGTATCCATGTGGAATCTGAGCCTCCTCTTGACATAGAGGTGCAATGGACACAACCAATCCAATGTCCACAGAGAAAAGGTGGCATTGGATTGGGAAAAGTGGACATGGTGGCTGATGGGTATGGGGAATGGCAGGAAGAGACGAGATGTGGAGGCGTCTTTGCGACTTGGAGCTGCCCTGGAAGGTGCTTCAGGGGCAATCACCGGACATTGTAAATCCTCACAGGGCCCACTAGATGGAATGGGGGAGAGTATGGGCCATGATGTGGACCATTGACCATGAGGTGCAGAGGTGCCCAGAGATGTACTTACCAAATACAATGGATGTGTCATGATGATGGGAATGAGTGTTGCTGGGGGGGGAGTGGTGGGGTGGGGGTGGTGGGGTTGAATGGGACCTCATATATTTTTTTAATGTAATATTTTTACAAAATCAATTAAAAAAATAAAAAAATAAAAAAAGCAGAATGCAAAAAAATATTTATTTTATTTTATTATTATTATTATTATTATTATGGCATTGTTTTGGGAGAAGTTTTGGATTGCAGAAGGGTTGCAACTGTAGCAAGGGAGGATCACTGGTGCAGGGTTTCAGTAGTGGAGAGTGGTGCACCTGGGGCATGCCACTATGGAATATGAAGGTGTTCACATGTTCATGGGGCATTGTCTAGGTGGGTGGAGACCCACAGAATAACCAAAAGAATAATGAATTCCCATCCTGGGAAGTCCTACTACATTCTCTCATAGAACGGCAAGAAATTCTAGAATACATGGGTAGCGTACTCTAGCAGAGGAGGACATACCAATATGCCAGACCCTTTATATTGCTGCTTGTACTTATGAACTCAGATTTTTAAAATTTGAAATGTATCCTTGTAATATATGGTGTCTAAGAGTGACATCTAGAAAGTCTCCTTGGTGGACAAATTTGGCCTTTCTCTAAGCCAAACTCAGCATATAAACTTACTACCTCCCCCCGCCAGTTTGGGGCATGACTCCTGCAGATGAGCCACCCTGGCACCAAGGGATTATTAGAAAACACCAACTAACAATGCATTTGGAAAAACACCTGGACCGAAAGGGGTAAATATTAAATACAAATGAGTTTTTATGGCTAAGAAATTTTAAAGTGAGTTGGGAGATCATTTAGAGGTTAAGATTATGCAAGCCTCAGGATGCTCTCACTGATTGCCATAGTAAACAGTGCCTCAAAAAGGGGTGCTCCTGAGGGTTCTAGAGACATCCAGATGCTATAAGCAGGGCAGACAACCCCAGGAAATGAGCACTCGATTAGTGGGCCTTACCTTGAAATATATGGTAACTTATCTCTCTAATGTATCAGAGTTAGACTCATTTATAATTTTCCCACACATGGTTTGTCTGCCCCTTTTATTTGAACCTATAATTAGCATTATATCCAATAATAATATGTCCCAGAGACTTAAGTCTTCTGGTTGTTGGTGTGCCTGTTGAATCCTGTATCTCAGCAGAGTTGCAGCCAATACCTATTCTACAGTTCATTGGACTCACTCAGGACAACTAACAAAAGGATGGTAATGGAAAATACCCATCACACACAAAAAAAAGAGAGTATGTACAATCATAAGGAAGACAGGTGCATCCATCTTCCCCATGGAATCTAAGTCCCCTCTCAATCAGAAGCATCACCATTCCCAATTCCTCAAGACTGAGGAATAAACAGACATAAGGGACTAAATATGGACTTAAATAAACTTATTATCATTCTAGTAATGAAAATACTCATAATACTGCTATAAAGGCAGTAGTCATCAGAGGTTCTGAGGTGAGGGAGAGGGAAGAATAGGTGTAACATAGGGCATTTTGGGGACATGGGAATTGTTCTGCATGATATTGCCATGACAGATACAAACCATTATACATTTTGTCAAAACCTATAAAATCGTGCAGTACCAAGTGTAAACCATAAATGTAAAGTATAGATCATGGTTAATAACAATGTTTTAATATGTATTCATCAATTTGTAACAAATATACAACACTAATGAAAGAAGTTAACTGAGAAAAGTGTGGGAGGAGTAGAGGTTGGAGTACATGAGAATCCCTATTTTTTAATTAATTTTTAAAGAAACTTTAGATTACATAAATGTTACATTAAAATATGGATTAGAGTGAAATTATTGGTATTCTACTACAGAATTATTGTGACTTTAGCAATGGAAGAAACTGTATCAATAATGTGGAGACAGTGGGGAGAGGGAAGAAGAGGTATGATATGGGGGCATTTTCAGGACTTGGATTTGTCCTGAATGATATTGCAGGGACAGATGCTGGACATTATATACCCTGCCATAACCCACTGAATGGTCTGGGGGAGAGTGTAAACTACAATGTAAACTATAATCCATGTGGTGTAGCAGTGCTCCAAAATGTATTCAAATGCAACGAATGTGCCACACTAATGAAAGAGGTTGTTGATGTGAGAGAAGTGGGGGAGTGGGGAGTGGGGTATATAGGAACCTCTTATATTTTTTAATGTAACACTTTTGTGTGATCTATGTATATTTTTTTAAAAAAAGATAATAAAAGATTTAAAAAATCAAACAAAAAATATAAGGAATTCCCATGTGCCTTATCCCTCCTGCTCCCACACTTTCCCCACATCAACAACATCCCACATTAGTATGGTACCCTTGGTACAATTGATGAACATATACTGAAGCATTGCTACTATGGATTACAGTTTACATTGTCTTTTATATTCTGTCCTGCACAATTTTGTAAGTTATGAAAAATATGCAATGACCTGTATCTGTCACTGCAATGTCCTGCAGACAACTCCAATGCCCCAAAAATGCCCCCATATTATACCTATTCTTCCCTATACCATCCCTCAGAACCTTTGGTGGCTGATGCCTTTATATCAATAAGAGTTCATCCATTGCAATAATAATAATAAGTCTAGGTTCATTCCCCAATCTTGAGGATTTTAGGATGGTGACGCACATTCCACTTCTAATTAAGAGGGCGCTTAGATCCCATGGAGCAGATGGATAGAAATATCTTGCTTGCAGTTACAGAAACTCTCTGTTCATTGGGATGAGTATTGTCCATCATCATCTCCTAGTTAGTTGTCCTAGATGAGTCCAATGAACTGGAGAGTAGGTGTTTCAATTCTGCTGAAATTCAGGGCTCAACTAGCACATGAATGGATCAAAGATTTAAGTCTCTGAGGTATATACTTATCAAGTACAGTGCTAATTATAGGTTCAAGTAAGAGGGACAGAAGAGTCAGGTGTAGAGAACTCTATTACATTATTACACTGAGAAATATACATTCTAAAGTAAGGCACACTGACAGGGTGCCAAATTCCTCAACTGTCTGATCTGCTGATAGTTTCTGGATGTCTCTAGTGCCTTCAGGAGCCCCACTATCTGAGGCACTGTTTGCTGTGGCAGTCAGTGAGATCCTGCTGAAATGTTCATAAGCAAAACCTCTGGAATGACCTCCCGACTTATTTTGAAGTCTATTAGCCATTAAAACTGATTCATATTCACCATTTCCCCCTATTGGTCAAGGTCATTGCTAGTTGGCACTTGGTAATAATCCTTCAGAGACAAGGAGGCTCATTCCCAGTAGTCATGACCCATGTTGGAGTGAAGGCAATGCATTTATATGCTGAGTTGGGCTTAGAAAGAGGCCACTTTTGAGCAACAAGGAGGCTTTCAGGAGGTAACTCAGGGAGTATACAATACTATGCTATGCTTCAATTTCACAAGAAAAGTTTCAAAAGTACAATCATCAATATCAAGGGCCTGGTGTAATGGTCTACCTTCCTTCACTGGGCACTGCCCTTGAACTCAGGGGATTCTTGTTGTCTTATTTGAGAATGTAACAGAACTCCCCAGGATGGGAATCCAATATCCTTTCAGTTATTGTGTGGATCTCCACCCACTGAGACAATTCCCCATGAACACTTGAGCATATGCATATGCCTTGGAGGCATGCCCCAGGTAACCCCCTTCCCATGCATCCCCACATGACTGATACCCCTCTCCAGTGATCTTCCTCTGCCACTGTTGTAATACTTCTGTGATCCAAAACCTCTCCAAAAATGAAGCCAACAAAATAACTAATTAAAATTAATAAGAAAATGAAATAATTTTTAAAATAACTAATAAAATGCAAATTTAAAAATTTTTAAATAATAGAAAGATTTTTTTTAAATTTAGACATTGTGCCTTTCATCACTGCAAGATGTGTTGTCTTGGATGTACAGTGACATTGTCTTCCATATATTCCCCCAGTGTCTTATTTTGTTCACTTTCTCTTCAAAGGAGCTTCAGGATACAGAAATGTCACATAAAAAAATAGGAGGGAATCCCCTATATTTTTATGTAATATTTATGTAATCCAATGCTTCTTTAAAAAAGAGAGAGAGAGACCTGTTGATTTTGAGAAGATGGCAGAATAGAAAGCTCTATGATTCAGTCCCTCCACCAGAAAAATTATTAAACAGGCAGGAACTATCTGAATTAATTATTCAAAACACCAGAGTTGTGTAGAACAATGTACAATATCCATGGAAGAGTGGGAGAAAGGTGTTGGTAAATTATGGTAAGGTAAATACCAGTAAATTGCTCTCTGTGCAGTCATTACCAGTGCCCATCCCACAAGTTGGCTACAGACAGCAGTGGGGTCCACACTCTGGCATAGCTTGCTGACTACAAAGAGAGACATAAAAGTCCACTTTCCCTAGATCCAGAGTGGGGAGCAGGGCAATTAAGGATAACTGCTTTTGATTAGCTACTTTGGATCACTGGAGACCAAGCTATGATGTCAGCCATTGTTTCAAGGGTTCCCAGAAAAAGATGATAGGTGGGACTTGAAGACAGTATGCTTCCTCAGAACTGCAGAGGAAAGTTGAAGGGCTACATTAGCTGGGCAGGGGCTGAGTCAAGAAAGTGCAACTTTGCAGAGATCTCAAGAATCGCCTGGCACCCTTTCTGACCCCTAACTCATCTCTACACAGGGGAGTTTGGAACTAACCAGCAATCCCTTTGTGGATCCCTGGTGCCTTGTTTCTGCAGGGAAAGTGTAACTTGGGAAACTCCTCATAAGAGGGCTCCCTCCCAGAATTTGCCCTCCAGGCAAAAGGAACTTGAGAAAACAAAAGTAGTATAAAAAAATAATTGAAGGAAATGGCCTGAGGCAAAGGCTTACTTCCTTTAAATCCTGCAGGAGAAGGCCCAGGAGAGAGAGCTAGTCTGTTTCCTGGGAAGTAGAAGGGACATTTAAACTCCTATAAGCAGGAGAACTCCTAAAGCCACTATCAAACACAGACCCAGGAAAAGACACAGGCCCAGAAAACATTGCTTTCAGCTTAAGCTGAATAGAAAGAACAGAGAGAGAACAGAATGCAAAAGAATGAGCAGAACTTAGGTAGTTGTATAATAGCATGAAGCACACCAACATATGAGCTATGGGAATTCTAGAAGGAGACAAGAAAGGAAAATGGGATTTGTGGAAGTAATAGCTGAAATTCTCAACTCTTATGAAGGGCATGAATATACATGTCCAGGAAACATAGCATACTCCAACTACAATAAATCCAAATAGACCTACCCAAGACACATAATATGCCAAATGCCAAAGATAAAGAGAGAATCCTGAAATCAGGAAGGGAAAAGTGAGTCATCACATGCAAGGAACATCCAATAAGATTTAGTGAGGATTTCTATTCAAAAACCATGAAGACAAGAAGGCAGTAGTATAATATAATTATGGCACTGAAAGAGAAAAACTGCCAGCCAAGAATTCTTTATTTGGCAAAACTGTCCTTCAAATATGACTGTGAGCTTAAATTATTCACAGATAAAAAGAAACTAAGAGAATTTATAAACAACAATCCAACTCTGCAGGAAACACTAAAGGGCATTCTGCAGTCAGAAAAGACAAGACAAGAAAGAGAGAAGCTTGCAAGGAAGTTTAGAAGTGAAGACTCTCAGAAAGGGTAACCAAAAGGATAAAAAGATAGACATAAATATGATATGACATATGAAAGGCAAAGAATAAAGTGGCTGAAGTAAGAAATGCTTTTACAATAACATTCAGTTGTAATGGATGAAACTCCCTTATCAAAAGACATAACTTGATAGAATGGATAAGAAAACATGATCCATCCATATGCTGTCTGCAGGAGACTCACCTTTGACCCAAGTATATAAATATACTGAAAGTGAAAGGTTGGAAAAAGATATTTCACACAAATAGTAACCAAAAGAGAGCAGGGGTAGCTATACGGGTGTCAGGAAAAACAGACTTTAAATGCAAAAATGTGATGAGATGCAGAAGGCCATTATAAATTAATCAAAGGGACCATCTGCTAGGAAGGAGGAACAGTCATAAATATCTATTCATCTAACATGAGGCAAACTCTGGCAAACCTGAAAGGAGAAATAGACATCTCTATAATATAGTTGAAAACTTCAACATGCAACTCACATCAATAGATAGAACAACTAGACAGAATATCAAGAAAGAAAGAGAGAAATTTGAACAATATAACTGAGTTGCACCTGACATACAACTACAGAACATTGCATCCTAATTAGCAGGGAATACATTCTTCTCAAAATAGATGTGCCTATTTTTATATAGTAATCAAATGATGTAAAATACATTTGTTTGTTTTATCTTTGCTAATCAGTAGTTATGTTTTGTGTCACAATTCATCACGCATAATATGAAAAACCACTAGAGCATCCTTAAGTCCAGCCCATTGTAAAGGTGCTTGGCAAGTCTGCTAGCAGAAAGGGCATTGTGGTGAAGAAGTCATGAGTGGCTGTGTACACTGTGCCAAAGTGAGCTCAACACTCCACGTCCCATGGCCTGTAAGTGAAGCATGTGATAGCAGAATGCCACCAGATATGTGACAGTTTTGGACTTTGTAGTTTGAACTGAAATATGTATAATGTCTTCCTGTTATTCTCTGATTAAAATCAAATTTAAAACCAAAAAGAAATGCTCATGGATTTTTCTCCAGGATAGACCATATGTTGGGCCACAACACAACTCTTAATATATTCAAGAAGTTTGAAATTATGCAAAGCATCTTCCCTGATAATAATAGAATGAAGCTGGAAATTAATAATTGGCAGGAAAGGTGAAAATTTGCAAATATATGGAGGCTAAATGGCACACTCCTAAACAATCAGTGGGTCAAAGGAGAAATTGAAAGAGAAATTAGAAGATATCTCAAGCTGTATGAAAATGAGAAGACAATATAATAAAACTTAAGGGATACAGAACAACAAGCAAGATGGTGGCAGAGTAAGGAGATCCTAGAGTCAACTCATGCTACAGGGCAGTTAGTAATCACATAGAGCTATTTAAAGCACCTGCTCAGGTGCTACAGGAGACCAAAGAGCACCTTGCAACATCCTTGAAAGAATGGAGGGAGGAGACTACACATCTGCAGAGAAGGCTTGTAAATAGACCACTCCATACCAGAGAGGCCAGTGCCCATCCTCTGCCAGTGGCACAAACTGCCTCTGGAGCTATTCCATGACTGGAATTAGAAGCTCCACTTCTCAAAAAAGGGGAAGGAAGATGATTAGCAAATTTGGCAGACTAAAGTATAATCCTAAGAGCAGCTAAAGTTTGAAGTTGCCCAAGTCAGAAAGAGGTTTGTAGCAACAATTTTAACATTGCCCCCAGCATGAGGAGAAGCTGGGTGGACTGAAAATCACCATGCTGGTAGGGACTGGCTTCTTTCCATCCAGATTGGATTGCAGCTCTAGCCTAAGCCCCATCCCAAACTCCAGCAAGAAGGAAGATGGAGGGATCTGCAGTAGCCTCTCCAGGTAACTGCAGTTACATTCATCTGGCACAGACTGAATAGTTGGAAGCCTACCTGGGCAACTGCTGTCATTTTGGACCTGAATGGTATAGATTGCTGCCCACACCTGCAGCTACATTCCCATCCCAGACAGGGGAGGAAGGGACATGAATCTCTCTGAGCAACTGCAGTCTAGCCCTACAAAACTTGGATTATTATACATGGCTGTGGTTCTGTCCCTACAACTGGCAAAGGGGAAAGGTGGGATTAATTGATGAGCATGAGCAGCCTGAGAAGATTCATAGGGGCCTAAGAGGGTAGGTTGGCTTTCCTGGGTTGTTTCTTTGTTGCTCTTTTGTTCCTTGTTTTCCTTTATCCTTTTTTCCCTTTTATTTTCAGAATTTTTCAACCTACTTTGTTTCTTCTTTCCTTCATTTTTATGCCTTCCAACTTCTGCTGCTTTTCTTTCATTCCACAACTTTTGTTTGGTTTTCACATTTTTTCTTTTTCTCTCTCTGCTTTCATTTTTTTCCCTTCAGTTCTCTTCTCACCTCTCTGGTCTTTAATCCATTCTATTTTTTTCTCTATTTCATTTCTTGTTTTATTTTTTCCTACTAATCTGTCTGCCTTTTTAATTCATTCCATTTTTTTCTCTCTATTTTGTTTCTTGTTTTGCTTTTCTATTCTACCTCTTTTTATTCTTATTCCTTGGTATTTTTTATGATTTATCACTTGTACTACTTAGTTTCCTAGCCCTAGTACAGTTCTTCAATCTTCTTTGTATTAATACTGTTATTATTCTGTTTTTTTCCTTGCCTCTTTCGTTTACACTGTCCTAACTTTTTCCAAGGGAACACAGGCCAAGTGAAAAGATGTAGAATAAGAGGAACTAAGTATCAAAAATTAACCTTACCACATACACAAAAAAAGCAGCAACGTAAAATGCTAGACTGCCTTTGCGATGTCCCATAGATTTTGATATGTTGTGTTCTCATTTTCACTTTAAGAGTGTGTTGTTTGATCTCAGTATATTTATGAATTTTCCCTTTCTATGTTCATTACTGATTTCCAACTTCATTCCATTATGATCATAGAAAGTGTTTTGTATAATTTCAATCTTTTTAAATTTACTGAGACTTTTCTTATGCCCCAACATATAGTCTATCTTGGAGAAAGATCTATGAGCACTTGAAAAAAAAAGTATATCCTGTTGTTTTGGGGTGCATTGCTCTATAGATGTCTGTTAGGTCTAGTTCATTTATCATATTACTCAAGTTCTCTGTTTCTTTATTTATCCTCTGTCCAAATGCTCTATCCATTACAGAGAGTGGAGTATTGAAGTCTCCAATATTATTGTAGAGAAAATTATTTCTCCCTTCAGCTTTGCTAGTGTGTGCCTCATTTATTTTGGGACACTGAGGATAGGTGCATAAATATTTAGACAAGTTATTTCTTTTTGTTTAATCGTTCCTTTATTAATATATAATGACCTTCTTTATCCCTTATAACTGTTTTGCATTTTAAATCTATTTTGTTCAATATTATGATGCTATTCCACTTATTTGTGGTTATTATTTACATGGAATATCTTTTTCAAACCTTTCATTTTTAGCATGGTTGTGCCCTTATGTCTGAGGTGACTTTCTTGTAGACAACATATAGATGGGTCACATTTTTAAATCCATTCTATTAGTCTGTATCCTTTGATTGAGGAGTTCAAGCTATTAACATTCAATGTTATAAATGTAAAGGCATTACTTACTTCATCCATTTTGACCTTTAGCTTTCAGCTGTCATATCATACTATAGTCTATCTTTTTTTTACGTTCTCTAGTAGTCTTCATTTCTACAGTCTTCTCCAACTTTCTCACCTTTGTTTTTTTTTCTTTTCAACCTGCAGCGCTCCCGTTAGTTTCTTTTGTAATTCTGGTATTTTTGTAATATATTCTATCAGTTTTTGTTTGTCAATGAAGATTTGAAATCATACTCATTTGAAGGACAGCTTTGCTAGATACTGAATTCTTGGCTGGCAATTTTCTTTTTCAATACCTTAATTACATGATACCACTTTCTTCTGTCCTTCATGGTTTCCGATGAGACGTAAGGACTTACTGAGTTGCCCTTGTATGTGATGCTTTGCTTTCCTCTTTCTGCTTTCAAAATCTCCTCTTTGTCTCTATTTGTCATTCTGAATGGTAGGTGTCTTGGGTTAGGTCTATCTGTGTTTATTCTGTTTGGGGTGTGTTGTCTTTCTTGGACATTGATATTCATATCTTTCATAATTGCAGGGAAATTTTCAGTCATTATTTCCTCAGATATTCTTTCTGCCCATTTTCCATTCTCTTCTCGTTCTAGGATGCAAATAATATGTATGTTTTTGCATCTCACATTGTCATTCAATTTCATGAGATCCTGTTCCTTGTTTTCTATTCTCTTCTCTTTCTGTTCTCCTCTCTTTTCCAGTTAAGAAGTTCTGTCTTCAAAATCATTAATTCTGTCTTCAAGCATTTCAAATCATCTCTTATGTGCCTCTAATGTATTTTTAATATATTTTTTATGTTTTAAAATAAAAAGCTGGTGATGCAATTGGAAAAAGACCTTGAATAAAAGGGGGGTTTGGTGAAGACAAATGAGTTTATATGGCTAAGAGACTTCAAAATGAGTCAGGAGGTCATCAGAGGGGTAGTGCTCAGCAAGATCTAATAGATAGCCAAAGTGGTTACTGTGGTAGTGGTTCTCCTAGGTCTATGGAGACACCCGGGTCCTACAGTCATGATAGATGGCTTCAGATTTTGGTACCTTACCAGTGGCTCTTACTTTGGAGTTTGTGGTCCTGCGTGTGATGGAGTTAGACTCAGATGTGACTTCTCTACACATGCCTCTTCTGTCCATTTTTTTGAACTTGTGGTTGGTGCTGTGGTTAATGGGGTAAGTCCAGGAGACTTGAATCTCTGGTTTACCATGTGCCAGCTGGGCTCTAAACCTCAGCAGAGTTACAAAACCTACTCTCCAGTTTGTTGGACTCACCCAAGACAACTAACAAGGAGGTAAGGATGGATAACCAGCACACAAAGGAACTGAGAGAGTCTACAGCCACAAGCAGGAAATCCCCATCCATCAGCCATGTGGTATCTAAGCCCCCTCTCAGTTCAGAGGTGTAGTGGAAATCCCCATCCCAGAGCCCTCAGGATTGGGGAACAAAATATGGACTATAGTGGACTTACTGGTGTTCTACTATAGAACTACTGTGATTCTAGCAATGGAAGAAATTATATCATTGATGTGGAGACAGTGGCCACTGGAGTTGCTGAAGGCAGGGAGAGAGAAAAAGAGGTGTAATGTGGGGACATTTTTGGGACTTGGAGATGATCTGAATTATATTACAGGGAAAGATGCAAGACATTATATAACCTGCCATAACCTACTGAATGGGCTGAGAGAGTGTAAAATACAATGTAAACTATAATCCATGCTGTGAAGCAGACTCCGAAATGTATTCATCAAATGCAATGAATGTACCACACTAATGAAAAAAGTTGTTGATGTGGGAAAAAGGGTGTGTGTTAAGAGTGGGGCATATGGGAATCTCCTATATTTTTAATGTAACATTTTGTGTGATCTAAGTATTTTTAATATACTTTTATTTATTTTTAAAAGATACATAGATCACACAAAATGTTACACAAAAAAATATAAGGGAGTCCATATGCACCACACCCCACACCTCCCTATAAATGCATTACCTTCCCCCCAAACATGGGACACGACTCCTGGGGATTAGCCTCCCTGGCACTGAGGGATTACTACCAAGTACCAACTAACAAAGCAACCAGAAAAAGACCTTAAATAAAAGGTGGAAAAGGCAAAGACAAATGAGTTTATATATCTAAGGGACTTCAAAGTGAGTTGAGATGTCATCCTAGAGGTAACACCTATGCACATCCCAGCAGGATCTCATAGACCGCCAAAGTAGATACTATCCCAAATAGTGGGGCTCCTGAGGGCTCTGGAGTCACTCAAGTCCTATAGTCATGGCAGATAGCTCTGGAGTTTGGTGCCTTGCCAGTGGGCCTTCTAATATATTTTTAATCTAATCCATCGTATCTTTCCTTCCCATAAGGTCAGTTACTTTTCTTCACAGACTGTCAAATTGTTCTTTGTTCACACAGTGTCTTCTTCCTTTTCCTTAACTCTTTTTTTAATTTAATTTTTTAATTATCTTTTTTAAAAGTTAATAGATCACACAAAATTTTACATTAAAAAACATAATAGGTTCCCATATACCCCACTCCCCACCCTCACCCCCATCATTTTTAATTGTATTTTTAAAGTTACATAGATCACCAAAAAAAATGTGACATTAAAAAATACAAGAGGTTCCCATATACCCCACACTGCACCCCACACCTTCCACATCAACAACCTCTTTCATCATTGTGGCACATTCATTGCATTTGGTGAATACATTAACTCTTTAGCCATATTTTCTTTAAATTCTTTAAAATGATTTATGAGAGTTGTGTGATTATCATTAATTGTCTCAAATTCTGAATCTCTTTAGGGTATTTTGTTTATTCCTTTCACCGGGCCACCTCTTCCTGTATCCTAGTATAGCTCATAATTTTTTGCTCATGTCTAGGCACTTGATAAGTTGGTGAATTTACTCTGAAGACCAATTCCTTTCCGTTGACTACTGTTATTATTTTTTCACAGTTTTTGATATTTGGTTCAACTTATCCTATTTCTTTTAAATTGTCCAGTTTAAGTTACCAAAAACCATACCTGGGACTCACTAATTCGGTAGAGACTTTCTCCCAGGCATTGGGTAGAGAGCTTTAAAAGTTTCTGTCCATGTAAATTCCAAAATGGCCAGCAGATGGGGCATACTGGTACGCGTTTCCACAGATGTGTAACTCTCTTGGTATTCCTTTGTTTTTGCCTGTACAAAGCCCACAAACACAGTGCTGAGAAGGAAATTTATACCCCTCCATGCTTATACTAAAAAAGAAGAAAGAGCTAAAATTGAAGATCTAACTGAACAACTGGAAAACTAGAAAAAGAACAGCAAAATACTCCCAAACCAAACCAAAGGAAAGAAATAGTAAAGATCAGGACAGAAATCAATGAAATTCAGAACAAAAAAAAAACAATAGAGAGAATCAACAAAACCAAAAGTTGGTTCTTTGAGAAAATCAGCAAAATTGACAAACCCTTAGCTAAACTGACAAAGGAAAAAAGAGAGAAAACACGAATAAATAAAATGAGAAATAGAAATGAGAGGGGGGATTTACTACTGACCCTGTAGAAATAAGAGAGATCATACGCAGATTCTATGAACAACTGTATACCAAAAAACTAGAAAATGTAAATGAGATGTACAAATTCCTGGAAACACATGATCCACCTACACTGATTTTAGAAGTAGAAGACCTCAACAAACCAATCAAAGTGAAGAGATTGAAGTAGTCATCAAAACCGCCCAAAAATAAAAAGCCCAGAACCATATGGCTTCACATGTGAATTCTATTAATCATTCAAAGATGAATTAACACTGATCTTTGTCAAGCTCTTCCAAAAAACATTGAACAGGAAAGGCTGTTACCAAGCTCATTCTATGAAACCTAATACCAAAATCAGATAAAGATACTACAAAAAAAGAGAATTACAGACCAATATCTGTAATGAGTATAGCTATAAAAAATCCTCAAAACAATACTTGCAAATGGAATCCAAAAGCACGTTGAAAGAGTTAATACACCATGATCAAGTGGGTTTTATCCCACGTAAGCAAGGGTGGTTCAACACAAGAAAATCAATTAATGTAATAAACCTTATTGGTAAGTTGAAGAAGAAAAATCACAGGATCTTCTTGATTGATGCAGAAAAGGCATTTGACAAAATGGAGCACCCTTTCTTGATAAAGAAACACCCCAAAAGATAGGAATAGACGGAAGTTTTCTCAATATGGTAAAGCGCATATATGAAAACCTTTAGGTAGCATTGTACTCAATGGTGAAAGATTGAAAGCTTTCCCACTGAGATCAGGGAAAAGGCAGGGATGCCCACTGTCACCATAATTATTTGATATTGTGCTAGAAGTCCTAGCTGGAACAATTAGTCTATACAAAGAAATAAAAAGCACTCGAATAGGAAAGAAAGAAGTAAGACTTTCAGTATTCACAGATGACACAATCCTATATCTGGAAAATCCTGAAAAATCCACAACAAACCTACTGGAATTAATAAACAAGTTCAGTAAGTTCAGGAAAGTGGCAGAATACAAGTTTGATATGCAAAAATCAATTGTATTTTTATACACTACTGATGTGAAATCTGAGGAGGAAATCCGAAAAAAATTCCATTTATAATATCGACTAAAACAATCAAATATTTAGAAATAAACTTAACCTAGGACATAAAGGACCTGTACTCAGAAATCTACAAAATATTGCTAAAAAGAACTTTAGAAGACTTAAACAAATGGAAGGACATTCCATATTCATGGATTGAAGACTAAATATCATTAAGGTGTCAATTCTACCAAAACCGATTTACAGATTCAATGTAATCCCAATAAAAATAGCAACAGCCTTATTTGCTGAAATAGAAAAGCCAATAATCAAATTTGATTTGAAAGGTAAGGGACCCCAAATAGCAACACATGTGTTTAAAAAAGAAGAATGAGGGAAATGGACTTGGCCCAGTGGTTAGGGCGTCCGTCTACCACATGGGAGGTCCGCGGTTCAAACCCCGGGCCTCCTTGACCCATGTGGAGCTGGCCCATGTGCAGTGCTGATGCACACAAGGAGTGCCGTGCCACACAGGGGTGTCCCCCGTGTAGGGGAGCCCCACGCGCAAGGAGTGCGCCTGTAAGGAGAGCCGCCCAGCGCGAAAGAAAGTGCAGCCTGCCCAGGAATGGCGCTGGCCACACTGCCCGTGCCACTGATGACAACAGAAGCAGACAAAGAAACAAGACGCAGCAAACAGACACAGAGAACAGAAAACCGGGGGGGGGGGGAAGAAAGGAAAGGAAGGAAAGGAAGGAAGGAAGGAAGGAAGGAAGGAAGAAGAAAGAAAGAAAGAAAGAAAGAAAGAAAGAAAGAAAGAAAGAAAGAAAGAAAGAAAGAAAGAAAGAAAGAAAGAAAGAAAGAAAGAAAGAAAGAAAGAAAGAAAAGAAGTTGGAGGGCTCTCACTTCCTGACTTTAAAGCATATTACCTAGCTTCAGTGATTAAAAGAGCACGGTACTGGCATAAGGACAGAAAGATTGCCCTATAGAACCAAATCAAAAACTCAGAAATTGACCCTTATATCTACAGTCAAACAATTTTTGACAAGGCTGTTAAGCACACACAGCTGGGCCACAATGATCTATTCAACAAATGGTGCTGGGAGAAAAGGATAGAAAAGAAAGAAAGAGGATGCCTATCTCACCCATTATACAAAAATTAACTCAAAATGGATCAAGAACTTAAATATAAAAACAACAACCATAAAACTCCTAAAAGAAAAAGTAGGAAAACATCTTCAAGATCTAGTGGTAAGTGGTAGTTTCTTAAACATTATGCCCAAAACACGAGCAACAAAAGAAAAAATAAATAAATGGATGTCCTCAAAATTCAATATTTTTATACCTCAAAGTATTTAGTCTAAAGGTGAAAAAGCATCTGACTCAATGGGAGAAAATATTTGGTAATCATATATCTGATAAGGGTTTAATATCCATGATCTATAAGGAGGTCATACAGCTCAACAATAAAAAGACAAAGTATCCTAAAAAATGGGCAAAATATTTGAAAAGGCAACTGTGCAAAGAATAAATACAAATGATGAAGAAACAAAAAAAAATGTTCAACATCACTAGCAGTTAAGGAAATGCAAATCAAAACTACAATGAGATGTCATTTCACACCTATTAGAATGGTCACTATTAAAAGTCAGAAAACTGTAAATGTTGGCAAGAATGTGAAGAGATAGGAATGCTTTTTCACTGTTGGTGGGAATGTAGAATGGTACAGCCACTGTGGAGGACCAATTGGCAGTTCCTAAGGAAGTTGAATATAGATTTGCCATGGGACCCTGCAGTACCATTGCTAGGTATGTACCCAGAAGAACTAAGAGCAGTAACACGAATAGATACCTGCACACTGATGTTCATAGCAGTATTACACATGATAGCCAAACTTGGAAACAACCCAGCTGTCCATCAGCTGATGAATGGATAAACAAATTGTGGAGTATGCACATTACGGAATATTATGCAATGGTAAGAAGAAATGAAGTTGTGAAACCTATGACAATGTGGATGAAACTGGAGGACATTATGTTGAGTGAAGCAAGCCAGACAAAAAAAGACAAATTCTGTATGATTGCCCTATTATTAACTAAATATATTATGTGAAATATTCATATATTATGTAAATTATGAATATTGTTGGAATTTTATATATAATACCATTTTTCCTTGAAACTGAACAAATGTAAGTCAATACTACATAATGTTAATATCAGACAAAAAAAACCACATTATACTAAGTGAAGGAGACCAGATACAGAGTACTACATATTGTATGACCCATTCTAATGAACAAACTAAAAAAAACGAGGAGATGCAGAATATGGAACAAAGAACCAAGGATATACAAACAAGTATCATGAGTCAACTTAATGAAGTGAAAGAAGAGATACCGGATATTAAGAAGACACTGGGGGAACATACTGAATAAATTGTAAACATATATAAAAAGATAAAAGATCTGATGGTGATGAATGGCACAATGCAAGAAATCAAATATACACATGAAGCACATGACATATTTAAACAGGCAGAGGAAAGAATCAGTGATTCAGAAGACAGTGCCTCTGAAATCAGATAGTAGAACAGATAGATAAAAAGACAGGAAAAATCCAGCAGGGACTTAGGGATCTGAATGACAACATGAAAGGTACAAATGTATGAGTCATAGGCAACCCAGAGGGAGAAGAGAAGAGAAAGGGGGCAGAAGGAGTGCTGGAGATAATAAATGACTGAAAATTTCCCAACTCTATCCAGGGAAATGGATGTACATATCCAGGAAGTAAAACACACCATAAACAGTATAAACCCTAACAGGCCTACCCCAAGACATATACTTGTCAAATTGTCCAATGCTTGAAACAAAGAGACAATACTGAAAGCAGCAAGAGAAAGGATATCCATCACATACAAGGGAAGTATGATAGGATTAATTCCTGATTTCTCACATGAAACCATGGAGGCAAGAAGACCATGATATGACATAGTTAAGATGCTAAAAGAAAAAAATTCTAGCCAAGAATTCTCTATCTAGCAAAGCTGGCATTCAAAAATGATGGTGAGTTCCATATATTCACAGATAAACAGAAACTAATTGAGTATGCCAATAAGAAAACTGCACTACAAGAAATACTAAAGGGAGGTCTGCAGGAGGAAAGAAATAAACAGGAAAGACAGAGTTGGAGGAGAGTGTAAGAACAACTAAAAGGACAAAAATATAAATAAAAACAATATATGACATTCACAAATCCAAAGAAATATGGCTAATGTAATTCCTAGAGAGTAATAATATTGAATGCTAATGGATTAAATTCTCCAGTCAAGAGACACAGATTGGAAGAATGAATAAGGAAATATGACCCATCTATGTGCTGCCTACAAGAATCCTACCTTAGAACAAGGAATTCAAAGAAGTTGAAAGGGAACAGCTGGAAAACAATCTTATCTGTAAACAATAACCAAAAAAGGGCAGGAGTAGCTATATTAATATTGGAAAAAATAGATTTTAAATGCAAAACTATTGTGAGAGACAAAGGACACTACATATTAGTAAAACGGGTAATATTTCAAGAAGAAAGAACAATCATAACCATTTATGCACCTAACCAGGGTGCCTCAAAGTATGTGAGGCAAACACTGGAAAAACTAAGTGGAGGTATAAATGCCTCTACAATTACAGTGGGGGAATTTAATATACCACTATCAACTTTGGACAGAACATCTCAAAAGAGAATCAATAAAGAAACAAAAACTTTGAATAATATATCAGAGGATCTGGAACTAATAGACATATTGAGAAAACTTATATGCAAAAACTTATATCCAAATACAGCAGGATATACATTCTTCTCAAGCACACTTGGATCATTCTCCAAGATAGGCCACATGCTAGGCTACAGAAAAGGTCTCAGTGAATTCAAAAAGATTGAAATCATACAAAATAATTTATCTGGCCACAGTGGAATGAAGCTAGAAATCTGCAATGGGCAGAGAATCAAATTAGGAACAAAGATATGAAAATTAAACAACACACTCTTAGATGAAGAGTGAGTCAAGGAGGAAATCACAAAAGAAATCAGTAAATACCTTGAAACTAATGAAAATGATGGTGCAACATATCAAAATTTATGGAATGCAGCAAAAACTGTGCTGAGAGGGAAATTCACAGCCATAAATTCATACATCAAAAAAGAAGAAAGAGCTAAAATTGAAGACATAACTACACACTTAGAAGAATTAGTAAAAAAAAAAAACTAACTCCAAAGGAAGAAGAAAGGAATAGCAAAGATCAGAGCAAAACTAAGTGAAATAGAAAATAACAAACACTAGAAAATTAAATGAAACCAAGAGCTGGTTCTTTGAGAAAATCAATAAAATTGACAAACCCTTAGCTGGACTAACATAGAAAGAAAGAAGATGCAAATACACAAAATAGAAATGAGAAGGGATATCACCAATTACCTTACAGGGAAAAAAAAAGACTATCATAAGAGGATACTTTGAAAAACTATATGACAACAAGAAGGACAATTTAGAGGAAATATACAAATTCCTGGAACACATAAGAAGCCTATCTTGATGAAAGAAAAATTGATGATCTCAATAAACCAATCACAAGTAAAGAGATAGAATCAGTCATTAAAACCACCCAACTAAGAAGAGCCCTGGGCAAGGCGAATTTACAGGTGAATTCCACCAAACATTCAGTGTTACTATGTACACAGTATTGTGCTACCATCACCACCAGACATTACCAAAACTTTTCCATCATCCCATATATAAATTCTGTACCAACTAATTATTATCTCCCATTCCCTATCACCATCCTGGCCCCTGGTGCACTGTGTTCTAGTTCATGACTTTATGAATTTGTTTAATCTTATTATTTCATATTAATGAAATCAAACAATATTTGTCCTTTGTGTCTGGCTTATGTCACACAAAATGATGTCTTCAAAGTTCATCTATGTTGTCACATGTTTCAGAACTTCATTCCTTTTTTACTGCTGAATAATATTACATAGAATGTATATGTAACTTTTTTATCCATTCATCTGTTGATGGGCACTTGGATTGCTTCCATCTTTGGGCAATTGTATATAATGCCACTATAAACAATAGTATACAATGTTTTAGTACCTGATTTCAATTCTTAGAAGGGAAATCACTTGATTATATGGTAATTCATCATATTTACATTTATCAGGAAATACTGAACTGTCTTCCACAGGAGCTGCAAAATTTTACATTTCCACCAAAAATGTATCAGTTTTCTTATTTCTCCACATCCTCTCCAACACTTGCTATTTTTCATTTTTTAAAATATTAGCCATTCTAATGGGTGGGAAATGCTACCTCACTGTGGTTTTTATTTGCACTTACCTAATGGTGAATGATGTGCCTATTTTCATGTACTTTTTGGTCACTTTGTATATCTTCTTTGAAGAAATGTATATCCCAGTCTTTTTCCAAGTTTATATTTGGATTGTTTGTCCTTTAGTTGTTGAGTTGTAGGGTTTCTTTGTATATTCAAGATATTAAACCCTTATTGGGTATGTAGTTTCCACATATTTTCTTCTATTCTATAGGTGGTCTTTTTAGATTCATGATGAAGGCCTTGGATACACAGAAGTTTTTAATTTTGATGAAATCCCAATTATCTATTTTTTTCTATTGTTGCTCATGCATATAGTGTAAAGTCTAAGAAAATACCACCTAACAAATGTTCCTGAATATGTTTCCCTATGTTTTCTTCTCAGACTGTTATAGTTTTAGCTCTTATATTTATTTTTTGATACACATTGAGTTAATTTTTGTATAAGGTGTGAGGTAGAGGTACACTTTTGTTAGTTTGCATATCCACTCCTCCCAGAAACATTTGATGAAGGGAATATGCTTTCCCCACTGAGTCGACTTGGCATATTTTTTCAAACTTCAGGTGACCAAAGCTGTTAGGGTTTATTTCTGAACTCTCAATTCAACTCAACTGATTTATATACCCGTTCTCAGGCCAGTACCATGCTGTTTTGATCATGGGAGCTTTGTAATATGTTTTAAGATCAGGAAATGTTTGTCTTCCAACTTCTTTTTTAGATAGTTTTGCTATTCAGAGTCACTTATCATTCGGTATGAATTTGATTGTTGGTTTTTCCATTTCTATGAAGAAACATGTTGGAATTTTTGCTGGGACAGCATTGAATCCAAATATCATTTGGATAAAATCAATATCTTAACAATATTTAGTCTTTTGATTTATGAACAAAGAATGTCCTTCCTTATTTAGGTCTTCTTTCACTTCCTTCATCAATGATTTGTAGTTTTCCAAGTATGAACCTTCTGCATCCTTGTTAAATACATTCATATATATTTGATACTTTTACTTGTTATGTAAGTGGAAATTTTTTCTTAATTTCCTCTTTGGATTGCTCATTATTAGTATATAGAAACCACCACTGATTATTGCCCAATGATCTAGTAACCATTACTTGACTGAATTTGTTTATTACTAATAGCGAAGCTGTACATAGAATTTTGAATTAATAGAATTATGTCATCTGCAAATAGGGAGAGTTTTACTTCTTCCATTCCTATTTGGATGACTTCTTTTTCTTACCTAATTGCATCAACTGGAACTTCCATTATTATATTGCAAATTAGTGATGACAGTGGTCATCTTTTTCTTGGACTTCTCTTAGGGAAAACTTTCAGTTTTTCCCTAATGGGGATGATGCTTGCTGTAGATTTTTCATATATGCTCCTTTGTCATTTTAAGGATGTTTCCTTCTATTTCTAAATTCCTCAGTGTTTCTATCAGGAAGGGGAGGCTGAATTTTGTCAAATGCTCCTTCTGCATCAATTGAAATAAACAGGTAGATTTTTTTCCTTCATTATATTACTACACTGTATTACATTAATTAATTCATTAATTTTTTGGAAGTAGTGGGGAATGAACCCAGGAATTCGTACATGGGAAGAGGTGCTCAACCATTGAGCTACACCCACTCCCTAATTTATTTTTTATTCTGAATCTCCCCTGAATACCTGGGATAAACCCACTTGAACATCATGCATATTTATTTTAATGTGCTGTTAGATTTGCTTTGCAAGTATTTATTCTTTATTTTTAAAGAAGCTTTAGATTACAAAATATTATATCAAAAATATAGGGGATTCCTATATATCCCACACCTACCCCCTCCCCCTCTTTCTACATTAACAATATCTTTCTTTAGTATGGTACATTTGTTCCAATTGATTAACATATATTGAAGCATTGCTACTAAGCATGTTCTGTAGTTTACGGTATGGTTAAAACTTTGCACCACACCATTTTATATAGTTTACATTGTAGCTTACACTCTGTCCCACACAATTTTTTAAGTTATGACAAAATATATAATGGTCTGTATCCATCATTGCAGTGTCATTCAGGACAATTCCAATGTCCCAAAAATGCCCCCATATTACAACTGTTTTTCCCTCTCCCTCTCTTCAGAGGCTCTGGTGACCACTGCTTCAACAACAATGATAAAAGTTCTTCCATTGCTAGAATAACTAGTAATTGCATCCTCTCTTTTTGTCTTCGGGAGTTTAGCTAAAGGTTTGTCAATTTCTTTGATCTTTTCAAAGAACCAACTTTTGGTTTTTTGCTTCCTCTCTTGCCGTCGGCTGGAGAGCTTAGCCTCGCTCAGGCCAAGAGTCAGGGGGGGGCTCGCTCCTGCCGAACAGCGGCGGGGGGTACTCCCGAGGGGAGCACCGGTTCTCCAGGCGTGGGGGACGCGCGATTGGGGAAAAAACCACGGAGACCGCTTGAGCGCAAGAACAGGTCTGCTTTTATTACGGAAGTACACTTGCTATATAGGGTTGGGTAGAGGGAGGGGCGTGATGAAGGGAGGGTTGGCTGAGAGGTTTGGAATAGGGGAGGGGAAAGGGGGAGTGAGAGCTGGCCGGATGTTGGGCTAGGCGGGAGATAGAAAGGGGGAGGGCAGCGCCGGCCAGCCGTTAGCAGCAAAGGCCTAATCAGGTGTGGTCACCTTATCTAGGTGGGCAGAGGCGGTATCACTTCTTGCCGCACCGTTTGCTACTGTGGCAAGCCGGGCGCCCTTCCTCCCACACTCTCTTGTATCTTTAGTCTCTATTTCATATAATTGTTTTCTAATGTTTGTTTTTCTTTCCACTCACCCTGGGTTAGTTTTCTCTTCTTTTTCTATTTCCTCCAAGTGTACAGTTTAGGTATTTGATTTGGATTTTCTTTTTTAATGTAAGCATTTAGGGCTATAAATTTTCTCTTGACCACTGTATTTGCTATGTCCCAGAAGTTTTATATGTTGTCTTCCCATTTTCATTCATCTAAAGATGTGTCTTGATTTCTCATGTGATTTCTTCTTTACCATTTGATTTTTAATTTCTTTTATTTTTAAAGTTACATAGATGTTACATAAAAAATAGTGAATTCCATTGTCTCAATATCTGTACATCAGTTTCAGTAAATATAATATGAATATGTAAAAAGATTATTGCTGTGGGAAGGGAAAAGGGTTTTATGTTAGATACGTGGGAGTACTGTATATTGTATATATGAATTACTGTGATCTAAAACTTTCCTGAAGGTAAGCTTAATAATTAGGAAAAAAAGAGAAAAAGATAGAATGTAGACACTGAGGAAAAAGATGGAAGTAGTTGCCTTGCCAATTTGCATACAGGGCAACACTTATTGCTGTGATGGAAGGCAAAATATCAAAAACAAAGCTTTGCATTTTTAAATTTTTTGATTCCCCAATTTATTTTTACCTTAATTTTTCTAAATTAATGTGTATTCTATATCTAACCTTTAAATTCCTCACTATATTCCATTTTACTATTAATGGAACCTGGCAATATATTGGACTTCACTTGTGAAGAAGTTTTGGATCACAGAGAGATTCAACAATGGCAGAGGAGGAATACTGGTGTGGGCTTGTTATTGACAGGGGGCACATATTTGGCAGGGAGTCCTACAGGGCATATATCCACGGTACATAAAAATGTTTGGATATTTTCATAGCGGCTACAATTAAAAGCAACAACTGAAGGAGTGCTGAGTTCCTAGCCAGGGGAGCTCTATCACAGTCCCTAAAGGAACAGCAACAATCCCCAAGTGCAACGGCAAAGACCAAAAAAGAAGGAAGGTCCAAAATGAGCCCTTGATACTAATGACTATGCTTGTAAGCCTGAGCACCTGAAATAAGAACAAAGCCTAGAGCTACAGGGTGCCTAAGAGTTACCTCCTGAGAGCCTCCGTGTTGATCAAATGTCTCGAAGTTTAAACTCATCATGTAAATGTGTTGCCTTCCCCCCCAGTGTGCGACAAGACTCTCGGGGATGAGCCTCCCTGGTGCTGAGGGATTACTACCAAGTACCAGCTAATGATGTAACTAGAAAATGACCTTGAATAAAAGGGTCAACTCGGACCAGCAGAATATCTCAGTCTACATATAATACCAGGAGTTAAAAATGCTTTTTGACCTGAAGAAAAGGGGGAAATGGAAAGGACAAATGAGTTTATATGGATATGAGTCTCCAAAAAGAGCTGGGAGATTATCAGAGGGGTTGCCCTTATGCACACCTCAGCAGAGTCCCAGAGACAGATAAAGTAGGTACAACCACAGGCATTGGTTCTTCTGAGGGCTACAGAAACCCACAGGTTCTATGGTCATGACAGATGGAGTTCAATGCCATCTCAGTTGGCCCTACTTTGGAGTTTGTGTTTCTGTGTGATGGAGCTGGACTCAGATGTGATCTTTGTTCACAAGCCTCTCTCGTTTCTTTTACCGGAACTGTAGTTTTGCTGGGTTTTAATGTATACCCAGGGGACCTGAATCTCTGGACTGACCATGTGATAGCCAGGCCCTGAGCCTCAACAGACTTCAGCTCCTACACTCTGATTTATTGGACTTACCCACTCAGCTAACATGGAGTTGAAGAATGTCAACCACCACACCATGGAGCCAAGAGTGCCTACAACTGAAAGCAAGAGGACTGCATCCAGCATCCATGTGGAATCTAAGCCCCCTCTTGTTACAGATGTGGAGGGGACACAACCATTCCAAGGTCCACAGGATGGAGGAATAGAGTATGGATTAGAGTGGACTTAGTAATATTCTATTCATGGACTATTGGGATTAGTAATCGAAGAAAATGTGATATTGGTGTGGAGAAAGTGGCCATGGTGGCTGCTGCAGGTAGGGAGTGGGAGGAAGAGATGAGACGTGGGGGCATTTTTGGGACTTGGAGTTGTCCTTGGTGGTGCTGCAGGGACAGTTACCGACTTTTTATGTCCTCTCATGGCCCACTCGGTGGAATATGGGAGAGTGTGGGCCTATGATGTTGGGCCATTGACCATGAGGTGCAGCAGTGCTCAGAGATTTATTTACCAAATGTAATGAATGTCTCATGATGATGGAGGAGATTGTTGTTATGGGGGGAGGAGTGTGATGAGGGGGGTGAGGTTGTATATGGGGACCTCATATTTTTTAATGTAATATTTAAAAAATAAATAAAGACAAAAAGAAAAAAGAAATAGTGGATTCCCATTACCCTTCCCCTCGCACCTACACTTTCCTGCATTAACATCTTTCTTTAGTGTGGTATATTTGTTACAATTGATGAACACATATTGAAGCATTGTTACCAACCATGGTCTATAGTTTGCATTATATTTACACTTAGCACTGCACAATTTTATAGTTTTTGACAAAATGCATGGATAGCCTGTATCCATTATTGCAATGTCATAAGCACAATTCCAATGTCCCCCAAATGCACCCCTCAGAACCTCTGGTGGTCACTGCCTTTATATCAATGATAAAAGTTCTTCCACTGCTAGAATAATAATAACTATACGGCAGCCCATAGTTGCTCTCCCCCTTATGTTTGTTTCACTTCACAATTCTGAGGATTTGGGAATGGTGATGTCCACTCTGTTTCTGATTGAGAGGGAGCTTACACCTCATGGGGCAGATGGATGAAGCTGCCTTGCTAGCAGTTGTATATACTCTCTGTTTTTTTGAATGGGCATTGTCCATCATCATCCTTTTGCTAACTGTCTTGGGTGAGTCCAATGAACTGGGTAGTAGATGTTCCAACTACACTGAGATTCAGGGCTCAACTGGCATATGAATAAACCAAAGATTTAATTCTCTGGGACATATATTTAATAAGCATATTGATAATTACAGGTTCAAGTAAAAGCCATGTGTACAAAATTATAAATTAGTCTAACTCTGATACATTGGGCAGCATATATTCCAAAGTAAGGCCTACTGAAAAAGTGCCAAATTCCTGAGATTCTCTGCCCTACCTATAGTGTCTAGATGTCCGTAGAGCACTAAGGAGCCCTGTGTTTGAGGCACTGTTTACTCTGGCAGTCAAAGAAATCTTGCTGAGATGTGCATAAGCATAACTTCTAGAATGACCTCCTAAACCTCTTTGAAATCTCTTAGCCTTAAAAACTCATTTCATTTAATAATTCCTCATTTTGGTCAAGGTCTTTTTCCAAATGCATGGCTAGTTGGTGCTTGGTAATAATCCCTCAGTGCCAGGGAGGCTCATCTCTGGGATTCAAGTCTCATGCCAAGGGGAGGGCAGAGATTTTACATGCCGAATTTGGCTTACAGAAAGGCCACATTTGAGCAACAAGGAGGCTTTCAGGAGGTAACTCTTAGGGAAAATATAATACTAGACTAAGTTTCAATTTCACAAGAAAATTTTCTTAAGTACAGTCATTAATATCAAGGGCATTATGTAATGGTCAGTCCTCCTTCACTAGGCACTGCCCAGGTGTTGAGAGATTCTTGCCATTCTATGAGAGAATGTAGCAGGACTTCCCAGGATGGAAATTCAATATACTTCTTATTATTTTGTGGATCTCCACCAAGTGATACAATGACTCATGACCACTTGAACATATTCATATGACATAGAGGCATGCCCCAGGTGCACCTCTCTTCACACACCCTCCCATTCCTGACACCCTACTCCAATGATCCCCCCTTCCACATATGTGACTTTTCTGTGATCCAAAGTCCCCCAGAAACAAAGCCAAAAAATGAACAAATAAAAACAATAAGAAAATAAAACTATCAGAATCATAATAAATAACAAATAAAATATAAAAATAAAAAGAGGGTATTTTTAGGACATTGAAATTGTTCTGATGACCTTGTAATGATGGACACAGACATTTTAAATTTCATCAAAGTCTATAAAAAAGTATACAGTGCAAAATGTAAACTATTAATATAATGTAAACCATTGACCATGGTTAGTAGCAATGCTTCAATATTTGTAAATCAATTGTAATAAATGTACCATGCACATGTAAAATGTTATTAATAAGGGAGAGTGGGAGGGGGAGGTGGGGTTGGGTGTATGAAAGTATCCTATATTTTCCATGTGACTTTCTGTGACTTAAAGCTTCTTTGAAGATAAAGTGAAAAAAAATAAGACACTGGGGGAATATATAGAATAAATAGTCACCGTACATGAAAGATAACAGATCTAATGGTGATGAAAGATACTGCTGATTTTTAAAGAATGCATTGTTTGACTTTGATATATTTGGGTGTTTTCCATTACTGTGTTATTCGCTTCCAGCTTCATTCCATTGTGGTCAGAGAAGGTGCTTTGTATAATTGCAACCTTTTTAAAATTTTTCTAGATTTTTTCAAAATTGTCTTTTTTTAAAAGACATAGATCACAAAAAATGTTACATTAAAAATATAAAAGGTTCCCATATACCCCACACCCCACACCACCTCACTCCTCCCCACATGAACAACCTCTTTCATCATTGTGGCACTTTCATTGCATTTGGGGAATGCATTTTGGAGCACTGCTGCATCTCAAGGATTGTAGATTACACTCTCCCCCAGTCCATTCAGTGGGTTATGGCAGGCTATATAATGCCCAGCATCTGTCCATGCAATATCACTTAGGAAAACTCCAAGTCCCAAAAATGCCGCCACATCACATCTCTTCTTCCCTCTCCCTGCCCTCAGCAACTACCGTGGCCACTGTCACCACATCAATGATACAGTTTCTTCCATTGATAGAGTCACAATAGTTCTGTAGTAGAATGCTAGTAAGTCCACTCTACCATATATTATTCCTCCATCCGGTGGACTCTGGGATGTTGATGTCCACTCCACCTGTAAATCAAGAGGGGGCTTAGATCCCACATAGCTGGTGGATGGGATGCTCCTGCTTGCAGTTGTAAGCACTCTCAGTTCCCTCATAATTGCAACCTTTTAAATATTTATTGAGACTTGTTTGTGACATAGAATATGGTATATCCTGGACAATGAGCCATGTGTACTTGAGAAGAGTACATATTCTGCTGTTTTGGGGTGCAGTGTCCTGTATATATGTGGGAGTTCTAGTTCATATATAATATTATGTTCTCTATGTCTTTATTGATCTGAAAAGATATTATATCCATTGATGAAAGTGGTGTATTATAATCTTCAATCTTTTTTGCATTGTGTAACATTTTTTTCACTTCAGAATATATTTTTGTCTTTATTTATTTTTAATGTTACATTAAAAAAATATGAGGTCCCATAGACCCCCCACCTCCTTCATACTACTCCTCCCCCAATAACAACAACCTCCTCAATCATCTTGAGACATTCATTGCATTTGGTTAATACATCTGTGAGCACCCCTGCACCTCATGGTCAATGGTCCACATCATAGCCCACACTGCTCCACAGTCCACCCAGTGGGCCATGGCAGGACATACAATGTCCGGTAACTGTCCCTGCAGCACCACCAAGGACAACTCCAACCCCCCAAAATGCCCCCACATCACATATCTTCCTCCCACTCCCTTTCCCCAGCAGCCACCATGACCACTTTCTCCACACCAATGTCACATTTTCTTCAATTACTAATCACAATAGTTCATGAGTAGAATATCAGTAAGTCAACTCTAATCCATACTCTATTCCTCCATCCTGTGGACCTTAGAATGGTTGTGTCCCCTCCACATCTATATCAAGAGGGAGCTTAGATTCTTCATGGATGCTGGATGCAGTTCTCTTGCTTTCAGTTGTAGGCACTCTTGGCTCCCTGGTGGGGTGATTGACCTTCTTCACCTCCATGTTAGCTGAGTGGGGTAAGTCCAATAAACCAGAGTGTAGGAGTTGCAAGTCTGTTGAGGCTCAGCACCTTGCTATCACATGGTCAGTCCAGAGATTCAGGTTCCCTGCGTATACATTAAAACCCAACACCAACTACAGTTTGGGTAAAAGTAACAGGAGACACTAGTGGACAAAGATCACATCTAAGTCCATCTCCATCACACAGAAACACAAACTCCAAAGTAGAGCCAACTGAGATGGCACTGAACTCCATCTGCCATGACCATAGAACCTGTGGGTCTCTGTAACTCTCAGAAGAACCAATGCCTGCAGTTGTATCTATTTTATCTGTCTCTGGACTCTGCTGAGGTGTGCATAAGGGTAACACCTCTGATAAACTCCCGGCTCTTTTGGAGACTCATCGCCATATAAACTCATTTGTCCTTTCCATTTCCCCCTTTTCTTCAGGTCAAAAAGCATTTTTAACTCCTGGTATTATATGTAGACTGAGATATTCTGCTGGTCCGAGTTGACCCTTTTAACAAGGTCATTTTCTAGTTACATCATTAGCTGGTACTTGGTAGTAATCCCTTGGTGCCAGGGAGGCTCATACCCAGGAGTCATGTCCTACACTGGGGGAAGGCAACGCATTTGTATGCTGAGTTTGGCTTCGAGCCTGGCCACATTTGATCAACACGGATCTCTGAGGCACCCTGCAGCTCTAGGCCTTGTTCTTATTTCAGGTGCTCAGGCTTACAAGCATAGTCATTAGTATCAAGGGCTCATTGGTGGATCTTCCTTCTTTTTTGGTCTTTGCCGTTGCACTTGGGAGATTGTTGCTGTTCCTTTAGGGACTGTGATAGAGCTCCCCTGGCTAGGAACTCAGCACTCCTTCAGTTGTTATTTTTAATTGTAACCACTATGAAAATATCCAAATATTTTTATGTACCCTGGATCTATGCTCTGTAGGACTCCCTGCCAACCATGTGTTCCCTGTCAATAACATCCCACACCAGTATTCCTCCTCTGCCATTGTTGAATCTTTCTGTGATCCAAAACTTCTTCACAAGTGAAGTCCAATATATTGCCAGGTTCCATTAATAGTAAAATGGAATATAGTGAGGAATTTAAAGGTTAGATATAGAATACACATTAATTTAGAAAAATTAAGGTAAAAATAAATTGGGGAATCAAAAAATTTAAAAATGCAAAAGCTTTGTTTTTGATATTTTGCCTTTCATCACAGCAATGTGTTGCCCTGTATGCAAATTGACAAGGCAACTACTTCCGTCTTTTCCTCAGTGTCTATGTCCTATCTTTTTCTTTTTTCTTTTTCCTAATTATTAAGCTTACCTTCAGGAAAGTTTTAGATCACAGTAATTCATATATACAATATACAGTACTCCCTCATATCCAACATAAAACCCTTTTCACTTCCACAGCAATAATCTTTTTACATATTCATATTATATTTACTGAAACTGATGTACAGATATTGAGACAATAGCTCTCAAACAAGGTAACATTTGGGTTTACATTGTGGTTTATATTTTAGACTATATAATTTTCTAAATTTTTAGTTATCTTATGTTTTACATTATGATTTACCTTTTAGCCTATCAGCCCCTATATATATTTTGGTGCAATTTAACATGTCTTATATCCATCCTTGCATACTCTTGTGGAACACTTCTATTGCCCACACAGTTACATTGGTTCCATCTATTCAATACATCTTCCCCCCCTCCCTTAGGGCCCACAGTGACAGTCAATCTTCATTGCTTGAAGGGCCATATTCAGAGATACTTGCACAATCTTGAGGGCTTGACATGCTCAACTGCCCTAATGCACGGGGAGCCACCATTTCTCTCGAGAGATACAATTCCCTCTACAGAATATATTTTTTTAATTTAAGAAGTTGCAAGTTTAAAAAACAATCATGCATACCATACAGGATTCCCATACATTACTCCCCCACTAACCTTTTTTCGACACATTTGTTACAATTGGTGAAAGAATATCATCATAATATTAGTGGTATCTATAGTTTAGAGCTTCTTTTGGTGTATTTTTCCCATAAACCTTCCTATTATTAACACTATGTATAAGTACTTTACATTTGGTATAGTTCATGAAAGAACTTCTAACACTTCTACTGTTAACCACAGTCCATCATTCACCAACAGGTTCCCTATGTTATATGGTCCCCTGCATTGTACAATCCATCCAAAATATACCCTCAGTGTCTCTCAGTTTCATCGCACAGTAGTGCTGTCATCAGCTCCATCCATTTCAGAATGTTTTCATTACTGCAAATGGAAAAATTCCATACCCACTTATACTCCAAAAGGAGAAATTTCCCTTACACACCTCCATTAGTCATCCTTAGCATTGATATAGTAACTTCTTTGTCATTGCTGTAAAAATATTACAATATTAATGTTAACCATAGTCTATATATTATTTTAGATGTGTTTATCCATGTATCTACTTATTGTTTTTATTGTACACACTTTCTTTCAAATTCAAAAGATAAAATAACAAATAAAAGGTAACTCAAGAAGGTATGGAAGCATTTCTCCTAACAAGTTCTATCCACTCATTCTGCTCTTAAATATAATTCCAACAACATGCTCAGTTTTTACTCCAGTGTTCAGAAAGATACACAGATGAACACAGATTAAATGACATAGTTAAGGTCTCCTTATTATTAAAAAAAGAGAAAAATGTTTACAAACCAAAACCCATATTCTTTATTTGAACTTTAGCATTAATATAGTACCTTCTTTGCTTTTGCTATAAAAACATACGGTTTTTAGCTATAGTCTATAAATTACGTTAGTTATATTTTCCCATGTAGCACCACATTAACAACTTGTAGTAGAAGATTCCTGTAGTTATATTATTAACCACAATCCTCCTCTGCCAAAAAAATAATCACTGTTATATATTTCCTATAGTGTCCTTCAGCTTTCTTTCAATTGGTATTAACCACCCCCCCCCCAGAATACTCACTACAATGTGTTACCATCAATCCTATCCTTTTAACCACTTTTAAAATCCACCTTATTAAACATTCTACATACATTCAGCATGAGCTCACTCTTCTCAACCCACATTCTATCTCCTAGTAACCTAAACTCTAGCATATAGCTCCATGAGTTTACTCATAGTATTTGGTTCATATTAGTAAAACTATACAATAATTGTTCATTGCGTCTGGCTTATTTCACTCAACATAATATCCTCAAGTTCCATCGATGTTGTCATATATATCTGACTTCATTTCTTCTTACAAAACTGAACAGTATCCCATTGTATGTATATACCACATTTTGTTTATCCATTCATCAGTTGATGGATAATTGATTGTTTCCATCTTTTAGCAATTGTGAATAATGCCACTGTGAGCATCACTGTGCAAATGTCTTTTCACGTCTTTGCATTCACTTTTTCTGAATATATTCCTAGTAGAGGGATTGCCAGATCATAGGGCTGTTCTATATTTAGCTTCCTGAGGAACTGCCAAACTGTCCTCCACAGAGTCTGCACCAATTTACATCCACACCAACAGAGAAGGGGTGTTCCTATTTCTTCACATTCTCTCCAACACTTATAATTTTCATTTTTTAAATAATTTTTTAAATAATTTTTTAAATAATTTTTTTAAATAATTTTCATTTTTTTAAATAAGGCATGAAATGATATCATTTTTCTACCTATATTTCCCTAATAGCTAGTGATTTTGAGAATGTTTTCATGTGCTTTTTGGTTATTTGTATTTCTTCTTTGGAAAAATGTCTGTTCAAGTCTTTTGCCCAATTTTACTTGGGTTCTTTGTCTTTTTACCATTGAGTTGTATGATCTCTTTTTTTTTTAAAGATTTTATTTATTTATTTACTTCTCTCCCCTTCCCCCCCACCCCGGTTGTCTGTTCTCTGTGCCTATTTGCTGCATCTTCTTTGTCCGCATCATCTTGTGTCACTTCTCCGTGTGGGCTGCGCCATTCCTGGGCAGGCTGCACTTTCTTTCGCACTGGGCAGCTCTCCTTATGGGGTGCACTCCTTGCACGTGGGGCTCCCCTATGCGGGGGACACCCCTACGTGGAAGGGCACTCCTTGCGTGCATCAGCACTGCACATGGGCCAGCTGCACACGGGTCAAGGAGGCCGGGGGTTTGAACCATGGACCTCCCATGTGGTAGATGGATGCCCTAACCACTGGGCCAAGTCCGCTGCCTATGATCTCTTTATATAACATGAATATCAAACATTTATTGGATATACAATTTCTGAAAAATTTCTCCCTTTGAGTAGACTATTTTCTCAACTTATTAACAAGATCTTTTGAAGCACTAAAGTATTTAATTTTGAGGAAGTCCAAATTATCAGTTTTTTCATTCATTGTTCATTCTTTGGGTGTAAGGTTTGAGAGGTCACCACTAACCACAAGATCTTAAAATGTTTCCCCTCATTTTTTTCTAGAGTTTTATGGTTCTAGTTTTATGTGTAGGTCCTTGATCTACCTTGAGTTAATTTTTATATAAAGTATAATATACAGTCCTCTTTCTTTCTTTTGAATATGGATAAACAGCCCATTTGTTGAATAGAATGTTCTGACCCAGCTGGTCGGGTTTGACAAACTTGTCATAAATAACTTGACTGTAAGACAGCCAAAGTAGATACAACCCCAGGTACTGGTTCTCCTGAGGGCTACAGAGACCCACAGGTTCTATGGTCATGGCAGATGGCTCTGGAGTTCAGTGCCATGTCAGTTGGCCTTACTTTGGTGTTTGTGTTCCTGAATGTGATGGAATTGGACTCAGATGTGACATTTCTACACATGCCTTTTCTGTCACTTTTACTGGACCTGTGGTTGGTGCTGGGGTTGGTGTATACTCGGGAGACCTGAATCTCTGGACAGTGCATGTGACAGCCAGGCCCTTAGCCTCAGCAGACTTGAAAATCCTACCCTCTGGTTTATTGGACTTAACCTGGCCAGCTAACAGGGAGGTGAAAAAGGTCAACCACCACATCACGGAGCCAAGAGTGCCTACAGCTGCAAGCAGGAGAATTGCATCCATCATCCATGTGGAATAAAAGCCCCCTCTTATTATAGAGGTGGAGTGGACGTAACCATCCCAGGATCCACAGGATGGCAAATAGAGTAAGGATTAGAGTGGACTTACCAATATTCTGCTATGGAAATATTGTGATTAGTAATGGAAGAAATTGTAGCACTGATGTGGAGAAAGTGGCCATGGTAGCTGCTGAGGGTAAGGAGAGGGAAAAAGAGATATGATGTGGGGGCATTTTCAGGACTTGGAATTGTCCTGGGTGGAACTGCAGGAACAGATGCTGGACATTGTATGTCCTGCTATGGCCCACTGGGTGAACTGGGGGAGAGTGTAAACTGCAATGTAAACCATTATCCATGTGGTGCAGCAATGCTCCAAAATGTATTCACCAAATGCAATGAATGTGCCACGATGATGAAAGAGGTTGTCAATGTGGGAGGAGTGTGATGAGGGGTGTGGGAGGTATATGGGGAACTCTTATATTTTTTGAATGTAACATTTAAAAAAAATAGAAAAAATGAAAAGGTATCCAAATTGGAAAGAAGTCAAAATCTCACTATTTGCAGACGACATCACCTATACATAGAAAGCTCTGAGAATTCAACAACAAAGCCTCTAGAACATATAAATGAGTTCAGTAAAGTCACAGGCTGTTAAATCAATATGCAAAAATCAGTAGCTTTCTGTACCTCAATAATGAGCAATCTGAGGAGGAAATCAAGAAAAAAATACCGTTTAGAATAGTAAATAAAAAATAAAATACCTAGGAATAAATTTAACTAAAGGTGTAAAAGACTTATTCTCAGAAAACTACACAACACTGTTAAAGGAAATCAAAGAAGACTTAGATAAATATAAGAATATCTTGTTCATGGATAGGAAGACTAAATATCATTAAGATGTCTATCCTACCCAAACTGACCTATAAATTTAATGGAACCCTAATAAGAATCAAGAGAGCATTTTTTAATGAACTGGAAAAACTAAGTATGAAATTTATTTGGAAGGGAAGGAGGCCCCAAATAGCCAAAGACATACTGAAAAGGAAAAATGAAATCAGAGGAATCACACTACCTGATTTAAAAATATACCACAAAGCTATAGTGGTCAAAACAGCATGGTATTGGCACAAGGATAGATATATTGGTCAATGGAACCAAATTGAGAGTTATGATATAGATCCACGAATATACAGTCATCTGATATTTGACAAGGCCACCAAGCCCACTCAACTGGGAGAGAATGGCCTCTTCAACAAATGGTGCTTGGAGAACTGGATATCCATATACAAAAGAATGAGAGAGGAATACCATCTCACACCTTATACAAAAATCAACTCAAAATGATCAAAGATCTAAATATAACAGCGAAGACCATAAAGATCCTGGAAGACAATATAGGGAAGCATTTACAGGATCTTGTAATAGGAAATGACTTCATGAATTTCTCACTCAAATTATGAGCAGTAAAAGAAATAATAGATAAATTTTCCTCCTCAAATTAAAGCCTTTCACACCTCAAAGGACTTTATCAAGAAAGTGAAAAGACAGCCTACACAATGGGAGAAAATATTTAGTAACCATATAACTGATAGGAACCTAATATCCAGCATATATAAGAAATCCTATATGTCAAAAATAAAAAGACAAACAACCCATTTTAAAAATGGGCAGGAGATTTGAACAGACACTTCTCCAAAGAAGAAATACAAATGACTAAAAAGCACATGAAAAGGAGCTCAACATCACTAGCTATTAGGAAATGCAAATCAAAACTACAATGAGATACCATTTTGCACCCATTAGACTGGTGGCTATTAGAAAACAGAGGACTACAAGTTTTTGAGAGGATGTGGAGGAATGGGAACCCTCATCCACTGCTGGTGGGAATGTAGAAGGATCCAGCCCTTCTGGAGGACAGTTTGACAGTTCCTCAAATTACTAGGTGTAGCTTTGCTATATGGCCCAGCAATTCCACTGCTGGGTATATACCCAGAAAAACCGGAAACATATAATTGCATACCAATGTTCTCAGCGACATTATTCACTATTGCCAAAAGTTGGAATCAACACAAATGTCCATCAACATATGAATGGATAAACAAAATGTGGTATATATACAAAGGAACACTACTCAGCTGTAAGAAGGAATACAGTATGGGATAACATGGGAATACATACATAGGATAAAATGGACGAATCTTGTGGACCTTATATTGAGTGACACAAGCCAGGCATTGAAGGACAAATATTACACGACCTCTCTGATATGATCTAAACCAAGCTGTCTCAGAGAGTTAGAAACTGGAAGCTAGGCTTACAGGAAATAAGGGAAAAGAGGATGGTTGTGAGCCGATGTCTACATAGGCAAGATCTATGATAAAGTGGAGGTAAGTAGTTGTGCAATGAAGGGATAAGATGAAGCATGGTGATATTATTGGGTGGGCCTTTGCAGACTTGAGGGGGTCTAGGGATGGGAGGATGGACCAGATGGTCCATGGAAGTGGGGGGAGGGGTGGAGGAAGCATGTGAACATGGGATATTATCAGGTATGTGCTTTAAACTATAATGTTGTGAAAACACTTTAGAAAATACAATAAGGAAGGCTTACTGGTTTAAGGTGTTTGATGGAGGTCATCTGGCTCAGAGTTCATCTGGGGCAGGCTCCTAGGGAGTGTGTGAGTGCTCATCTTGTCATAGTGTGTTATATCATTGGGTGGAGACCCATACAATGAATGGGAAGGTATTATAAACCCATCCTGGGGAGGCCTGATGTTCTTAAACAGGGGATTGTCTCTCAAGAGTATGGATGTCTCCCAATGGGGGAGGACAGATGAGTGTGTCAAGCCCTCAGCATTGTTGCAAGTACCTATGAATCTTGTCCTTCAAGCAGTGAAGCTTGGCTGTCACTATGGGCCCCAAGAGGAGGGTGGAGAGGAATAGAATTGATGGAAGAGAGGGTAACTGGGGGGCAATGGAAGTGCTCTGCAAGATCGTGCAAAGATGGATAAAAGACATGTTAAATTACACCAAAATTTTTAAAATTGTACAGTCAAAAATGTAAACCACAATGTAAACCATAATGTAACCAAAAATTTATAAAAGTGTACAGTCTAAAATATAAACTACAATGTAAACCATAATGGAACCATGGTTGGTAACCATGCTTCAATATCCATTCATCAGTTGTAGCAAATGTAACATCCACATGTAAAAAAATCATTGCTTTGGAAGGGGGAACTAGAGTTCAATGTTGGGAATATGGGCGTACCCTATGTGATTTTACTGTGACCTAAAACTTTTTTGAAGACATAAAAATTTTTTTTATAGAAGAACATGTAGACACTGAAGAAGAAATGGAAGAGATTGCCTTGCCACTGTACATACAGGACAACACCGATTACAGTGATGAAAGGCAAAATGTCAAAAAAAAGTTTTATGGTATTTTTCATTTTTTAATACCCCAATTTATTTTTTATTTTAGTTTTTCTAAATTATTATGTATTCTATTTCTAATCTTTAAATCTATCATTACTTTTTCATTTTACTACTAATTGAAAATGGCGTACTCACCAAATGTAATGGATGTGTCATGATGATGGGGGAGAGTGTTGCTGTGGGGGGTGTGGTGGGGTGGGGGCGGTGGGGGTGAATGGGGACCTCATATTTTTTGAATGTAATATTTTTTAAAAATGAATTTAAAAAAAATAAAAAGTGAAGTCCATTTTGTCTGATATTTTAAAAAAAAGAAAATGGCGATATATTAAACTTCATTTTTAAGAAGTTTTCGATCACAGAAGGGTTCAACTATGTCAGGGGAGAAGCATTGGTGTGGGGTGTCATTGATTGGGGATGCATCAGTAGGAGGGAGTTCTCCAGGGCATGCATATAGGTTATATAAATATACTTGGATATTCTTTGTGTATTGTCATAGTAGGTAAAGTTACAGATGACAAGTGAGGGAGTACTGAGTTCCCATCCTGGAGAGCTCTGTCACATTTCTCAAAGAAAGAGCAACAATTTCCCAAGAATAAGGGCAAAGATCAATGAAGAAGGATGGTCCAATGATGGGCCCTTGATTCTGATGACTATACTTATGTGTTTATGTGCTTGAAATTTCAACTAGGTCTAGAGCTATAGGATGCCTAAGAGTTACCTCCACAGAGCCTCCGTGTTGCTCAAATGTGGCCAATCTCTAAGCCAAACTCAGTATGTAAATGCATTACCTTCCCCCCAACATGGGACATGAATCCTGGGGATAAGCCTCCCTGGCACTGAGGGATTACTACTAATCACCAGCTGTTGATGCAACTAGAAAATCACCTTGAATAAAAGGGGGAAATGGTAAAGACAAAAGGGTTTATATGGGTAAGAGACTTCAAAATGAATTAGAGGGTCATCAAAGGGATTGTGATTATGCAAGTCTCAGCAGGACCTCAGATACAGCCAAAGTAGATACAACCCCAAGTAGTTGTGCTCCTGAGGGCTATGGAGACACACAGGTCTTACAGTCAAGGCAGATAGCTTTGGAGTTTGGTGCCTTGACAGTGGTTCCATCTTTGTAATTTGTGCTCCTGAATGTGATGGAGTGAGACTCAGATATGACTTCTCTGCAGAAGTCTCTTCTGTCCCTTTTATTGAACCTGTGGTTGGCACTGGGTTTGGTGTATGCCCAGGAGACTTGAATCTTTGAGGTGTCCATGAGTCAACTGGGACCTGAACTTCAGCAGTGTTACAGCACCTACCCTCCAAGGTCAGCTGACAGGGAGGTGAGGATGGACAAGCACCACACCAAGGAACTGAATCTACAGCTGTGGGTATGAGAGTCCCATCCAACAGCCAGGTAGGATCAAAGCCTCCTCTCAATTGAGAGGTGGAGTGGGCATCACCATCCCAGGTTCCTTAGGATTCGGGAATAAAATATGGGCTAGAGTGCACTTACTGGTATTCCACTATAGAATGATTGTGAGTATAGAAATGGAAGAAATTATATCATTGATGTGGAGACAGTGGCAACAGAATTTGCTGAAAACAGGAAGAGGAAAAGGAGGCGTGATATGGGGCTATTTTTGGGACTTGGAGTTCTACTGAATGATATTGCAGGGACAGATGCAGGGCATTATACATCATGCCATAACCCACTGAATGGACTGGGAGAGAGTGTAAACTATAAGGTAAACTATAATCCATGCTGTGTAGCAATATTCCAAAATGTATTCATCAAATGCAATGTATGTACCACACTAATGAAAGATGGTGATGTGGGAAAAGTGGGGGATGGTGGGTATGGGGCATATGGGAACCTGTCATATTTTTTAATGTAAGGTTTGTGTGTTCTTTGTATCTTTTAAAAATAAATGTAAAAATATATTTTTAAGAAACAGCATTATACTGGCATAAAGACAAATTGCCAATAGAATCGAATTGAGAATTTGGAAATAGACTTTCACAACTACAGTCAAGTTATTTTTTTCTCTCTATTTTTTTTAAATGTTACATTCAAAAAATATGAGATCCCCATATACCCCCACCCACCTCATCCCTCTCCTCCCACATCAAAAACCTCTTTAATCATCATGGCACATTCATTGCATTTGGTGAATACATTTTGGAGCACTGCTGTACCACATGGATAATGGTTTACATTGTAATTTACACTCTCCCCCAGTCCACCCAGTGGGCCATAGCAGGACATACAATGTCCAGCATCTGTCCCCGCAGTACCACTCAGGAAAATACAAATCCCGAAAATGCCCCCACAACGTATCTCTTCTTCCCGCTCCCTACCCTCAGTAGCTACCGTGGCCATTTTCTCCACATCAATGCTACAGTTTCTTCCATCACTAATCACAATAGTTCCATAGTAGAATATCAGTAAATCCACTCTAATCCATACTCTATTTGTCCATTCTATGGGCCCTGGGATGGTTATGTTCACTCTACCTCTATATTGAGAGGGGCCTAAGATTGGATTGTGCTGTTCACCACCATCATATACATTATCTTTTTGCATATGATTACACTTTCTTCTGTTTGCTCTCCAAGTGTTTTCTTTTTATCCTTAATCTCTTCATTCACTTCATTAAATTGGTCTATGATATATGTTTTAAGAGCTTTGATTAGTAGTTCAATGTTCTGCTCCTCTTCTTGGTTTTTAGTTTGTTCATTGGATTGGAATGTGTTTTCCTGATTATTGGTATGATTTGTAATTTTTTGTTGCTGTCTGGTCATCATTTTATCTTGACGTATTTATTCAGTTGGTTAGCTTCTCCATCTAGTCTCAGGGTTTATATAGGTGTTGTTTTTGTGTGCGTGTTAAGTCTTCTTTTTGATACTTTGTTCTTCTTATTCTATTCCCTTAATATTGGCTAAGTCCCTTGAAGGAAAATATTAGGACCAGGGGAAGCAGAAGTGGTAAAAACAGGAAAAGTATAACAGTATTATTGATAGTAAATGTTCGCAGAAGAACCATGTGAGATCTAGGAGAATGGATATTAAACTCATATAAGCTATGTAGAGTTATAACAGTAAAAAAGTGGAGTACCTACAATGTGATGGTAAACTGATTATGGGGAAGAATATAGTATGAATTAAAAGGCCAGTGTGGTTATTAGGGAGGCAAAGAGAAAAAGAGGGCAATAATATAAAGAGTAAATTAAAGATAGAAAACAGAATAGATGTATTAGAAATAACGAGTCATAAAAATTGGGGCTAAACAAAGACAGGTGGAATGTAAGAGAAACAATAGACAATGGAGGATAGAAAGATGTAAAGGAAGGGGAATAGCATTGGTAGCCAAATCTGTATACACAGAAAAGAGGATGAGGATGCACAGCAAATAAGAAACATTGCCTGCAGCACCTTACATTTTTTTTAAAAGAGCAAAAGGGGGGTGGGGCGGAAAGCAAACAAGAAAAAAGGGCTGTGGGGGAATAAAGAGGAAGGAAAAACAGGAAAATAAACCAACAAAAAAGACCAACAAGACCTCAAGCAAGGAATCCTCTTTGCAATTGAACAAACTCCTTAGGAGTCTGACCTTCCCTGTTTCTCCATTCCTCACTTCCCTCTCTCCCAGGGCAGCAGGAAGGCTGTGTGAAAGCTCCCCTCAGAGATTCAAATGGGACCCTGGTGAACCAACTCAGCACAGAAAATAATGACTCTTAGTTTTTTGAGAGAGAGAACCCACACCTTGCCAGGAACCCTAAATATGTTACTGGAAGTCTGCAAAGCATGACCTACTGTCCCTATCCCTTAGGTGTGCTATGGTGGGGGGGCGGGGCGGGGGCTAGCTAATTTTCTGACTCTGCCTTCTCCCAGTCCAAGTTTCCTATCCCTGGGGCGGGGGGTGGGGGGGTGGGGGGGTAGGTAAATTGGGCTTTCTCAGCAGATTCACCTTTCCCCTCTTCCTAGGCTCTCCCAAGCCAGCTGACACGCTCCTCCAAGACTGAAAAAAGGGACCAGAAAATTTAACCTGTACTCCTCGGGCCCATCTGCACCCTCCACCAAAACCCTCCCACTCCCAGAGCTAGTCCGAGACCATAAGGCTAGGAGAATGCCAGATTTGGGGGGAGTGCTGGGCCTGGGGAATGCAGGCTCGGGGTACATACATCTGGGGAATGTGAGCCATGGGGAATATGGCACTCGGGAAATGCAAGGCTCAGGGAACACAGGCCTGGGGATTGCACTCTTGGGGAACAAGGGGCTCAGGAACACAGCCCTGCGACTGGCAGTTTTCAGGGAACCCTGCCGACCTCAGCCCTAGGGGAAGGGTTTTGCCTTTCCACAGCATCTGGCTTCAATGTTAGAAACCCATATTTTTACCTTAAGCAAGCACCACTTTTGTCGCAGTCACTTCAGATTGACGTCCAGACACTTCCTGCTTTGTAGGTTTCCAAAACTGCCCGCTTTGGCAGGATTCTGTCCCCACTCAGCTGGGGCTCTGCAGGAGAGATGCTGATGGCACACTCACTCAGATGCCATCTTGCCCTGCCTCTCCCCTGTCTTTCTGATATGTTTTCCAACCAGTGAGCTAAAAGCCTTCTGGCTCTGATAAGAGTAATCTTTTCAGCCAGATGGCGTGGGTCATTTAATTTTTCTGCTTCCTTATAAGTCACTTGGATAGTGTTAATTTACTACTACATGGGGTTATTCAGTGCATTAAGAATAATGAAAAACTGAAATATTTGTACACTCTCTAGACTTAAGGCTTATTACTACCACCTGCTGGATAGAATGTCAGAAACTTCAATTTAAGTCATTGGAAATTTAGTATAATGGGCTTAAGATTACATTGGGTCTCTTCTTTTTTGGGTTTGCCCACCTTTAGGTGAAGTAGTAGAAATTCATATTTTGGGAATAGAATGTCCCTTCTTTTATCTCTATCAGAGCTGACAACTGGTAGTGATATTTAATCCAACCCAATGGTTATAGGCTGGTTTGAATAAAAGGACATACTGCCTAAATTCCAAATGGACTTAAATATAATCACAGACTCAATAATTTTTTTTCTTTTTTACATCTAAGGGAAATCACTTTTTAAAAAATACTGACTAATCAGATAGTGTTGCTTTAATTGGAATCAACTTGTTTACTCATTTGGCCAGCTACTTGATGCTCTGAGGAGTTTCTTGTTTTCTTAGAAGTAAAAATATCTGCACAGTTATATTCACTAAAAATTTACTATTTTATTTTTTGTGCTCTAATGTGGTCTTTTTTGAAATTTCTCAGATTCTACATTGTGCTAATTATGAATAACAAATTATGAATAAAAACTCTTAAAAGAGAATTAAAAAAAAAACAAGTTTCAGGAACTGGTTGTGAACTGGTGACTGATCAGTAAATCTCAAAACACTGCAGTTCTTTGACATCCTGCTTCTCTCACGCCTTCCCCATCTGCACGTAGACATGCATTATAAAAGACCCCTCTTGACCTCGTATCTTTTGAATGTAATATTTTTTAAAAATGAATTTTAAAAAATTAAATTATAAAAAATAAATAAATAAATAAATAAAAGACCCCTCTCTTGTTGCAGCAAGCACAGATGATGGAGCTCAGAAAAAGTTGTTTCCTTCCTGCCACCAAGAATGAGGATAGCATGGAAGTTCCCTAAATAAATGCTCATTACTCACCAAGCTGGACTTGTCTGAGTCTTTCTTTGGTCTGAGATATTCCTATCATTTCGGTGGGAAACTGTCATTTTGCACAGCTCCTTGTCATACACGGGAGAGGCCAGCATTACTCTAATAACAAATCTGAATAAAGACAACAGAAGAAAAGAAAAATATACACTAATCTCCCTAATAAATATAGATACAAATTCCTCAACAAAATTCTAGCAAACTGAACCCCGCAGAATATTAACAGAATTATACCTCATGATCAACTAGTGGGAGGAGACCGGCTGTTGAGGAGCTGAGTTCTTTTGTTCCTGGGATGCTGGTGGATAGGGCTACAGGGTTGCTGGGACTGGCTTCAGGGGGTGAGGAGATATTTTTGGAGGGAAGTGTTTCCGCGCTGCGTTGCGGGGGAAAGTAGGGAGCTGAGAAGAAACTGAGGGCTCCTTTTACATCTAGAGCTTCATTCAAATTTGGATGGGACCATATAAAAGGCGTGCTTCCTGGCCAGACGTTGGGTGTGCGGGGAAAGACCTTCCTTTTCTGCCCTCTAAGGAACTCACTCGCAGTTCCAAACATTTAAGTCTCCCTCGCTCTCCTTGGCTTAGCTTCACTTCCCCACTGTATTTGTATTTGGTGACTGGTTTCCCAGCCCCATCTTTTATCTTTCTTAAAGCCGGGTCACCGCTGCCCTGTCTCTTTTCCTATTCAGAATGCACCATCCCTACCGGGAAATGCCTTCTTTAGGAGAGTCATCTTTTTGTCCACTTTCTGTTTCTTGGCTTTGCCGCAAGGCAGTTACTTTGCAGAATCTGGAGCTCCTAGGGTAGGAAGACTGTAGGAAAGTCTTGTCTCTTTCTACCCAGAGCTGAATTTAATTGTCCCTTTCCCCACCCTCCTCTTTTCATAGAAATTGACTGTAAGTGAACCAGGTGCTTATTTCGTGGAAGGGATTCCTCGAGTAATGTACACACGAGAGTTATCCAGCGCTGGGCATCTTTCTTTTAACTACCTAAGGGTATTTGTAGCTTAAGGTGGAGAGGTTGGTTTGGATTTTTTTTTTAATTAGCCTTTGTATCATGCCTTGAAGCTAGCCATTATTGTTTCTGTGAATCCGTGACTTTTCTAAAGCTAAGCAGAAAACTAGTAATGCCCTTGCTTTTCTACCTGTCTTTTTCCTTATAGTTGTTATTATTATTAAATAATTAATTAAATGAGCTCCTTGTGAAATTCTTTAAATCAAGTTGTCTGGAACTCTCTCTGTGGTATGCTTCCAAGCCCCACCCCCCCCCCCCCCCCAGGTTTGTCCTTAAATAAGCAGCCCCTTGACAATAAGACTAATTGTTTTCTAGGAACATTGCTGATGTCAAATTCGTTTAAGAAATTAATCACTATTTTGTTAATATTTTAACAAAGATTCAAAAAGAATCTAGAGCCATAAATAGTAATTGATAATTTACAACACCTTACACGAAGAAATCGACTCCCTCCTCGCTCCAGTCTCCATGATTTCCCCTCCTCCCTGCCTCGCCCCCACTTCTCCATCTGCCCCTTCCCTCTTGCCTTTGTCTACTGTTCCTCCTTTGAATGAGACTTATCTCTCTCTCAGAAGATTGAAAGCATAATGAATACAAGTGAAACACGGTTCTTTAAGTAGTATCTGTGTGGTAAGGAGTGACAGAAATACCAAAGAGCTTTCATGGTTTATTTTTGTAAGTGGCCACCACAATTTTTTATCCTATTTGTTACTTAAAAATTTGGGGGGAAAAGAATGAAAAATTAAACTCTAATTCTTGGGAAATTTTGCTTATATTTTTCTCTACAAGTGGTATATAAATTGTTTTTAGTCAAAGATAAAGGAATAAAATGTTCGTGGGGGAGGAAGATTAAAGATATAGTTAATTTGTGTACTGAGAATAATTTAAATGACTCCCATTAACAAAATTTAAAAGCTTTAATTGTACAGTTTGAAATTTTATTCTGCCTTTAAAGCTCAAAAGTAGATGTCATATGAAAAGCTCTTAATTTTTCTTTCAACACTAAAACAGAAATCTGAATGGGAGAATTAGCCAAGTATGACTTTTTGGTAAAATTTTGTCCTCCTATTTTTGTGTCACAGAGCAAGTCTTTGGTGAAATCTTTCCAGTCCAAGGTGGCTTCACGCAGATCATCAGTGCAGAGCTCCTGATGTTGGCAGAGCAGTAAGTACTTGCTGCAGCACTGATTACTTTTATTAAACCTTTAAAACGCTTATTGTAAAACCAGTAATTCTTTCATTGTGCCTAATTTAAATTGCTCTGTGGTCATTAGTACAATTCTAGCATTCTAGGTCCCCAAATACGGTTTTAGACTTTAGTCAAAATCCGTGTTCTGTTTCAATAGAATGGATTGACACTGAAAATTGAAGTTCAAATTCATTTCTACTATATTTCAGCTGTGACATAAATTGAAGTTGCAGTTCATAATGCAATTTGTTCTAGAAATACTGGAGGGAAATTAAAGTTATGGTCATCTGCCTATTATATTTGCCAGGTTTCTAAAATCAGGTTTTCTGCCAGTGTGTGTGTTTTTGTTTTTTCATCTGTAAGTGAAAATGAATTTTTTTGTTTTGTTTTAATGATACTTTTAGTGAATTAAATACTCTAAAAGTTTTAAATGACAAGTTTAAACTTACTTGGTTTAGTTGTTGACTTTTTTCTAAATGTTGTTCTTCTTTCCACTTGTATCTTTTAACAACTAAAAATAATCCAGCCATGATAAAATTTAAATATTTGAAGTGACTTAATTATGCAGTTTTTTACTTTAGATAATCTATTTTGTCATGCTTTTGGTGTTCAGTATAATTTGATTTGTAATGGTGGTTTGAGAACATAAAGTCGGTAGTCTCTCTAAAAGAGTAAATAACAATAAAATAAACCTATCAAATGCTAATATCATATTCCTCTATAAAGAAATGCTATGTTATTCAACACAGGAAATTAAATTATTTTTGAAATTAAAATAATTTTAAATAGTCAGGAATATATTATGACACATCATAAGGAATGTATTTAAAGGTATATTAATCTGATAAACTAGTTTGTAATGTTTTCCTTCTATAAAATTGTTCTCACCATAAATGATCATTGATTTCATCAAAGGGCAAAGGGTCACAGCATTCAGTAGAGACTCAAGAGTCTTTCTAGGAATGATAGGTCATCCAACATATACCAGAGACCTTTGCCAGGGCCAAGCATAATTTGTTAGTCATGACTAATAGTTGTAGTTCTGACTTTTCTTGGGAGCCTTCATTTATTTAATTATAAAAGTAGGAGGCGGGGCAAGATGGCATCTCAGCGAGTGCACCTCATAATCTCTCCTGCAAAGAAGCAGCTGAGTAGGGTCGGAGTCCTGCTGGACCAGGCTGTTTTAGGTGCTTGCAGGGCAGGAGGTGTCTGGACATCAATTTGGTGAGACAGTGACAGAAGAGATTCTTGCAAGAGGTGGAATTCTGGGTCTTTTACACGGAGGTCAGAAGTTGTGGGTGGGACTCTTCCCCCTAGAGCTGGCGGCCCAGACACAACGATCCCTGAAATCTTTGTTGTGCTGCGGTGTTCCCAAACCCTGAGCAGGCTGTTTTGGGGGCTTGCAGGGCAGGAGGTGTCTAGATGTCAATTTGGTGACACAGTGACAGAAGAGATTCTTGCAAGAGGTGAAATTTGGGGTTTCTGACATGGAGGTCAGAAGTTGTAGGTGGAACTCATCCCCCTAGGGCTGGCAGTGTGGCGGCAGTGATCCCTGAAAACTTTGTTGTGCTGCATTGTTCCCAAACCCCATGTTAACCAGATGCGTGATTCCCAGACCTGTATCCCCTAAACCCTGGTAGCCCATGCTCCAGAGACTCAAACACCTTGACTCTGCAATAGCACCGAATTCCCATTCCTGAATCCACCGTTCCCTGAAGTCCATCTGAGGTCCTTGATTACCCTAGCCCTCCGCATTTTGTGTTGTTTGTTTTTTTTTTCTCCTTGACGTTGGAGGAGTGTACCAGCTGACTTGGGGAGAGTCTGGGAAGAAAGGAGAGGTGAATCTGCTGAGGAAGCCCAATTTACCTAAACGTCCTGGGATAGGAAATTTTGTCTGGGAGAAGGTGGAGTCAGAAAATCAATTAGACCTCCCCTAGCTCACCTAAGGGGGAGGAACTGTAGGATGGGCTACCCATGCTTCCAATAGCATATTTGGGGTTTCTGGGGAGGTGTTGGTGCTCTCATGCTGGAAATAAAGAGTAATAGTCTTCTGTGTTGAGTTGGTTCAACAAGGACCCACTTGTATCTCCTACTGGACCTCTCAGGCAGCTTTCCTGCTGCCCTGGGAGAGAGAGAAGTGAGGAAGGGAGAAAGGGGGAATGTCAGATCCCTAAGCTTTTTTATTTAATTGCAAAGAGGATTCATAGCTTGAAACGTTGGTTCTTTTTTTTTTTTTTTTTTTTTTTTTTGTCATGGTTGATAATATTGCATTGTCTCCTGGCCTTTTCTCACATTTTATCCTCCAAGGTCCTTTTTTTTATTTAGTTTTTTTTCTCTTTTTCTTTTTCTTGCTTGTTTCCCTACCCTTTTCTTTGCCCCCCTCCCTTTTTCTCTTCTCTTTTCTTTCTTTCTTCTCTTTTCCTTCTTTTTTATTTTATTTTCTTTATATAATAGGTGCTGCAGGGAGCGCTTCATATTTGCTGTGTTTCCTCATCCTCCATTTCCTCTTTTCTCTGTGTATTGATTTTGGCCACCTACACTATCCCCTTTCCCTTACATCTTTCTATCCTCCATCATCTATTGTTTCTCTTACATTTCACCTCCCTTTCTTTGGCTCCCAAATTGTCTGACTTATTATTTCCAATACCTTTGTTCTGTTTTCTGTCTTTTACCCACTACTGATATTATTGTCTTTCTTTTCTTTTTCCCTCTCTCATGAAAACACTGGCCTTTTAATTCATACTATATTCCTCCCCATATTCAGTTGACTGTCTCGTTATAGAGACTCTACTTACTGCTATAACTCTGCACAACTTACATGAGTCTAACACCCATTATCCTAGATCTCACATTGTTGCTCTGTTAACATTTATTACCAATACTTCTTTTCTTTTTAAAGATTTATTTTTATTTATTTAATTCCCCTCCCCTCCCCTCCCCCGGTTGTCTGTTTTCTGTGTCTTTTTGCTGCGTCTTGTTTCTTTGTCCGCTTCTGTTGTCGTCAGCGGCACGGGAAGTGTGGGCGGCGCCACTCCTCGGCAGGTTGCTCCCTCCTTCGCACTGGGCGGCTCTCCTTATGGGTGCACTCCTTGCGCGTGGGGCTCCCCTACGCAGGGGACACCCCTGTGTAGCACGGCACTCCTTGCGCACATCAGCACTGTGCATGGGCCAGCTCCACACGGGTCAAGGAGGCCCAGGGCTTGAACCGCGGACCTCCCATGTGGTAGACGGATGCCCTAACCACTGGGCCAAAGTCCATTTCCCACCAATACTTCTTTATACATTTTCTTTTCTTACTCATTTTGCTTTCCCTGGCCCTAATAATTTCCTTAAAAGTGAACTTAGCCTGGAACAAGAAAATAGAGTAAGAAGAACAAAGTGACAAAGAGAAGACATAACATTTACAAAGAAACAACAACTAATTAATCCCCAAGACTAGACAAAGAAGCTAAGGAACTGATTAAACCCGTCAAGATAAAATGATGACCAGAGAGCAACAAAAAAAAAAGACAAACCAAACCAATAATCAGGAAAACATGGCTGAATCCCATGAACAAACTAAAAACCAGGTAGAGGAGCAGAACATTGGACAAATAATTAAAGATCTCAAAACAAATATTAGAGACCAACTTAATGAAGTAAAGGAAGAGTTTAACAATATGAAGAAAACCCTTGGAGAGAATACAGAAGAAATTGCAGACATATGCAAAATGATAACAGATATGATGGTGACGAACAACACAGTTCAAGAAATCAAAAATACACTCTCAGCAAATAGCAGCAGATTAGAAGAGGCAGAGGACAGAATTAGCGATGTGGAAGACAGCACATCTGCAATCAAGCCGATAGTAGAACTGATCAATAAAAAGATAGAAAAAAAATCCAGTTGGGATTTAGGGACCTGAATGACAATGAAAAATGCACAAACATACATATTATAGGCATCCCAGAAGGAGAAGAGAAGAGAAAGGGGACAGAACATGTGTTGGAGGAAATAATGCCTGAAAAATTCCCAAATCTACTGAGGGAGATGGATGTACATGTCCAGGAAGAACAAAGCACCCCAAACACCATAAATCCCAACAGGCCTATCCCAAGAAATACTCTTGTCAAATTATCCAATGTTCAAGACAAAGAGAAAATAGTAAAAGTGGCAAGAGAAAAGAGAACCATCACATACAACGGAGGATCCATAAGATTAAGTGCTGATTTCTCATCAGAAACCATGGAGGCAAGAAGGCAGTGGTATGATATAGTCAAGGTACTAAAGGAAAAAAACTTCCAACCAAGAATACTCTATCCAGCTAAACTAGCATTCAAACATGATGGAGAGTTCAAAATATTCACAGACAAACAGAAACTGAAAGAGTATACCAACAAGAAACCTCCCCTTCAAGAAATTCTAAAGGGAGTTCTGCAGGAAGAAAGGAAAAAACAGGAAAGGCAAAGTTGGAGGAGAGTATAAGACCAACAACAACAACAAAAAAGACCAAAAAAATATACAAACAAAATATGACAAACACAAATCCAATCAAAATATGGCTAACACAAATAATTCCTTGATAGTAATAACACTGAATGTCAACGGATTAAACTCACCTATCAAAAGATTCAGACTGGGACATTGGATAAGGAAATATAACCCATCCATATGCTGTCTACAAGAGACACATCTTAGACCCAGAGACGCATGGAGATTGAAAGTGAATGGCTGGAAAACAATCATACAAGCTAACAATAACCAAAAAAAGGCAGGAGTAGCTATATTAATATCAGACAAAATAGACTTTAAATGTGAAACAATTGTGAGAGACAAAGAAGGATACTACATTTTAGTGAAAGGGAAAATCTGTCAAGAAGATCGAACAATCATAAATATCTATGCCCCTAACAAGGGTGCCTCTAAATATGTCAGGCAAACGCTGGAAAAACTAAGTGAAAGAATAGATACATCTACAATTGTAGTGGGGGATTTTAATACACCACTATCAACTCTGGACAGAACATCTCAAAAGAGAATCACCAAAGAAACAAAACATCTGAATAGTATATTAGAGGAGCTCGATCTAATAGACATATATAGATTGCTACACCCAAACACAGCAGGATATACATTTTTCTCAAGCGCACATGGATCATTCTCCAAGATAGATCATATGCTAGGCCACAAAGAAAGGCTGAACGAATTCAGAAAGATTGAAATCATACAAAACATTATCTCTGACCACAGTGGAGTCAAGCTGGAGATTTGCAAGGGACAGAAGCCCAGATTTCACACCAAGATTTGGAAATTAAACAGCACACTCTTAGAAAAACAGTGGGTCAAAGAGGAAATCTCAAAAGAAATCAATGACTACCTTGAAACAAATGATAATGATAACACAACATACCAAAATTTATGGGATGCAGCAAAAGCAGTACTGAGAGGGAAGTTTATAGCCATAAATTCATATATCAAAAAAGAAGAAAGAGCAAAAATCGAAGAACTAACTTCACATTTGAAGGAATTAGAAAAACAACAACAAAGTAACCCAACAGGAAGAAGAAGGAAGGAAATAACAAAGATAAGAGCAGAAGTAAATGAAATAGAAAATAAGAAAGCACTTGAACAGATAAACAAGACCAAGAGCTGGTTTTTTGAGAAGATTAACAAAATTGACAAACCTTTAGCAACACTAACAAAGAAAAAAAGAGAGAAGATGCAAATACACAAAATAAGAAATGAGAAAGGCGATATCACCACTGACCCCACAGAAATAAAGACTATCATAAGAGGATATTTTGAAAAACTATATTCCAACAAAAATGACAATCTAGAGGAAATGGACAAATTCCTAGAAACACATAAGCAGCCCATATTGACGAAAGAAGAAATTGATGATCTTAACAAACCAATCACAAGCAGAGAGATAGAATCAGTTATCAAAAATCTCCCAACTAAGAAGAGCCCAGGGCCAGATGGCTTCACAGGTGAATTCTACAAAACATTCCGGAAAGAACTGACACCAATCCTGCTGAAACTATTCCAAAACATCGAAATGGAAAGAACATTACCCAACTCCTTCTATGATGCCAACATTACCCTAGTACCAAAGCCAAACAAAGACATCACAAGAAAGGAAAATTACAGACCAATTTCTCTGATGAACCTAGACGCAAAAATACTTAACAAAATACTTGCTAATCGTATTCAACAATACATTAAACGTATTATACACCACGACCAAGTGGGATTCATCCCAGGCATGCAAGGATGGTTCAACATAAGAAAATCAATCAACGTAATACACCATATAAACAGATTGAAGGAAAAAAATCACATGATTATATCTATTGATGCAGAAAAAGCATTTGACAAAATACAGCACCCTTTCTTGATAAAAACACTCCAAAAGATTGGAATACAAGGGAATTTTTTGAACATGATAAAGAGTATATATGAAAAACCTAAAGCCAACATTGTTTACAATGGAGAAATCCTAGACTCCTTCCCTCTAAACTCAGGAACAAGACAAGGATGCCCACTGTCTCCGCTCCTATTTAACATTGTCTTAGAAGTACTTGCATGAGCACTGAGGCAAGAACCAGAAATAAAAGGCATTCAAATTGGAAAGGAAGAAGTCAAAATTTCATTATTTGCAGATGACATGATCCTATACATAGAAAACCCTGAGAGATCTACAACGAAGATGCTAGAACACATAAATGAGTTTAGTAAAGTCGCAGGTTATAAGATCAATGCGCAAAAATCAGTAGCATTTCTGTACACCAATAATGAGCAAGATCAGGAGGAAATCAAGAAACAAATACCATTCACAATAGTAAATAAAAAAATCAAATACTTAGGAATAAATTTAACTAAAGAGGTAAAAAACTTATACAACGAGAATTATACAAGATTGTTCAAGGAAATCAAAGAAGACCTAAATAAATGGAAGACTATTCCTTGTTCATGGATAGGAAGACTGAACATTATTAAGATGTCTATCCTACCAAAATTGATCTACACATTCAATGCAATCCCAATAAAAATCAACGCAGCCTTCTTTAAGGAACTAGAAAAACTAACTATGAAATTTATTTGGAAAGGAAAGAGACCCCGAATAGCCAAAGACCTACTGAAAAAGAAAAACGAAATTGGAGGAATCACACTACCTGACTTCAAAACATACTATAAAGCTACGGTGGTGAAAACAGCATGGTATTGGCATAAGGAAAGACACATAGACCAATGGAATCGAATTGAAAGCTCTGATATAGAACCTCACATATATAGCCACATAATATTTGATAAAGCCACCAAACCCTCTCAATTGGGAGACAGTGGCCTATTCAACAAATGGTGTCTGGAGAACTGGATAGCCATATGTAGAAAAATGAAAGAGGATTACCATCTCACACCTTATACAAAGATCAACTCAAGATGGATCAAAGACCTAAATATAAGAGCCAATACCATAAAAACCTTAGAAAGCAGTGTAGGGAAACATCTACAGGACCTTGTAATAGGAAATGGATTTATGAATATCTCACCAAAAGCACGAGCAGCAAAAGAACTAATAGATAAATGGGACTTCCTCAAAATTAAAGCCTTCTGCACCTCAAAGGAGTTTGTCAAGAAAGTAAAAAGGGAGCCCACACACTGGGAGAAAATATTTGGCAATCATATATCTGATAAGAAACTTATAACTTGCATATATAAAGAACTCCTATATCTTGAAAATAAAAAGATAAACAACCCATTTAAAAAATGGGAAAAAGACTTAAACAGACACTTCTCCGAAGAAGAAATACAAATGGCAAGAAAGCACATGAAAAAATGTTCCAAATCTCTAGCTATCAGGGAAATGCAAATCAAAACTACAATGAGATACCATCTTACACCCATAAGATTGGCAGCTATGAAAAAAACAGAAGAATACAAGTGCTGGAGAGGATGTGAAGGAAGGGGAACACTCATCCACTGTTGGTGGGAATGCAGAAGGATCCAACCATTCTGGAGGACAGTATGGCGGTTTCTCAAAAAACTAGCCATAGATTTGCCATATGACCCAGCAATACCACTGCTGGGTATATACCCAGCAGAACTGAAAACAAGGACACAAACCGATATATGTACACCAATGTTCATAGCAGCATTGTTCACTATTGCCAAAAGTTGGAATCAACCCAAATGCCCATCAACAGATGAGTGGATCAATAAACTGTGGTATATACACACAATGGAATACTACTCGGCTGTAAGAACAAATACACTACAAACACATGTGATAACATGGATGAATCTTGAGAACCTTATGTTGAGTGAAGCAACCCAGACATTGAAGGACAAATACTACATGACCTCAATGATATGAAATAAACAAGCTGCCCTAGATAGCAAGAGACTGAACGATAGGCTTACAGGAAATCGGAGGGTGGAGGAAGGATATGAGCCGATATCTGCAGGGGTGGAACTTAAGACGAGATGGTGGTAAGTATGAACACAAAGAAGAGATAAAATGGGGGCAAGGGGTTGCCTTTGGTTGGGGCTTTACGGGTTTGAGGGTGGCTGGGGAGGGACGGTTGGGTAATGTTGCCCAAAAGTGGGGGGAGGGAGGGGTAGCATACGAACACAGGAGAGGGTTAGGAGGTGGTGGAGAGTAAAATGCCGAGAAAATCATATCAAAATATAATAAAGAGGGTTACCTGTTTAGAATGCTCGGAGGGGAGGGTCTGATGCAGGACGGGCTCCTGGGGAATGTCTAAATGCTCATTCTGCCAGAGTGGGTGACACCATGGGGTAGAATCCCAAGTAGTGAGAGTGGGGGTGGACCCACATCCTGGGGAGGACTAATGCCACCAAATAGAGGGAACTCTATCCCTCGAGAGAAAGGGTGGCTCCCAGGGCACTGGGGCAGATGAGCAAGTTAGGCCCTAAACACTATTCCATCTATCTCTGGAAGTGGCTCCTCAGGAAACGGAGGTTGACTGTCACTGTGGGCACCAAGTTGGAAGGGAAAATGGACGTTAAATGTGTGGAACCAAAGTAAATGGGGGGCAAGGGAGGAGTTTCTTGAGAGTACACAAGGATGGATATAAAACATGTAATATTACACCATAACATATAGGAGGCGACAGACTGATAATGTAAACCATAATGTAAAACATAGGAGAACTAAAAATGTAAAGAACTGTGTATCCTAAAGTATGCACCATAATGTAAGCACAGATATTACCATGTTAGAAAGCTAATATCTCAGACTCTGTACATCACCTTAAGTAAATATGATGTGAATAGGGTGTAAGAGTATCGCTGTGGAAGGAAAAAGGTGTTGTGGTGGATGTATGGGAGTGCTGTATATTATATATATGCATTGCTGTGGTCTAGGACTCCTACGAAGAAACGCTGAATAATTAGGGGAGAGGGGGGGAAAAAAAAAGAAAAAAAAAGGATAGGATGTGGAATTTTTTCAAGTCAACATTCTTTATCTAAGTTCTTTATCTAACTTTATCCAAGTTCTTTATCTATCCTTTAAACCCATCGCTATATGCCATTCCCTAGTAAGGGACCATGACATTATATTGGGCTTCAAATTTCGGGGAGTTCTGGATCACAGAGTGTTTCAACAATGGCAATGGAGGGATACTGGTATGGGATACCAATGACAGGTGATATATGGCTGACATGGAGCTGTACAGAACATATGTCCAGGGTGCATGGTAATGATTGGATATACTCATAGTGGCAACAATTAAAAACCCAGCAGGGGGGGTACTGGGTTCCTGGCCAGTGGTGCTCTGTCGTGGTCCCTAAGGGAGCAGCGATAGTCTCCCAGGTACAGCGGCGGGGACCGGGAGGGAGTGAGGGTTCAACAGTGAGCCCCTGATGCTAATGACTATGCTTGTGAGCTGATAAACCTAAAATAAGAACAAGGCCTAGAGCAACATTGTGCCTGGGAATTTCCTCCTGTCAGCCTTCATGTTACTCAAATGTGGCCAGTCTCGAAGCCAAACTCAGCATGTAAATGCAATGCCTTCCCCCCAGCGTGGGACATGACACCCGGGGATGAGCCTCCCTGGCAACGAGGGACCACTATCAAATACCAACTGATGATGCAACTGGAAAAGGACCTTATATGGAAGGTTCAATGCGGATCAGCAGAATATCCATGTCTACATAAAACAACATGACTTTAAAATGCTGTTTGACCTAAAGTAAGGGGGAAATGGAAAGGAGAAATGAGTTTATATGGCTACGAGTTTCTAAAAAAGAGTCTGGAGGCTGGCAGAAGGATTGCCCTCATGCACAACTGAGCAGAGTCAGAGAGACAGATAAAGCAGATACAACCCCCAGATATTGGTTCCTATGAAGGCTAAAGAGACCCATGAGAGTTATGGTCATGGCCAATGGGGTTTACTACCAGGGCAGATGGCCCCTCTCTGGAAATGGTGTTTATGTGTGATGAATCTGGACTCAGATGGGATCTCCCTTCATAAGACTTTCATACTAATCTGCTGGAGGTGCAGTTAACGTTGGGGTTTAAGATATAGTTAGGGGATTTGAATCTCTGGACTGATAATGTGATAGCCAGGTCCTGAGCCTCAACAGACTCCAGCACCTACAATATGATTTATTGGACTTACCACACTCAGCTAAGATGGAGTTGAAGAAGGACAATCACCACACCATGGAGCCTAGAGTGATTACAACTGAAAATGGGAGGATGGCAGCCAGCATCCATGTGGAATCTGAGCCTCCTCTCGACATAGAGGTGCAATGGACACAACCAATCCAATGTCCACATAGAAGAGGTGGCATTGGATTGGGAAAAGTGGACATGGTGGACGATGGGTATGGGGAAGGGCAGGAAGAGATGAGAGGTGGGGGCGTATTTGGGTGGAGCTGCCCTGGATGGCGCCTCGGGGGTGATCACCGGACATCGTGGATCCTCACAGTGCCCACTGGATGGAATGGAGGAGAGTATGGGCCATGATGTGGACCATTGTCTATGAGGTGCAGAGGTGCCCAAAGATGTACTTACCAAATCCAATGGATGTGTCATGATGATGGGAACGAGTGTTGTTGGGGGGGGAGAGGGGGGGTGGGGGGGTGGGGTTGAATGGGACCTCACATATATATTTTTAATGTAATATTATTACAAAGTCAATAAAAAAAAAAAAGAATACTCTACACAGCTAAATTAGCCTTCAAAAATGATGGAGAAAGACTTTCATGCTAATGTGCTGGAGGTGCAGTTAATGTTGGGGTTTAAGACATATTTAGGGGATTTGAATCTCTGGACTGACAATGTGATAGCCAGGTCCTGAGCCTCAACAGACTCCAGCACCTACAATCTGATTTATTGGACTTACCACACTCAGCTAAGATGGAGTTGAAGAAGGACAACCACTACACCATGGAGCCTAGAGTGATTACAACTGAAAGTGGGAGGATTGCATCCAACATCCATGTGGAATCTGAGCCTCCTCTTGACATAGAGGTGCAATGGACACAACCAATCCGATGTCCACATAGAAGAGGTGGCATTGGATTGGGAAAAGTGGACATGGTGGCTGATGGGTATGGGGAAAGGCAGGAAGAGATGAGAGGTGGAGGCGTCTTTGGGACATGGAGCTGCCCAGGATGGTGCTTCAGAGGCAATCACCGGACATTGTAAATCCTCACAGGGCCCACTGGATGGAATGGAGGAGAGTATGGGCCATGATGTGGACCATTGACTATGAGGTGCAGTGGTGCCCAAAGATGTACTTACCAAATCCAATGGATGTGTCATGATGATGGGAACAAGTGTTGCTGGGGGGGGGGGGGGGGGAGAGGTGGGGTGGAGGGGTGGGGTTGAATGGGACCTCACATATATATTTTTAATGTAATATTATTACAAAATCAATTAAAAAAATGATGGAGAGTTCAAAATAATCACAGATAAACAGAAATTGAAAGAGTATGCCAACAAGAAACCTCCCCTTCAAGAAATACTAAAGGGAGTTCTGCAGAAAGAACGAAAATAAACAGGAGAAGCAGAGTTAGAGGAGAGTGTAAGAGCAAGAAAAAAGACAAAAAGAGAAGGAAAAAAAAAATATATGAAAACACAAGTCCAAACAAAATATGGCTAACATAAGTAATTCTTTGAAAGTAATAACACTAAATGTCAATAGATTAAACTCACCTGTCAAAAGTTTCAGACTGGAAGATTGGATAAGGAAATATGACCCATCTATATGCTGTCTACAAGAAACACATCTTAGACCCAGGGATTCAAGGACACTGAAAGTGAATGGCTGGAAAACAATCTTACGAGCAAACAATAACCAAAAAAGGCAGGAGTAGCTATATTAATATCAGACAAAATAGACTTTAAATGCGAAACAATCGTGAGAGACAAAGATGGATACTACATATTAGTGAAATGAATAATCTTTCAAGAAGAATGAACAGGGAAGCGGACTTGGCCCAAGGGATAGGGCATCTGCCTACCACATGGGAGGTCCACAGTTCAAACCCCAGGCCTCCTTGACCCATGTGGAGCTGGCCCATGCGCAGTGCTGATGTGCGCAAGGAGTGCCCTGCCACGCAGGGGTGTCCACCACATAGGGGAGCCCCGTGCACAAGGAGTGGGCCCTGTAAGGAGAGCAGCCCAGCACAAAAGAAAGTGCAACCTGCCCAGGAGTGGTACCACACCCACGGAGAGCTGACACAACAAGATGACGCAACAAAAAAAGAAACACAGATTCCTGGTGCCCCTGATAAGAATAGACGTGGTCACAGAAGAGCACACAGCAAATGGACACAGAGAGCAGACAACTGGGAGAGGGGGTGGGAGAAATAAATAAAAAATAAATCTAAAAAAAAAAAAGAAACAAGTTTAAAAAAAAGAAGAAGAAGAACGAACAATCATAAATATTTATGCTCCTAACAATGGCGCCTCAAAATACGTGAGGCAAACACTGGAAAAACTAAGTGAAAGAATAGATGCCTCTACAATTATCGTGGGTGACTTTAATACACCACTATCAACTTTGGACAGAACATCTCAAAAGAGAATCAATAAAGAAACAAAAACTCTGAACAGTATATTAGAGGACCTGGACCTAATAGATATTTACAGATCATTACACCCAAACACAGCAGGATATACATTTTCTCAAGTGCACATGGATCATTCTCCAAGACAGACCATATCTTAGGCTACAAAGAAAGGCTCAATGAATTCAGAAAGATTGAAATCATACAAAATAATATTTCTGACCACAGTGGAGTGAAGCTGGAAATCTGCAAAGGCCAGAGGCCAAGATTTCACACCAAGATATGGAAATTAAACAGCACACTTAGAAAAACAGTGGGTCAATGATGAAATCTCAAAAGAAATAAATAACTACCTAGAAACTAATGAAAATGATAGCACAACATACCAAAACTGCTGAGATGCAGCAAAAGCAGTACTGAGAGGGAAATTTATAGCCATAAATTCATACATCAAAAAAGAAGAAAGAGCAAAAATTGAAGAACTAACTGCACATTTGGAGGAATTAGTAAAAAAAAAACAACAAAGTAACCCCACAGGAAGAAGAAAGAAAGAAATAACAAAGTATAATAACAAAGTAGAACTGAAAACAAGGACACAAACTGATATATGCACACCAATGTTCCTGGCAGCACTGTTCACTATATTTTGTCTTTATTTATTTTTTTAATGTTACATTAAAAAAATATGAGGTCTCCATATACCCCCCAACCCCCTCACCCCGCTCCTCCCCCCATAACAACAACCTCCTCCATCATCAATAAACCAGAGTGTAGAAGCTGCAAGTCTGTTGAGGTTCAGGTCCCCTGGGTATACACTAAACCCCAGCACCAACTACAGATCTGTTAAAAGTGACAGGAGAGGCTTGTGGACAAATATCACATCTGAGTCCAGCTCCATCATACAGAAACACAAACACCAAAGTAGAGCCAACTGACATGGCACTGAACTCCATCTGCCATGACCATAGAACCTGTGGGTCTCTGTAGCCCTCAGAAGAACCAATCTGTGTGATGGAGCTGGACTCAGATGTGATCTTTGTCCACAAGCCTCTCCTGTTACTTTTACCTGAGCTGTAGTTGGTGCCGGGGTTTAATGTATACCCAGGGGACCTGAATCTCTGGACTGACCATGTGATAGCCAGGCCCTGAGCTTCAACAGACTTGCAACTCCTACACTCTGGTTTATTAGACTTACCCCACTCAGCTAACATGGAAGTGAAGAAGGTCAACCACCACACCAGGAAGCCAAGAGTGCCTACCACTGAAAGCAGGAGAATTGCATCCAGCATCCATGTGAAATCTAAGCCCCCTATCAATATAGAGGTGGAATGGACATAGCCATCCCAGGGTCCACAGGATGGAGGAATAGAGTATGGATTAGAGTGGACTTACTGATATTTTATTCATGAACTATTATGATTAGTAATCCAAGAAAGTGTGGCATTGGTGTGGAGAAAGTGACCATGGTGGCTGCTGGGGGTAGGGAGTGGGAGGAAGAGATGTGATGTGGAGGCATTTTCGGGGGTTGGAGTTGTCCTGAGTGGTGCTGCAGGGACAGTTACTGGGCATTGTATGTCCTCCTATGGCCCACTGGGTGGACTGTAGAAGAGTGTGGGCTATGATGTGGACCAGTGACCATGAGGCACAGCAGTGCTCAGAGATGTATTCACCAAATGCAATGAATGTCTCATGATGATGGAGGAGGTTGTTGTTTTGGGGGGAGGAGTGGGGTGAGGGGAGTTGGGGGTATATGGGGACCTCATATTTTTTTAATATAACATTAAAAAAATAAAGACAAAAAAATTTAAAAGTAAAGCAGTCACTTTAGAGAATGATGAAAATAGAGAAATATCATTTATTAAATGTAACTCACCTATAATACCACCCCATCAGAAATAGCACTTGTAAAATCCTATTATGTTTTCTTGCATTCTATTCTCTCTATATGTATGTATATATGTGCATAAACATATTAGACTTAGTTTGAAGCATATTTCGTATTCAGTTATTTTTATCCAACAGTGTATCTTGAATATTTTCCCATATCTTCAGAATTTATTAAGCTGCAGTGGTATTCATTCCTTCTCATTCTTTATCTTTCTAAACTTGTAAACTCAATCTTTAAGTATGTTTGTTTTATTGGGATTTTGAATCATTTTTTATCTCAAATGATGTGTTAATTCTTTGCATTTTTCATTGAAATTCAATATAGTCTGGTCAAGAGTTATTTGTGTCTATTTTGATTTCACAGTGCCTTATGTATGGAAATCCTCCAGAAATATTTAAATTCTATCTGGCATGTAAAAAATTATACCCAGTAGCTTTCAAACTTTATTGTACTTAGAAACTATCAACCAGAATCCCTATTAGAGTTTTAACTTTAAAATTTTGTGTTCAATTATATGAAGTAATAGCAACCAATTAAACCTCTGGCTTTAAAAAGTCCATTTTTTATAATTTCATATAGATAATGAAAATTTTTGAAAATAATTTTGGCTGTGTGCATTATTTACATTTTACTCTCTAGTATAACCTATTATGTCCATTTTTTAGGGCAACCTCTCAATGATACTTATTCTTTACAAATTTCATCTTATGTATACTATATTTGCTTAGAATATATTTTTATCAATGGATGGCACAATAAAAAGAGTCTGTATGTGACTTTTTTTCTTAAAGACAATTATCTTCAAAACTGTCTAATTTATTGGTCAAATCACTATCATTAAAATTTTATGAACAAGTACTTCTAGAACTAAGTGGTTTTGATATATGTATATCTCAGACCTGTGTCTACCTTGGTACTGTGTCATTGATCTTCTACATTCTCCCAGGATTGCTATAAATTCTGGTGGAGGTGTGGTGGTTATATGTATAAGAATAACCTTATGCCCTCAGAGGTCCTTGTTTAGAGGGAAGTAGCACTAGTGAAGCAGGAAAGCAGATATTAATAGGCCCCCAAATTTATGAAAGCAAATATGGGAAGTGGATTTGGCTTAGTGGTTAGGGTGTCTGTCTACCACATGGGAGGTCCACGGTTCAAACCCTGGGCCTCCTTGACCTATGTGGAGCTGGCCCACATGCAGTGCTGCTGCGCACAAGGAGTGCTGTGCCACGCAGGAGTTCCCCCGCATGTAGGGGAGCCCCACGTGCAAGGAGCACGCCCCGTAAGGAGAGCTGCCCAGCACAAAAAGAAAGTTCAACCTGCCCAGGAATGGTGCCGCACACACAGAGAGCTGACACAACGAGATGATGCAACAAAAAAAAATACACATTCCCATGTTGCTGACAACAACAGAAGCAGATAAAGAACACACAGCAAATAGACACAGAGAACAGACGACTGGGGTGGAGGGGGAGGGGAAGAGAAATAAATAAATAAATCTTTTTAAAAAAGCAAATTTTAAGATTAAGTACTATAGGTTACCCTATATATCAATTAAGGGAGTTGAAATTTTGGAGAATTGTCACTTGCATTCCCTGACTTCAATATGTAAAAATTCTTCTGTTTAATATGTCTATATTCTGTCACAAACTATATATATATATATAATTTGTGGCAGTTTGAGATTATTTTATGAATTCCAAAAAGAGAAAGCTTATGTTTTTCAACTAATCTATTCCTGCATGTGTGATACTCTTTGATTGCTTTCAATCTGATTGAGAGTCCTTTGATTAGATTACTTGATAAGCTCGATTTAGGGCTTTTGATTAGACTATGTCAATGAGGTGTGAATCAGATTGAGTCTTCATTCTCTTGTTAGGTCTGATATAAAGGGAAACACAGAAAGAGACAGACAGACAGGAAAAATGGAGCTGACATGTCTGATCTGGCCATGTGAGAGAGGACTAGAGAGTCACTTAAGCATGAAGTTCCCAAGAGGCTGGGCACCCGGAGCAGCTCAAGAGGATACAAGTCCTATGACAGGTTTACCTACAGCTGCAGAAAGGCAGAGATCTCAGCAAAAATCACCAGCCATCTTGTTTCACCATATAGCAGATGACTCTGATGAGAAAGCACCTCTTATGGTGCCTTGAGTTGGACTTTTCATGGCCTTGGAAATGTAAGCTTTTACCCCAAATTAATCCCTTTATAAAAGCCAATCACAGCACCATTCCAGAATCTTCAGGATTGGGGAATGAATAATGGACCTAGAGTAGACTTACTGCTATTCTACTATAGACTTATTGTTATTCTACTAATGGAAGAACATTGATATGGAGGCAGTGGCTTCCAGAGATTCTGAGGGGAGGGACAGGGAAAAATATGTGCAATATAGGGACATTTTTGGGACATTGGAATTGCCCTGGATGACATTGCAATGACAGATAAAGGTGATTATATATCTTGTCATAACTTACAAAATTCTGCCAGAGAGAGTTTAAACTAATGTAAACCATAATCCACACTTTGTGACAATGCTCCAAAATGTATTCATCAATTTTAACAAATATACCACACTAATGAGGGAAGTTGTTAATGTGGGAAAGTGTGGGAAGGGTAGGGAGTGGGGCATATGTGAATCTCGTACATTTTTTATGTAACATTTATGTAATCTAAGTATCTTTTTAAAAAGCCAACCCATTTCTGGTACTTGCATTGACAGCCCTTTGGCAAACTAAAACAGAAATTGATACCAGGAGAGTGGGTTTTTGTTGCTGGAATTTCCAAAACTTCTGGAATGGTATTATAAATGGATAAGGGGTATTCTTTGGAGGAATTGTGAGATACTTGAGAGAAAATGCCTAGATTGCTTTGAAGAGACTGTTGGTAGGAATATGGACCCTACAGTTATTTACAATAATGGATTAGAAGGAAATGATGAAACTATTGTTGTAAACTGGAGGAAAAGTGATCTTTGTTTTAAAGCAGCAGAGAACTTAATAAAATTGACTCCTGATGTTAGACAGAAGGCAGAATTTGAAAATGATGAATTTGGACATTTAGCTGAAGAGATTTCCAAAGTAAATGTGAAAACGTGGCCTGGCTTCTCCTTGGAACTTACAGCAAAATGAGAGAGGAAAGACGTAAGATGAGAACTAAACTGTTGGACACAAAGAAAAACAGGGACTGTTGATTTTGGAAATTACAAGCTTCGGAAAACAAGCCCCCAGAGGATAATGTCCCATGTGAGGACCCAGTAAACTTGGAACTTGTAATTCAAGATTGGAAGTGCAGTTATCCAAGAAGGACTAATGGAAAGCCTTACTGTCTGAGGACTTGGACCCATGTTTCCTCATGCTAAACAAAAAAGCTTTTTGTGAGTTCTGTAGAAATGAAACCACTGTCAGTCTGGACTAAAGGGGACAGCAAAGAGAGATATTGAAGGAAAAATGGCTTGAAGAGGAAAACCATGGAAGCTGAGGTCTGGAATTAATACATTTTCTTGGGCCAAGAGAGGAACCCCACCCATGTGTGCTAAGAGGGTGTGTTTATCCCAGCATTTGAAGAGAATTCAGAGAAAGTTTGGTCACCAGGCTACAGAGAGGGTAAAGTATATTACCTGGTGGTTGGGCAGAGTTAGACCACTCTGAATGTTGCCACCACCTCCTGTACTAAAGGGTGAGAATGTCCTCCAGAGATTGGTGAAAATGTGGCCATCACCCCAATGTTCTTGGACAGTGAGGTTTGCAGCTCAGTCACCACCCAGATGCTTTTGTTATTAGCTAAGACAAATATATTTTTCACAAATCACTTCAAGTTTCATTAATCTGTGATAATTTCAGACAATATTGATCCTTACCTTTCCTAATTCTAGAACGTATTGTCTATATCATGCATTATATTTTTTCCTTTTAAGCCTCCACTTCCTTTTCCCTATCTCCCCCTTCCTCTAGTTTCTGACTCCATGAGTTTGTTGATTCTAATTATTTCATGTCAGTGAGATCATAAAATATTTGTCCTTTTATGTCTGGCTTATTTCACTCAATATGATGTCTTCAAGGTTCATCCATGTTGTTACATGTATCAGGACTTCATTCATTTTTATGGCTGAATTATATTCCATTGCATGTATCTAACATTTAGTTTATACATTTTTCAGTTCATGGGCACACGGGTTGTTTCCATCTTTTGGTAATTGTGAATAAATGCTGCTATGAACATTTGTGTGCAAATATCTGTTCATGCCCCTTCTTTCCATTTTTTAGGGTATATACCGAGAGTGGAATTGCTGGGTCATATGGTAATTTTATATTTGACTTTCTGAAGAACTACTAGACTATGTTACACAGTGGCTGCACCATTTAATAAGATTTTTATTATACTCATTTTAGCATTTTGTTTTATATAGGTGACCCCCATTTAACGAATGAGTGTGTATTATAAATGTATAGTTTTATTAACTGGAACCCCTTGTGAATTTTCCCAAAGAAATAATGCTCTAAAAATGGTAGTTACATTTCAGGACTACCCCAAAAATCTTGTTCAACAAATTATGTAGCTGGAATTTTATATATCAGCAATGGCAAGTAGTAAGAACATAATAGTCTTACAATGTTAGTAACAAAAACACAAGAACCATCAAGTACATTAAAATCCTTTCTTCTTGAAAATTGAATGCTGGTTTTGGATAGAAAAAAATGGTTAAATTAAAAAGGCAATCAAAATGTGATAGCTGAAAACATGGGAATTCTTTTTTTCTTTTTTTTTTTTTTCTTTTTTTTGCCTTGGAAGTTCTTAAGAAACTTCGGGATGGGCAGATGGATGGTATTTATTGGCGATATCCAATTTCCCTTCTAAATTTAACACTTTGCTTTAGCTTTTTTACCATCATTACTCTATTAATGGCCTATGATAAGGATTTTTCTTTCCTTATGTTCATAAAGTAAAGAGGAATTTTCTAAGAGAATTGTGCAAAAGTCTAAGGAAAAAAAAAGAACTCCTGTAAGAAAAATCTTATCTGTGGTAAAATCAACAAGTAATAAAAATTGAAATGTATAATCTATAGGCTAAAAGGTGAATTAGGTTAGAGGACAGAGTGTAAAAAGAAAAGATTTTTTTTTAAATTTTTTGTATTGGCCACCATACGGTGATACCAAACCCAAGAGTTAAGCTGGAGGAATGTGGATAGATTAGTGGTCAGAATCAGGGAATGCCCTCACTATATTCTCTTTTTTATATTATTTCTAAATGATCTTCTTCAAAAGGAAAGCTTATTTTAAGGTCAGGAACCAAACTATATCTTTCTTTTGGTCCCCACATGATACTGAGCACAAGCCAATCAAATGAGATATTCAATATATAATAAGGAGATAAACCCCTATTTCATAGGCTCATTGTGAAGGTTAAATGATTTAATACATGCAGAATTCTTAGAACAGTGCCTGACACATGGTAAGAGAACAACATATACTAGCTATTATTGTCATTATAATTATCATTATTATTAGCTTTCTTTGACTAAACCTCTTACAGTACTATGAAAAGACATTTATGAAAAAAACATATATACCTATAATTTTAAAAGGTGATAAAATTTGGCTGTTCAACCTATTTAGAAGAGGCCTTACAGTAGATGTAGACTCCAGTGTTGGCCTCAGAATTAAACTAGTATTTTGAAACAGGATATGAGGTTAAGCTGGAAGGACCCTGGAGATGAGTTCTGTCCATGCCAACAGATGTTGATTGACCTCTTTGTGCCCCCTTTTTTAGTGAAAAGCTAGAAGTTTTGATACCTTTTCACCATTCCCAAGAATATAACCCCCCAGAACTCACATCTATGATCCTGATCCAGTCCTTTAATACATGGGAAATTTTACTTGAAATGTGTTTCTAATATCTAATACAATAGTAGAGAATTTTACTTTTTTGGTTTAAATAAAAGATTTCTCTGCCACCTGTAAGTTAAAAAATTCATAGTAAATACACAGGATAGATTTTAAGGTATAATGCTATCCTTAAAGTGGCAAGTTTCCATTTTTAGTTTTGAAACATCCTCTTCCATTAATCTTAAGTATCAATAAATCAGGGATCTTAGAAACAATAATTCCTTTAGATATTAAACTATGTAATAAACTATATTCTATTCTCCTTTGCTTGAAAACTTGATTTTGAACACTTTGTAAATGGGAATATTTTTATATTATTGCCTACTAGATTAAGATATATTTAGGTAAAAAGTTCATCATTTATTCAACTTTTTTATTCTTTTTTATTATCTTTTTTAAGATACACAGATTACACAAAATGTTACATTAAAAAATATAAGAAGTTCGCATATATCCCCACTCCCACTCCCACCCCCACTCCTCACAAATCAGCAACGTCTTTCATCAGTGTGGCACATAGTCAACATTTCTTAAGTGCTCACTCAGTCCCAGGCATTGAAAAATGCAAACATAAATAAGACTTGCAGAGATTTGGCTTCAGGCCTTCTGACTTCCAGGCTTACTGCTACAGAAAAATGCGATTTTACCTTTGAGATAAAACTGAAATATTGGTAGCAAATATTTTTTTTTCACTAAAATTTTTTTCACATTTTTTTCACTGAAATTCAGTTTAACTTATCAGTAATTTGCACAATTAATATGTATTTCAAGGTACTACAAAATACTCTTGATTTTTATCAAGTTAGAGGCTAAACAAATTTAAACTGCAATTCTTTGGCAAGAATATATTCTAGAAGTATTTTTAAATGAGTTTTTTTCAAATTTTAGAAACAGTTATGAATCACATTAGGATCAAAATTCTAAAAACCCCATGAATAAGTGACTGCTATAGGGAACTTTATCTAAGAACTTTACATTTGGACATAAAAGAAGGAAACACAAGAGCTATGGACCGAAACTACACATTCTCAATTGAAATACACAATTTAAGAAGTTGTGGAGAAACTGAGCCTGAAGTTTTAGTTCTGGAAAATAAGCATTGCTTCTTTTTTGTTTGTTTACTAGTTTGAACTTCTTTTGCCTTTAATTTTTTTTTTTTACACATGGGAGTTCTTGCCATTTATTTAGGTCTATTTTTTACTTTTTTATTATCTTTTTTTAAACATACATTGATCAAACAAAATGTTACTTTAAAAAATATAAGAGACTCGCATATGCCCCACTCTTCACACACACACCCCCACTCCTCCCACATCAACCACTTCTTTCATTAGTGTGGCACATTCATTGCATTTGTTGAATACATTTTGTAGCACTGCTCCACAGCATGGATTATAGTTTACATTGTAGTTTACACTCTCTCCCAGTCCATTCAGTGGGTTATGGCAGGATATGCATCTGCCCGTGCAATATCATTCAGGAAAACTTCAAGTCCCAAAAATGCCCCCATATCATACCTTTTTCCCTCTACCAGCCTTCAGCAACTCCCGTGGCCACTGTCTCCATATCACTAATATAATTTCTTCCATTGCTATAGTGACAATAATTCTATGGTAGAATACCAGTAAGTCCACTCTAATCCATATTTTATTCCTCCATCCTGAGGAACCTGGGATGGTGATGCCCACTCCAACACTAAATTGAGAGGGACCTTAGATCCCACATGGCTGATGGATGGGATTCTCCTGTTTACTGTTGTAGATTCTCTTGGTTCCTTGGTGTGGTGGTTGACCATCTTCACCTCCTTGTTAGCTTACCTGGATAAGTTCAATGAACTGGAGAGTAAATGTTGCAACTGTGCTGAGGCTCAGGGCCTAGCTGGCACATGGACAGTCCAGAGATTCAAGTCTCCTGGGCATACACCAACCCCAGCACCAACCACAGGTTCAGTAAAAGTGACAGAGGAGGCATATGTAGAGAAGTCACATCTGAGTCCAACCCCATCACACTCAGGAGCACAAATTCCAAAGTAGGGCCCATTGGCAAGGCACTGAACTCCAGAGCCATCTGCCATGACCATAGGACCTGGGTGTCTCCATGGCCCTCAGGAGAGCCACTACCTGGGGTTGTATCTACATTGGCTTTCTCTGAGTTCCTTATGTACATAAGTGTGACCCGTCTGATGACCTCCCTGAGTAATTTTGAAGTTTCTAAGCCATACAAACTCATTTGTCTTTACCATTTTCCCCTTTTATTCAATATCTTTTTCTAGTTACATCACCAACCAGTGCTTGGTAGTAATCCATTGGCACCAGGGAAGCTCATCCCTGGGAGTCTTGTCCCATGTTGGAGGAAAGGTAATGCATTTATATACTGAGATTGGCTTAGAAAGTGGCCACATTTGAGCAACATGGAATTTCTCAAGAGGTAACTCTTAGGCACCCTGCAGCTCTAGGTCAATTTGAAATTTCAAGCACACAGGCTCATAAGCATAGTCATCATATCAAGGGCCCATCATTGGACCATCCTTCTTCACTGTTCTTTGCCCTTGCACTTGGGAAATTGTTGCTGTTCCCATTGGGGAATATGACAGAGCTCCCCAGGATGGGAAATTAGCACTCCCTCAGTTGTTATGTGAAACTCTACCCATTATGTCACTGTACAACGAACATACAACATACCTACATACCCTATATGCATGCCCTGGAGAACTCCCTCTCACCCATGCATCTTCAAACAATAACACCCCGCACCCCTGCCATAGTTGAACCCTTTGTGATCCAAAACTTCTTAAAAAATGAAGCCTTAGGCTGGCAGAAGGTTTGCCCTCATGCACAACTGAGCAGAGTCAGAGAGACAGATAAAGCAGATACAACCCCCAGATATTGGTTCCTTTGAGGGCTAAAGAGACCCATGGGAGTTATGGTCATGGCCGATGGGGTTAACTACCAGGGCAGATGGCCCCTCTTTGGAAATGGTGTTTATGTGTGATGAATCTGGACTCAGATGGGATCTCCCTTCATAAGACTTTCATGCTAATGTGCTGGAGGTGCAGTTAATGTTGGGGTTTAAGATATATTTAGGGGATTTGAATCTCTGGACTGACAATGTGATAGCCAGGTCCTGAGCCTCAACAGACTCCAGCACCTACAATCTGATCTATTGGACTTACCACACTCAGCTAAGATGGAGTTGAAGAAGGACAACCACCACACCATGGAGCCTAGAGTGATTACAACTGAAAATGGGAGGATTGCATCCAGCATCCAGATGGAATCTGACCCTCCTCTTGACATAGAGGTGCAATGGACACAACCAATCCAATGTCCACATAGAAGAGGTGGCATTGGATTGGGAAAAGTGGACATATGGACAAAGGGTATGGGGAAAGGCAGGAAGAGATGAGAGGTGGAGGCGTCTTCGGGACATGGAGCTGCCCTGGATGGTGCTTCAGAGGTAATCACCGGACATTGTAAATCCTCACAGGGCCCACTTGATGGAATAGAGGAGAGTATGGGCCATGATGTGAACCAATGTATATGAGGTGCAGAGGTGCCCAAAGATGTACTTACCAAATCCAATGGATGTGTCATGATGATGGGAACGAGTGTTGTTGGGGGGGGGGGAGAGGGGGGGTGGGGGGGTGGGGTTGAATGGGACCTCACATATATATTTTTAATGTAATATTATTACAAAGTCAATAAAAAATAAAAAAAATTAAAAAAAATAATAATAATAATAAATTAAAGTAAAATAAAATTAAAGTAAAATAAAGTAAAACTAAATTGGGGTATTAAAGAAATTAAAAATATAATAAAAATAGTTTTTTGATGTTTTGCCTTTCATCACTGTAATAAGTGTTGTCCTTAATGTACAGTGACAAGTCCACCTACCACATGGAAGGTCCACAGTTCAAACTCCAGGCCTCCTTGACCCATGTGGAGTTGGCCCATGTGCAGTACTGATGCACGCAAGGAGTGCCGTGCCATGCAGGGGTGTCCCCTGCGTAGGGGAGCCCTACACGCAAGGGGTGCATCCCATAGGGAGAGCCGCCCAGCGCAAAAGAAAGTGCAGCCTGCCCAAGAATGGTGCCGCACACACGGAGACCTGACACAAGAAGATGATGCAACAAAAAGAAACACAGATTCCCAGTGCCGCCGATAAGGATAGACACGGTCACAGAAGAACACACAGCGAATGGACACAGAGAGCAGATGGGGAGGGGGGGCTAAATTTTAAAATAAATAAATCTTTTTTAAAAAAGTACAGTGACAAGGCAATCTCTTCCATTTCTTCCCCAGCATCTTATATCTTTTTTTAAATTATGTCTTCAAAAAGTTTTAGGTCACAGTAAAGTCTCATATAGATTATAAGGGACCCCATATACCCAAAATCCTCTCCCATCCCCCTCTTTCCCAGCAGTGATCTATTTACATGTGGATGTTACGTTTGCTACAACTAATGTACAGATAATGAAACATAGCTACTAACCATGATTACATTATGGTTTACATTTTAGACAGTACATTTATAAAATTTTGCTTACAGTATAGTTTACATTATGGTTTACATTTTAGACTATACACTTTTATAAAATGTTGGTGAAATTTAACATGGCCTGTATCCATCTTTGCATGATCATGCAAGACACTTCCATTGCCCCCCAATTACCCCTCTTCCATCTATTCTATTCCTCTCTGCCCTTTCCCCCCAGGACCCACAGTTACAACCAAGCTTCACTGCTTGATGGACAAGATTCATAGATACTTGCAGCAATGCTGAGGGCTTGACAAACTAGTCTATCTTGCCCTGTTAAGAGCCACCCATGCTCTTGAGAGAACATTAGGCTTCCCCAGGATGGGAGTACAACACCTTCTCACTCATTATATGGTCTCCATGCATTGAAATAACACACCATGACAAGATGAGCACTCACATATCCCTAGAAGCCTGCCTCAGGTGCACCCTGTGCCAAATGCTGCCCCCCCCCAACAACCTGAACCAGTAACCCTTCATTATTACATTGCCAAACGAGTTTTCTCAACATTATAGTTTCAAACATGTACCCACCAATCCCGTGTTCACCTGCTCCGCCCCCCCAATCCTCCCTTCAGTTCCCTGGACCATCCGACCAATCCTCCCAACCATCTCCCCATCAAGCTTTCACCGCCTAACCCAATAGTATCCCTATACCCCTATCATATCGCTTGACTGCACAACTATTCACTTCCACCTTATCATAGATTTCACTCAGTGGGCTTTTGCTCACAAACTTCTTCTCACTTTCTATTGCCTGTAAGCCTCTCTTCCAGACTCTAGCTCTCTAAGATGGCTCAATTTGCTTAATTCATATCAGAGAGGTCTTGTAGTGTTTGTCCTTCAATGCCTGGCTTACTTCACTCAACATAAGGTCCTCAAGATTCATCCATGTTATCCCATGTGTTAGTACTGTATTCATTCTTACAGCTGTGTAGTATTCCATTGTATGTATATATAACATTTTCTTTATCCATTCATCTGTTGATGTGCATTTGGGTTGATTTCAACTTTTGGCAATGGTAAATAATGCCTCTATGAACATCCATGTGTATATATTGGTTCGTGTCCTTGTTCTCAGTTCTTCTGGGTATATACCCAGCAGTGGAATTGCTGGGTCATATGGCAAATCTATAGTTAGTTTTTGAGGAAGTGCCAAAACGTAGTCTACAATGGCTGGATCTTTCTACCTTCCTACAAGCAAGGGATGAGTGTTCCCATTCCTCCACATCATTTCCAACACTTGTATTCCTCAGTTTTTTTTTCAAACCTGCCAGTCCAATGGGTGTAAGGTGGTATCTCATGGTACTTTTGATTTGCATTTCCCTAAGAGCTAGTGATGTTGAGCATCTTTTCATGTGCTTTTTAGCCATTTGTATTTCTTCTTTGGAGAAGCATCTGTTCAAATCTCTTGGCCATTTTATAAATGGGTTGTTTGTCTTATTTTCATGATACAGGATTTTTTATATATGCAGGATATTGGGCTTCTATTAGATATATGATTACCAAATATTTTCTCCCATTGTGTATGCTGTCTTTTCACTGTTTTGATAAACTCCTTTGAGGTGCAAAAGGTTTTAATTTTGAACAAGTCCATTTATCCATTTTTTCTTTCACTGCTTGTGCTTTGGGTATGAAGTTCATGAAGCCATTTCCTATCACAAGGTCCTGTAGATGCTTCCCTACATAATCTTCCAAGGTCTTTACAGTCTTCCCTCTTATATTTAGAACTTGATCCATCTTGAGTTGATTTTTGTATAAGGTGTGAGATGGTGTTCCTCTCTCATTCTTTTGCACATGGATATCCAGTTCTCCAACACCACTTGTTGGGGAAGTCATTCTCTCCCATATGAGTGTGCTTGCAGACTTGTTGAGTATCAGATGACTGTACATGTGAGGATCTATGTCAGAACTCTCAATTCAGTTCCATTGGTCAGTAGGTTTATCCTTGTGCCAATACCATGCAGTTTTGACCACTATGGCTTTGTAGTATGTTTGAAGTCAGGTAGTGTGATTCCTCTGATTTCCTTTTTCTTTTTCAATATGTCTTTGGCTCTTCAGGGTATCTTTCCCTTCCAAGTAAATTTTATAGTTAGTTTTCCCAGTTCAGTTAAAAAAATGTTGTTTTTTTTAAAATTGAGATTGCATTAAAACTGTAGATTAGTTTGGGTAGGATAGACATCTTAATGATATTTAGTCTTCCTCTCCATGAACAGGGACTATTCTTCCATTTCTTTAAGTCTTCTTTGATTTCCTTTACCAGTGTTGTGTAGATTTCTCTGTATAAGCTATTTACATCTTTAGTTAAATTTATTCCTAGGTATTTGATTTTTTAAGTTACTGTTGCAAATGGTGTATATATATTTGCTTACTATAAGATAACTTTTAAATATTTACATGTGACCAATAATTAAATTAAATTAACTATAAAAATTCACATAACAGAATGTTTCCTTGCAGTGCTCTCCCTTATAATATATTTGATGTTAGTATTTAATGTGTGTAGTCACAAGTCACAGGGTTTAACAAGGCTGATTTCTTTCCTTGGGCATTATGCAATGAGGCACAAAAATCCTTCACTGCAACATGCAGAAGAGCATCAGCAGTTTATACTGTAGGAATCTCTATGCATTTAAAAACCTGTGAGGATGCTTAAATAGTTAAGTACTTAGCTTCACATCAAAAGTATAAACATTACTAAGAAGTCTGAACATATCTATTTTAACATTTTCTTCCTAAATTATTAGGTTTTTTCTTTTCTAAAGGAGCTAATATTATTTCTGTGTTCTGTGATTCCTTGTTTCAACCACAGTTAATTTTTCATCCATATGTAGAGCTTATTAGGATGAATTTTTAAATGTGTTTTCTTGTAGAAATGCCACTCAATATTTTATACTTCTCCTTCAAATTGCATTTTCCTTTTTAGAAGATGTTAAGACATTACTTTTATATCCTAACCTTATAACACAACATAGCAGGGAGATAATAATAAATTTGTGGGAAGAAAAGAACAGCAGAACAGAGGCTTCTATAGAATTTTTTCAAGACATTCCAAGAACCTGAAATCAAAATTATTAAAGCTACATTGAGAAAGTACTTCACCTTAGATTGTAGTTAATTAACCAAATTAATACATTGAAAAATAGATTATATTGGGGGAAAGGTATTTAATGAAGCAACCCTAGAAATTCTCTAAACTGAACAAAAATCCTTGGCAACTGAGGCTTTGTCAAACTGTCCTTCATTATGTAGCTATTTATCTTGCATTATATGAAGGATGAATTTGGCACTTAAAGCAGATGTTAAATTAGGTTCTAAATAATAAAATTAAAGGTTTTATTGCACTTAATCTGCCTTTGCTTTTCATAATGACATATCTATAAAAGTTAAGTTATACAGTAACTGACATTGATTATTCAGAAATTTTATTGTATATACAAAAAAGGATAAATGTATATTCATGAAAAATTATGATGCCATTCCTAAGTTTGGATTTGTCTGTATAAACATTGGTCATAGCATTTTAAGAAAATGAAGGTTTGATCAACAACTTAGCAATTATTTTTTTAATTAATTTCTTTTATTTTTAAAGAATATTATATTACATAAATGTTACATAAAAAATATAAGGAATTCCCATATGCCTCACTCCTTCCCCCTCTCACACATTCCCACATCAGCATCCTTCATTAGTTGGTACATTTGTTACAATTGATGTACACATATTGAAGCATTGCTACTAACAATTGACTACAGTTTACATTATAGTTTATACTCTGTCCTACACAATTTTGTAGGTAATGACAAAATATACAATAGCTTGTGTTTGTCACTGCCATGTCATTCAGGACAACTCCAATGTCCTGGAAATGCCCACATATCACACCTATTCTTCCCTCTCCCATCCCTCAGAACCGCTGGTGGCCATTGCCTTTATATCAATGATAAAAGAGTTCTTCCATTGCTAGAATAATAATAAGTCTATCATAGAATAATAATAAATCTACTTTAGTCCATTGTTCATTCCCCAGTTTTGAGGATTTCTGGAAGGCAATGCCCACTCTGCTCCTAATTTGGAGGGAGCTTAGATCCCATTGGGCAGATGGATGGAGCTATCTTGCTTGCAGTTGGCAGACACTCTTTGTTGCTTGGGATAGGCATTGCCCATCATCATCTCCTTGTTCGTTGTCCTGGGTGAGTCCAGTGAACTAGAAAGTAGGTGTTGCAACTCTGCTGAAATGCAGGGCTCAACTGGCACCTGAACAGACCAAAGATTTAAGTCTCTGAGACATATGTTTTTCAAGGTTAGTGCTAATTATAGGTTCAAATAAAAGGGTCAGAAGAACCCTGTGTAGAGAACCTATAAATGAGTCTAACTGACTGGGGAGCATAAGTTCCAAAGTAAGGCCCACTGACAGGGTGCCAATTTCCTGGGGTTATCTGCCCTGCTTATAGTTTCTGGATGTCTCTAGAGCCCTCAGGAGCCCTGCTATTTGAGGCACTGTTTACTGTGGCAGTCAATGAGATCCTGGTGAGACATGCATAAGTGCAACCTCTGGAAAGACTTCCAAACTCACTTTGAAACATCTTAGTCATAAAAACTCATTTGATGGGAAACGGACTTTGGCCCAGTGGTTAGGGCGTCCGTCAACCATATGGGAGGTCCGCGGTTCAAACCCCGGGCCTCCTTGACCCGTGTGGAGCTGGCCCATGTGCAGTGCTGATGCGCGCAAGGAGTGCCGTGCCACGCAGGGGTGTCCCCGCGCAGGGGAGCCCCACGCGCAAGGAGTGCGCCCGGGAGGAAAGCCGCCCAGCGTGAAAAGAAAGAGCAGCCTGCCCAGGAATGGCGCCGCCCACACTTCCCGTGCGGCTGACGACAACAGAAGCGGACAAAGAAACAAGACGCAGCAAATAGACACCAAGAACAGACAATGGGGGGGGGGGGGGAATTAAATAAATAAATAAATCTTAAAAAAAACTCATTTGAATTTTGAATTTTCCATTTCCCCCTCCTTTTGGTCAAGGTTTAAAAAGATAAAAGTAATAACAAAAACACAAAGGGTAAAAGTAATGACAAAACACAAAGGAAAAGATCAAGAACTCAAGTGCTAAAAGGAAGTTGAATCATGTTAAAATAGATGTAATTTAACTTGTAAAACTAGATTACTAAAAGCAATCCCTCTAAATGGAACATGTAATCCTGTATAATATTGATTTGTTAAGGGTTAGGAATTTTAAAACACATTTATATTTTAGGTAACCTAACATCAATTAATTTTAGTTTCAAAGCAAACCTCCCTGTTCAAATTTTACTAAAATGTAGTTATCTATCTCAGACTCTTCACTTTTTGCTTTTGAAAATGGATGTCACCTTAGATTGAATCAATGATTAACTTAATTCTAGATCTAAGGTGGTGCATAGCTATAGAAAAGATGAAAGAGGTGAAGCATTATACCCTATTATCTTCATATACCCTGTGTACTAATGACTGAAAATCTTAATGAAAATATTATCGTTTGTCTCCCAGTCTCCAGTTTTAAATTTCATTGTAGGTTATGTTTTTTAAATCTTTTGAAAACTCTTAGCCATATATACTCATTTATCTTTACCATTTCCCCCTTTTATTCTAGGTCTTTTCCTAGTAGCATCACCAGTTAGTGATTGGTAGTAATCCCTCAGTGCCAAGGAGGCTCATCCCCAGGAGTCATCGCCCACGGTGGGGGGAAGGTAATGTGTTTACATACTGAGTTTAACTTAGAGAGTGGCCACATCTGAGCAATTTGGAGGCTCTCAGGAGGTAACTCTTAGGCACTATGCATGGCTAAGAGTCTTCAAAAAACAGTCAGGAGGTCATTAGGTGAGTCATGCTTACACACACCTCAGCAGGATCCCAGAGACAGCCAAAGTAGATACAACCCCAGGTGCTGGTGCTCCTGAAGGCTATGGAAACACACAGGTTCTACAATCATGGCAGTTTGCTCTGGAGTTCAATGCTTTTTCACTTTGGAATTTGTGCTCCTGAGTGTGATGGAATTGAACTCAGATATGACCTTTCTACACATGCCTCTCCTGTCACTTTTACTGAACTTGTGGTTGGCACTGGGCTTGGTGGTATACCCAGGAGACTTCTATCTCTGGACTGGCCATGTGCCAGCTGGGCCTTGAGCCTCAGCAGAGTTGCACAGAGTTGCAGCTCCTACTGTCTGGTTTGTTGTACTTGCACAGGTCTGCTAACAGAAAGCCAAAACGGTCAACCACCACACCTAGAAACTGAGAGTGCCTAAAACTACAAGCAAGAGAATCACATCCATCAACCATGTGGTACCTAAGCCCCCTCTCAATAGAGGGGTGGAGTGGGTATCACCAACCCAGGGTCCACAGGATGGAGGAATAAAATATGGATTAGAGTGAACTTACTGGTATTCTGCTATAGAACTATTGTGATTAATAATGGAAGAAATTGTAGGATTTATCTGAAGAAAGTGGCCATGGTAGTTGCTGAGGGCAGGGAGAGAGAAAAAGAGATGAGATGTGGGGACATCTTTGGGACTTGGAGTTGTCCTAAATGATATTGTAGGGACAGATGCTGGACATTATATATCTTGCCACAACCCACTGAATGGAATGGAGGAGAGTGTAAACTACAATGTAAACTATAATCCATGCAGTACAGCAGTGCTCCGAAATGTATTCACAAAATGCGATGAATGTGCCACATGCACAAAAAAAAATCTTGACCAATCTTCCCATTAGAAAGAGCTTTCACACAATCACTTTTACCCTGAATGAAACAAATGTTGTGGTGAGGCTAGAGAGTTTTAAATTAGTGTAAAGTGATTGTAATTGTTGAATAGATATAAAAAAAAAATTAAGTTGGTATTTCTGATATCCCTAACCTAAAAGAATATATACATTTTCTTGCTAGATACACTTCCTATTTCTTTGACTCCAAAAAAGTTTTCTTTAAGAAAAAAAACTAACGTAAAATTTAATTTATGAAAATCTGTATTCACAAGTAAAAAGTATCTGAAGACTACATCTAAAAACTTGTTAAGGAAATGATATAGGCAGTAACTAGCATTGTGACATATCAACATTCTTTTGCATCAGTGTTACCAAGGAGTTTAGAACCACAACAGTATGCTTCATTTGGAGGACTTGCCTTGCTCCAGGAAGTTCCCTCTTAAAGAACCTCTCACTCCACCTTCAGAATAATCAGATTTTTCTTTCTGATTTTTGTCCACGTGTTTATGGAATCAAGGATCTGGACTACTAAACCATATTTTGTCACTTGGTGCCATCTACACATGAAGTATTATTGACCCTGGAAAGTATTTTGAGTTTAAAGGTTTGGGTTCAAAATTTTGGGTTATGTTTAAGATATTAGGTTTTAGTATGTGAAATAGTTAAAGTATATATCTATGTTCCTATCATTTTAAAAGGATCTAGTTAATTTTTACAGCTATCTAAACATTATTAAGTCCTATTTGGCAATTAGCATCATAGATTTGTTATGGGATTTTATTTAGAGTCTTGGCTATGCTGCAGAAATGAATTTCAAGAGCACGCCAGATGAGTTAAGCCAGTAATTTATTTAGGTAGGGAGGGATGAGAAATGGAAGGAAATAACAGATCAGGGATCCTAGATAGAGAGGAAGGGGCTGAAAACTGATAAAGTGGGCTGATTTACAAGCTACAGTTCCCCATTATAGATTACAAATGCCCAGGGTTACTTGTGTGGCCACATGGCTGAGGGAAAATGGTGAGAGCAGTGCTCAGAGGGCAGGAATGGGTCCAGAGGCAAGAGCAGAGAGTGAGGGCACTTAGGCTCTGTGCCTGCCTTTTTAAACTGTTAATTATTCCACCCCTTTGCTAATGGCAGGGGAAGGATTCCAGCTGTTTGCTGTTTTGATTGATTACTCCACCCATCAATCCCTTGTGAGGGCCCAATTATAAAGTCCTTGGGGAATATCTAGGACTTCTCCTAGCTTCCAGAAGAAGTCTTTGTTCTGAATAGCAGAATCTTGGGGGTGGGGGTGTTCCAGCAGCCATGGGGGTTATTGATGCCCACATGCCCATGTGTACTTTCTGCCAGGTTCCAGATCCATCTGTTGACTTCCTATTTTACTAGACTGCTTCAGATTGGAAATTATTAAAAAATGAATTGTTTAAACCTTTCTTCACATTGTGATATTGACTGTGAACTATCTTTATTGTTGTTCACATGAGTGAAGAGTGAACAGTCAAGTCAAAATGCTTGACTCCAAATTTTATATTCTCATTTATGAAGTTCAAAGATTACTAGAAGTATTTTGTAGAGTGTCTATCTTATTTTTAATTAAGATAGATTTGATTAATCTATGATATCACTTTTTTAGAAACATTGCTTATTGTGAAAGCCAATTTTTCTAGACATGACTGAACATGGGCTTGCACATACTCTTAGTGAAATGCCTCCTTTATCTCCAGTTATCAATGGGGATCCTATGCAACTGGTAAATGTAGTTTTGTTTTTTATCATTAGAATGACTGGTCAAGACTTTCTTGAATCCAGTATTAGCTTTTATTTCTAAAAAGCATGTCACTTTTTATGGGTGGTCATGTAGTTTGGAATTTTTTAGTTCTTTCCTCCAACATTGGTCTGATCTTCCTTGGTGGCCTTTTAAAATTGCTTGTGAGACATTTAACACTAGCTGAGACCACACATAACCTCCTTTTTAGTTGATTTAGCTGTTTTTGCAGCCTCTGTTCTGTTGATCAGCTCAAAAGTCCTGGAGTTATACCTTAAAGTTTATACTATGCACAGTTTCTTCTGGTAATTGGTTAAAAATATGACCCCTATGCATACTAAATTCCTTCATACTCATTCATTGCTGACTTTGACTTTAAAATATTTAAAAAGATCACTTTGAACTGCAGTGCTTCTGTTTATAGATTGGCCTCCAGAAAGGAGGGGATGTAGTTCAGAATTAGCATTTACTCATTCTTTAAATTAGTCTGTTCAAGAGAAGTCTTATGTAGTATAGAGAAGATTATTAACTTTTCTAGCATTTTTTAAAGAATAGAAGATTGTACTGTACCTTAAGATTTGGTTGACATCACCATGTCAAAAATTTTGTTTGAGGGAAACGGACTTGGCCCAGTGGTTAGGGCGTCCGTCTACCACATGGGAGGTCCGCAGTTCAAACCCCGGGCCTCCTTGACCCGTGTGCAGCTGGCCCATGCGCAGTGCTGATGCGCGCAAGGAGTGCCGTGCCACGCAAGGGTGTCCCCCGCGTGAGGGAGCCCCACGCGCAAGGAGTGCGCCCCGTGAGGAGAGCCGCCCAGCGTGAAAGAAAGAGCAGCCTGCCCAGGAATGGCACCGCCCACACTTCCCGTGCGGCTGACGACAACAGAAGCGGACAAAGAAACAAGACGCAGCAAATAGACACAGAGAACAGACAACCAGGGGAGGGGAGGAATTAAATAAATAAATAAATCTTTAAAAAAATTTTTGTTTGACATCACCATGTCAAAATCCTACTTCTTGGGAAGCAGCTGTGGCTCAATCAGATGAGCTCCTGTCTACCATATGGAAGGCCCTCGGTTCACCACCCAGGCAGGCTCGCCCACACTCTGCGGAGCGCCGCCCAGCCCACAGATGCCGTGGAGAGCTGACTCAGCAAGGGTGATGCAACAAAAGAAGGGAGACAAGCAAGAACACAGAAGAGCCAGCAGTGAATGAACACAGCAGACAACAAGCAAACCACAAGGGAAGGAGAGGAAAATAAATAAATACAGACAAAGAAAAACATACAGTGAAATGGACACAGAGAGCAGACAGCACACACAAAAAAAGTCACTAGGGGTGGATAAAAAAAACCTACTTCTCACCAAGAGGGTCTACAACTGCAAGCAAGAGAGTACCCATCCATCACCCATAATGGATCAAAGGTCCCTCTCAATTAGAGGTGGAGTGGGCATCACCATCCCAGAATCACCAAGATTCGGGAATAAAATATGGACAGAGTGGACTTACTGACTAACTGGTATTCTGATATAGACTTATTATGATTTTAGCAAATGAAGAAATTATATCATTCATGTGAAGACAGTGGCCACTGGAGTTGCTGAAGGCAGGGGAAAGAGAAAAAGAGGTGTAATATGGGGGCATTTTCAGAACTTGGAGTGTCCTGAAAGTTATTGCAGAGAGAGATGCAGAACATTATATATCCCACCATAGCCCCCTTAATAGACTGGGAGAGAGTATGAACTACCGTGTGAACTATAATCCATGCTGTGTGGCAATGCCTCAAAATGTGTTCATCAATTGCAATGAATGTAACACACTAATGAAGGAAGTTGTGTGGGAAAATGTGGGCAGTGTGGGGAGTGGGGTATGTGGGAATCCCTTGTGTTTATTTGTGTAGCATTTTATGTAGTCTATCATTTAAAAATAAATTTTAAAATATATTTTTAAAAACCCCACTTCTCTAATAAAAAGAAAAAAAGAACTGAGATAAAAAATAAATGACCTTACTGAAATTAAAATTACTTTTCCTTCTTAGATAGCAAGTTATCATCTAGACACCACTGTTGGAACACAGTATCCTACTGATTATTCACAAACGATTACTCAGCTCAAGAGATATACAAGATTGCCTTCTTGTCCTCAGTACTTGACACAAGTATGTCTGAATTTTATCTTTTGCTGAGTGGTTTTGGATTTTTTGGTTCCTTTTTGTTTGTTTTGCTTTTGTTTTCAGGGAGGAAAGAGTCTTTCCATCTCAATGAACCTATTTTCGATGGTCTTATTATTCTATGTTTTACCTGGGCAGAGAGGAGTACCTGTTCTTACATAGGGATATTTATCAAATGATTAAATTTCTCCAAAGTACCTATTGTTCCCAATGTACTCTTCTTACACACATTCTGAGACCCCAATAATCAGTGAGTAAAGGTGTAACAATGGTACAAAAAAAAACAATGGTGTTTTCATAGATTAATTACAGAAAAGTATTTTCTCAAAGAGTGGTTTATTTCTAGATTATACTGGTGCAAGTTAACCCTGGGGAGACCCTCACTATCAAGTCTGATGATGGAAACATTCAGAAAATTCAAGGTCAGTGAAAATGTAATTAGATGTATGTTGTTTGATATCAAATAGAGTGAATTTATATATTAATGTGAAATGACTTTATTAGTAACCTATTCCTCTAATATGCTTTGCTATTTGAGCCAGATTGAGACCTCTTTTTTATTTTATTTTATTTTATTTTTAATTATGTTTTTTAAGTTAATTGATCACACAAAACTTTATATTAAAAAACATAAGTGATTCGATTTTACCCCACTCCCCACCCCCATGCCCATCAATTTTTATTGTATTATTTTAAGATACATAGATCACAAAAAATGTTACATTCAAAAAATATAAGAGGTTCCCATACACCTTCTACCCCCCTTTACCCCACTCTTCCCACATCAACGTCTTTCATCATTGTGGCACATTCACTTGCATTTGGTGAATAAATTTTGGAGCACTGCGACACCGCATGGATAATAGTTTACAGTGTAATTTACACTCTCCCTCAGTGCATTAAGTGGGATGTGGTAGGATATATAATTTCCAGCATCTCTCCCTGTAATATCATTTAGGACAACTCCAAGTCCCGAAAATGCCCCCACATCACATCTCTTCTTCCCTCTCCCTGCCCTCAGCAACTACCATGGCCACTTTCTCCAGATCAATGCTACTTCCATTACTAGTTTCTTCCATTACTAGTCACTATAGTTCTATAGTAGAATACCAGTAAGTTCGCTCTAATCCATATTTTATTCCTCCAACCTGTGGACCCTGGTATCAACAGAATAAACAGAACTTACCATGCTAATTTACTAGATCTGTTCAAGTAAGTTACTTTTAAAAATTAGAGGAAATTAATTCAAGAATGCCAGTTGGAAAAAGTTAAGATTTTGGAGATATTAAGAGCTGCTTTTTGTTTTAGACTACTCTTTTACGAGATGACTGCTGAGGCCTTCACACAACTCATTCATCCACATAATCAAGTATTTTTTAGTGCCTAGTGTATACAAACACTATACTAAACACTTAGAATAGACCAATGTACAATGGGGAGAGAATATATATTACATAGCAAATGTATATCTTATAGAATTGCTTCAGTAGCAATACAAAATTAATATTTGCTTCATATAAGCTTTACTATTATTATAAAGTGAAATGATTGTTCCTGTTTTTATGCCTGTTATTTTGTGACTTACAATGAGTTAGAGGTGTTTTTCAAGATTTTTTTAAAAAACATTGTCATCTAACAATTGATTCCATATGGCTGCTATATACAATTTATTGTGAACTCATTTTTATTATTTTTCAATTATTATGAGTAAACTGTCGCTCTAGAACATGAAAGCCACATATTTTAAGACTAAGGACTGTTCTATTATAATTTTACTTAAAAAAAGAATTATGACATAAAAATTCTCCATATTGTGCTGTATTTTTAGTTCCTATGTAATTTTATGTTTAAGATAGTATGAATTCCTAGTATAAAAATAGGCCATCTTTTTTTTTCATTTTTTTCCCATTGATTGTGATGATGAATGCACAACTCTGTGATTATACTAAAAGCCATTAATTGTATACCTTGGATCGACTGTATGGTATATGAATATATTGCAATAAAAATGCTTTCAAATATACATATAAATAAATACAAATAAACTACAGAGACAGAAACAAATATAGTATGTGAAAATAAATATTTGATTGTTGGTATGGGAAAAAAAATAAGTCATCTCTTAAGTAGCAATGGGTCCTTCTTTAATTATGCTGTTTGTAAAAAACTATTTCATATTAGTATTATTGGTGGGAAAGCTTAAAATGAAAATGAACTTCATTTTATTTTATTAGTTTATTAGGTGACATCACAATAAGAAATATTTTTATGGTATAGAATATAATTTTTATTATATATAACTATGGTAGGTGAGAAAGAATGTGCAAGCAAAAGTACAATTTTACCAGAATGCTGATAACTAATTTTTATTAACTATAAGAATGGCCAACTTGTTTTTTTAGTATATATCTTCCCCTATCCCCATTATGTACTTTGGTGATTTTTCCTTCAGTTGTGATGAATTTGCCTTGACTTATCTACATATTGACCTAGTCTCCTTTGTGAGTAAACAACATGTAACTTCCAGAATGACTAGCTGATGGTAAAGCTTGGAGTTGGTTATGACTGTGAAAAGATAACTGGCTCCATTAATGAACTTTTTTAAAGTTATTTAAGTATTGATTAATAACAATTCTCTTATAGGACCTGCTGATGTACCTCTGATGTCACCAAATGGTACTTTGCCACCAATATATCTTCCTTCTGGTTTCATGTCTCAGGTATGTTAGGATGGATTGTACTTGGTTATGAGAACTAAGCGATCATTTAATATTTTTCATTATGTCACTCTATGATAATATAACTTCTGGAATACAACATATTTATTCACTTTATTCTTATTATCATTGATAAAAAAACATTTACAGTGATATTTGACTAGACCTCCCTTAGATTGTCTTATAAATAACACCTTATTCATCTAATAGAATTTTGATTTTTTAATATTCATTAATCCTTCATTGTTTTTATCCTGTGTACTTTAACCCATCTTAATTATCTATTATGATGGCTACAGTAATGGTTTCTGATAGTGTGTAGTCTATAGCCCTTAAAACTAGTATTTTCAGTTCAGTAATATTTCATACTCAGTTATAAGATTACAGAGCACGCTATCAAAAAAACTCAAATATTTTTAAACATGTAAAATAGGCAGAGGGGTATTATTCCTAGAGAGATTAATAAAATATTCTAGGCCTCAAAATTTTATAATTGGGACTATGCCTTTGTCTCCTTCTTCATAGCTTTTACCTCAGTGTCTTATTTGTTTGTGTCTTTTGCATGTCAGAGGTGATCAAGAACACACTAAATAGGTCAATATAATATAGTTTGATATTAAAGATAATTATCTTCAAATATTTAATAAAATTATAACTGCAGGTATACTTTCACACAGAAATTCTACTCTGAAGAATTTGTCCTATAGATGGAGTTTCACAAACTTAAAATAATGATTGTACAAGATTATTTCTTGCAGTAATGTTTATAATCATAAAAGTTTTATGCTGTGGGTTGAATTGTGTCCCAAAAAGATATGTTCAAGCCCTAACTCTGGGTACCTATGAATGTGACCTTATTTTGAAACGGGATCTTCACAGACATAATTAGTTCAGATGAAGTTCGCACCAATCCTATATGATTGGTGTCCCTATAAGACAGAAATTTGGACACAGACACAATTGCAGAGGAAAGAGAGTCAATGTGAAGTCAGAGTCAGAGACTGGCATTCTCCTGCCACAAGCCAAGGAATGCCTGGGGTTTCCAGAAGGTCGAAGAGACAAGGAAAGATCCTTCCCTAAAGGCTTCAGAGAGAGCATGGCCTTGTCAAAACCTTGATTTCAGATGTCTAGGCCACAGATTGTGAGATAATAAATTTCTGTTGTTTCAAGTCACCCAGTCTGTGGTATTTTGTTATGGCAGCCTAGGAAACTAACATAGATTTTAGTACCAGAAATAGGGTCCTGCTATAACAAATACCTAAAAATGTGGAAGTGGTTTTAGAATGGGTAATGGGTAGAGGATGGAAGATTTCTGAGGCACTTGATAGTATAAGCCTAGATTGCCTTGAAGGGACTGTTGGTAGAGATGTTAAAGGTGATTCTGGTAAGGGCTCAAAAAGAAATGAAGAGAGCTATAGAGGAAATTTATATCATCTTAGAGAATACATAAATTGTTGTGAACAGAATGTTACTTGAAATATGAACATTAAAAGTGCTTCTGGTGAGGCCATAGAAGGAAATGATGAATGTGTTACTGGAAATTGGGAGAAAGGCAATCTTTGTCATAAAGTAGCAGAGAACTTGGTGAAATTGGGTTCTGATGTCAGGTGGAAGGCAGAATTTGTAAGCAATGACCTGGGATATTTAGCTGAGGAGATTTCCAAATAAAGTAAGGGAGGTGAAGCCTGGTTTCTCCTTGCTACATGTAGTAAAATTTCAGAGAAAAGAGATAAATTATGAATTGTTTAAGTAAAAAGGAACCAGAACTTGATGATTTAGAAAATTCTCAGCCTATACAGAGAGCTTGCTCTGTAAACAGGGCCAAGGGTGTGGCTGGACAATCATTTGCTAAAGAGATTAGGTGTGTCACTCATGGATCCAATCAACTATTTCAGCAGAAACCAGGAATGGAGATGCAATTTTTCAGGAAAAATCTGTAGAAGATACTCTTGGCTAATAGCATGAGCCCCCATGAATTGCATGGAAGACTGACAAGTTTTATGATTTTGTACCAGAAGAAATACTGCCAACCTGGACCAAAAGGGACAGAGTATGCACAAAATTAAGGAAGAATGATGCTAAGTGTGGAGTCAGAGATGCAAAGGCCAGAGAGGGTGGAGCCACCACCTTGTACTGAGAGGTTCCTGTCCTGGAAGGTCCAAATAGAGCATCAAACCACAGAAGATTATTCTCAGTCCCTGAAATCTAATGGGAATTTCCCTGCTGTGTTGCAAAGTTGCTTCAGACCAGTGACTCTTTTTATTACTTCCATTTACTCTTTTTTGAAATAGGAATGTCTATCCTATGCCTGTCCCACCATTGTATTTTTGAAACAGATAACTGTTTTTATAGTTTTACAGGTCCACGTATGGAAAGGAATTTTGCCCCAGAATGTATCATGTCCAGAGTTTCATCCATACCTCATTTAGATGATTTAGAAGATAAGAATTGAAACTATTTTGGTTGATTGTATTTAGGTGAGATTTTGGACTTAGAACTGATGCTAAAATGGGTTAAGATTTGGGGGACATTGGGTTAGGGTTAATTATTTTGCATTTGGAAAGGGTACGAAATTTGGAGCCAAAAGGAGGACTGTTGTGGGCTGGATTATGTCTCCTAAAAAGATGTTCAAGTCCTCAAACCCAGTACTTATGTATGTGACCTTATTTTGAAATAAGGTCTTTGCAGATGTAATTAGGTAATATGAGGTCATACTGTATTAAGACGAACCTTAATCCAACATGACGGGTGTTCTCAGAAGAAGGAAATTTGGACACAGAGGTACAGACATAAGTACAGAGTGAAAAATGCCGTGTGAAAATGGAGTCAGAGATTGGAATTTTACGCCACAAGCCAAAGAATGCCTGTGGCTGCCAGAAGCTGGAAGAGGCAAGGAAGGATCCTCTCTTAGAGGCTTCAGAGGGAATATGGTACTCTCAACATATTCAGATAGATTTCAGACTTCTAGCCTCTAGAACTGTGAGGCTATACATTTCTCTTGTTATAAGCCACCCAGTCTGTCTTTGTTATAGCAGCCCTAGGAAACTAATACAGTTGGAAACAACCTAACTGCCTGTCAATAGGCAACTTCATAATACTCCATCCATCATATGGATGTATAAAAAAATATGGTAGCTCTATGTACTTATATGGAATGATCTTCAAAGTATATCATTAAGTGCAAAACACGTGGTATACAATAGCATATAATAATACAATTTTTATGTAAAATATAGAAGAAAAATAATACTCTGCATTTTTATTTGCTTGTATATGCATAAAGTAACTCTGGAATGATTTATAAGAAATTAAGAACAGTAGTTCTCTATTTGAGAAGCACTGAACAGATGAAAAATTAGGAGAGAATCTTCTCATTGTTACTTTTTTATACTTTGTGATTTTGAACCATACCAATATATTATGTATTGTAAAAAATTATATTTTATATACTATACATGCAAAAATAGGAAGAATTATCCTGCCTACGCTTGACATTATAGTTTGCTTTGATTATTGTTTTTTCTCTTTTTTTTTAAGATTTATTTATTTTTTATTTATTTCTCTCCCCTTCCCCCCCACCCCAGTTGTCTGTTCTCTGTGTCTATTTGCTACATATTCTTCTTTGCCCACTTCTGTTGTTGTCAGCAGCATGGGAATCTGTGTTTCCTTTTGCAGCAGCATCTTGTGTGTCATCTCTCCATGTGTGCAGCGCCATTCCTGGGCAGGCTGCACTTTCTTTCGCACTGGGCAGCTGTCCCTACAGGACACACTCCTTGCGTGTGGGACTCCCCTATGTGGGGGACACCCCTGCGTGGCAGGGCACTCCTTGTGCGTATCAGCACTGTGCATGGACCAGCTCCACACGGGTCAAGGAGGCCCGAGGTTTGAACCACGGACCTCCCATGTGGTAGACAGACACCCTAACCGCTAGGTCAAGTCCGCTTCCCTGATTATTGTTTTTTCATGCTTTAGTTTTTCTAATTGAAGAACAGATGATGATGAATCCAAACCTTAGAGTAGAAAAATGCTTACTTCATAGATTCTAATATCCTTTTATGATTCTGTCTTCTGTCTTGGGTTTTGGAAGAAAATGGAATTCGCAAAATTATTATTGTACCTCAGACAATTGACTATCATACATCCATGGCTCCTCCTGTGCAACAAGTATCACACTTCATGCCACCAACCTCTCCTATGTATCCACAGGCACCTCAACTCGTGTATCCCCTACCTCAAGTAGAATTTCCACTACCTTACATCCAAGGGACTTTGCCACAGCTGCTGCCACCACTGCCACTACTGCTGCCACCACCACCAGCTACCTTTATATACCAAGAGCATCATGGTAGTATAAATTTTAATAGGAAATATTTTGAGTTTCTTATGATTTTTGCTGCTTTGGATAATAATTAAAATGAAAAAATGTTAAATAATATTTTGATGAATGACTTTGTGTCTTGTGCAAAATGCTCATGAATAGAATTTTCTATGAATAGTATATGCTTTTTGATACTTATTTTTCCTGAATGGGTCTACAAAATCAGATAAGAATACCCTAAAAATATGTTTTGATTATAAATAACATACTGTGAACATACAAAAGACACTGGAGGGTCAACAATGACAAGCATCCTAGGATCTTTAAATTTGGAAATGAAGTTGCTATCTAGGGTTTGTATTACCCATGGGCTTTTTATGCACATATAATTACATTACAAACACACACACCTAATAGCTGTATTAAAGCAAGGTGGGAAAAATTCTAAGAGGAAAGCATGGCTTATCAATGCTCTTAAATAAAAAAGGCTTTGTGATATATAATTATTATAATTATTAAACTAGTGTTCCATTGTCTTTTTTAGAAATCTATTCCCATGAAGGATCAAATTATAACCAACCCAATGAAAGAACTGCTAAAATTGGAGAACATGTGAAGAAAAAATTGAGAGAACGCCAAACTGATGGACACAAGAATAGCTACATGGTTAACAACACCTCTTGGCTTGTGAACAAATCTAATGATTTTTCCAGTATTTCTGTTTCTCCAAGTGCTTACACTGTTGACAATACTACAAGCACTTACGCTGTGGACTATACTCCCAGCACCTACACTGTTGACAATACTTTGAGCACCTACACTGTGGCCAACACTCGAAGCACCTACGCGTGGACAACACTTTGGGCACTTACACTGTGGCCAACACTCCAAGTACCTACACTGTGGTCAACACTTTGAGCACCTACACTGTGGACAGTGTTCCAAGCACCTACTCTGTTGACAATACTTTGAGCACCTACACTGTGGACAATGTCCCATGCACTTACACTGTTGAAAATACTTGGAACATCTGCACTGTGGGCAATACTTTGAGCACTTACACTGGAGACAATGGTCCAATCACCTTTACTGTGGACAATGCTCTGAAACTTTACACTGCTGACAGTACTCCTAGTACTTACACTCTTGACAACACTGCAAGAGATCACATCACTGACAAAGCTCCCAACAATTTTTCCTCTGACCATGCTACCATCATTTCTCCCTTAGACACTACTGGGAGCCCTTCCACCACCAATAGTATTCTGAACCCTACTAGCACTGATTATGCTCCCAACATTTCCACCTCTGACAGTACTCCCACACAACCAACTCTTCACAGTACTCCGAGCCCTTGCATTTCTTACAGTGCTTCCAACATGTCCATCTCTTATAATGCTCCCAACACTTTTGCTGTTGATAATGATCCTAGTCTCATTGGTGCTCCCAGTACCTCCAAAGCTACCAGCACTTCCAATACTGTCAGTGCTCATGTTGAGACTAGTCATGGAAAGAAAAGGAGCACTAGAGAGGTAGAGACATCAGGCAGAAACCAGCTGGGAAACAAAGCAAGAGCCCATCGTCAAATGCAGCAGAAAGAGGTAAGATCAAAAGTTTCACAAAAGTTCCAGTGAATAAACATCTTAATGTTTATTATTATTTAGGTGTCATTTTCTGCTTCCCCTTGTCTTCTTTGTATCCCTACTGCTAAATTCTTAGTGAAACCACAATCAACCTGCCTTTTTAAGTCATGGAGAAATTACGGTACCCATGCAAAATTTGTCAGTTATCTTATATGCATACCACATAATTTTTTTCCGGTTGTCTGTCACCATTTATGAGAGTAGAGATGTAGAATACAACAAATAGGGTCAGGTGGTAAAAATAAAAGACTGAAAGATTTATTGACATGGGCACATAAACATAAACCTTCTCCTTAATCATAGGAATATCATACTGATAACATTTTAGTTTAGTCTACATAATTAAAGTGTATACAAATTTATTTACTTCTCACACAACTTACAAAGTATTTGGAATATATTTAATATTTACATTATAGACTACATGAAGAACACAGCTTCCAATACTCTTTAGTTTGATCCTATCAATTTTTAAATCTTTTACAGTGGAACATTGCAGATTACTCTGTGATCTTAACCAGTTCACATGATTTTATTTAAATTACAGTTTTCTTTAATCTTTTATTACTTTGTATAATAATAGACACTTTAGACTGTTCTTTTCTTTTAAATCTTTTACAATAAATTACTATTAGGTGTTTAGTAGATTTCTCAGTGCTGATGTGTTTGTAATTATATAATAGACATCTAATTCTTTTCTTGCTTTTCTCAAAGTAATATTTTGTTTTGGGATGCTTTTTACTTTTAGAATGCAAAACAGAACATGGAACGTCATGCTGTTTCCGCATTGAGAAACCTGTAGTAAGTAACTAAAGTGAATATTTAAATAATCATTTCATTCAAACTCACTGACATTTTTCACTAGTACAAATTTAATTTGAAGACATTAGCTGGTAATATTTCACAATCTCCCTTAGCAATTCAATACATAAAGATCCAGTATTGCATACACTAAAGTTATGAGCAGTGGTTCATTGTTTAATCACAGTATTTAAATACTTATTATAAGGGCAGCAATATACTTAGCATCATATAAGACAGGTAAAGATTATATAATAAATTACTGTAAATTTTAAATATCGTACTTGAGTTTTTGTTATTTATTTTAGGTTTCTGATATTCAAACAAGATCTGCTATTATTTCATGGAATCTGCACAGTTCTGAGAAATGTGATCATACAAAATCTCCTGTAATATTTGAATTGGCAATATCTAACAGTGGTAAAAATGGAAAATATAAAAATGTGTATATATAAGTCCCTTTGTTTTTTTATTATTTCTCATTTCTCATAATTCAATTTGAATTTGCTATCTAAACATATAGCCCCTAGTGTAAACCTAGGTGAGTTTTTAAGATTTTTCTTCATTATTTTCCCAAGCTTTGAATGCATTTTTCACAGAAATATGTTATATATGATTGTATGTTGCCAAGTCAGTACACAAAATTCATTGAATTATGTTAGAGTCAAGGGGACCTTAAAAGTAATTGGTCCGTTCTCTTCAGTTTACAGATTCCCCCTTAGACAAGATTAAACTTGGAAGTTTTATTTCTTCATATAAAATTTAAAATTTAAGAATACGATACACAAAATTCTATATTGGGTGAGGGAATGGGAAGATATAAAATGTGATGAAAAGCTGTTTATAAAATTAAGATTTTATGAATGTACATGATTTTTCTTTTTTATACATTATAAATATATTTTTTAAATACAAAATATACTCACTTATACCTCTGATCATCCTACAAATTTGAGTGGTCTTCTCTAAGAAATGGTACCCTTCACTTAGAATTGTCAATCTTTTAGCTCATCTTGGAGGATGTTTCAGAATCTAGGACCTGAAGGGGTTTCTTGAGGTCAAAGAGTACAGCTAGGTCCTTATGACTGTCTTCCCAGAAAAACTTGGGTGTGGGAACACAGCCAGTCTGTTCACTATAGAAAGGAGATACCTACCCAGAAACATTGTTCATGTGACTGAATGAATAATTGGATGATTGGTGTCTTTAAGGATTTTCATAGCAACACTATTTAAAATAAGTTAAAGACAAACTATAATTGCAGTGTAAAGGGTATACAGTAGTAAAACAACAAAATTTAATCTCTTAAAACTATATTAACGTGGCATGAAAATTAAATTTTATCATTAATGTCACTTTTTTGCATGCATATAAAATGAGTTAAAGTTATCTAAACATAAAGAAGAATTGTGCTTATTTGTTAATCAGTTGAATATATAAGGTTAGGACTACTTATTTATCTTTTACGTATGTGAAAGCTCCATTATAAACAAAAGTTATGTTCACAGTGGTGATGGAGTTACATTTACCCTACCTGATCTACAACCATCCATGACCTATTTTGTAAGGTAATAACTCCCTCCTACACAGCCTACCCCCAACCCGTGGCTAGCCAGACTCCCCAGACTGTATGAGTTCACTACTTATGGCTCCTGCAGTCAACTTTGCCAGCAGAGTGGTTTTTTCCCTCAAGCCTCAAAACGCCCTCTTCCAAATCCAACATTAGTGTACTTTCCTTCCTTTAGAACAGATAACAGGGTACCTTAGGAGCCATTATCTGCAGGAACCCAGCTTCAAACTATTAGAAAATTTTACATAATTAACTCCTACGAAATGTGTCAGAAAGCTCATTTGCCATTTAATACATATTTTAAGGTAAATATTTGGAGGCTTACAACAATTTTTATTACATTTTTAGAATTACAACTTTAAGAGGCCCAGCACACAAAGCCGTGTCTGAAGTGGTTAGCTTCACAACCCCAGGTTCCAAACCGAACCCTCCACTTGCACCCAAATTAACTAACCGATCCAAGAGCAGCCTGAATTTACAGTGGAAAGTAAGAATTTTATTACCAAAGCATTTCTACATGCTTTCTTGATTTAAAAGCACTCTTTCTACTTGGTCCTAAATTTTAAATATGAAATTATGCATGCCTCATATTCTTTATATAAATATCAAGCATCTTAAGTAAAATGAGAAATGTCTATCAAATTTTTCTTTTTTATTTTCTTTTAAATGTTACATTCAAAAAATATGAGGTCCCCATATACCTCCCACCCCCCTCACCCCACTTCTCCCACATCAACAACCTCTTCTATCATCGTAGCATATTCACACTGCACCTGGTGAATACATTTTGGAGCACTGCTGCACCACATGGACAGTGGTCTACATTTTAGTCTACACTCTCCCCTGTCCACCCAGTTAGCCATGGCAGGACATACAATGTCCAGGATCCATCCCTGCAGCACCACCCAGGACAACTCCAAATCCTGAAAATGCCCCCACACCATATCTCTTCTTCTGTTTCCCTACCATCAGCAGACACCATGCCCACCCTCTCCACATCACTACTACAATTTCTTCCCTTACTAATCACAATAGTAGAGGAAGTTGATAGAAGAGTTTCCATGGAAACTTTTTTCAACTTTTATGTACTATTAGAGGTTTCCTAAGAGTTAAAATAATCGTGAACATATTCATGAGATGAATGAGTGAATAATTCATAGTTTTTATACTGTCAAAAACCATACAATATTATTTTATTTGATAAAATAAAATAATTTTTTCTTTTGACTCCATTTCCTTTAGATTTACAAGAGACCAAACACTTCATTCTCCTTTTCCAACTTCCTCACAAATTCACATTATCGTTTCAAGGTCTGGGCGGGACGCCAATATCAGAATTCTGCCGGAATACAAGAGATCTGGGGGCCATATAGCACCAGCGCACTTTTCTCAACTCATAAGCAACAGGCAGAGCTTGGCAAAGGCAGCGGTGGAAAGGAGGGAGGCAACTATAGTGAAGAGAAAGATGAAAAGCCAAGGATGGAGATGAGTGATGATACCTTTGTTCTAATCCTTGTGATAGGATTTGCACTTGTTGCTATTCTGTGTACTGTTGCATTTCAACACTTCCTAAGCAACTAATCTATTTTTATGCATTTCCACATTTATAGGAAGTTCTAAAATGAATTACATCACATGGTGAAATTGTTTAAAACAACACCACTCTTAAAAAATAAAGCCCATTTACAAACTTTTACCTAACAGCAAAAGAACTCCTTAATGTTAAAAAAAAAAAAAGGTTTTCATTGAGACAGTGGAAAAGACTTGTTTTCAGAAAAGACATCTATCTTATATTAGAGAATTTTAGCAACAAAACACGTCCATTCTTATGCAAAACTATCTAAAACTCTTATAGAAACTAATTTCATCTCTGAATTTTTCAAATGAATATGTTGCAATATTTTTAGAATTATGAGAGGATGCCAACATTTGGAATTTTGTTTACAACAAACTGGCAAAAATCAATTCTACATGTCAATTTACATTCATATGGAATATGGAATAATAAAAAAGTGACTACCAACCATTCGTAATGCAATTTTTCAAAGTAAAATGTTCATTTATTTGACTGGTGCACAGATAGTTACTTTGATATTGAAGAAATAATAATTTCCATCACTTTTGAAGTAGAAATGAGGTATGGGGAGCCATTTGGTTCCATTCTAAACTCTGTAAAATTTACCCTGTATTAGATAGTCCTCTGATCACAATGATCAAACATTATAGGTATTGTGGTTACATTTTTACATGGCATATTAAATAGATTTGCTCACATGAAAATGCGTTCCCAGCCATTTCTAGTTACAGATTAATCATCTCTCTCCACAATCCATCAATGTGGAACTGCTTTGTTAGTCTTGCAAGGGACACATTACACACTCCAAAAAAATTATTTTATTGAAAATACTGGCTCCTATTCAGAGTTTACTCTTTGGGCTTTAAAAATGCAAATGCTTAGTTGAAGATGAAGTTGCCCTATTTTTATGTACTAATAAATTTGGCATATTCCATGATTTTTTCATTGGGTATTGCACTGGTATGTGGCATGTTATGCAAAAAGTGATATGGTCAGCTTAAAGATGCTTTTCTTTTTTTAGAATTAAGGTTAGGTTTTTACTCTTTTTAACTTCTTATTGCAGTGACAAAATTACTACTCAAAATATCCCATATTAACAAATTTCAAGTGTACAGTTCAGGAATATTTACATTCACACTAATTTGCTACTATAATCAATATCCATTACCCCAATTTTTCCATCACTTCAAATAGAAACTATGTACCTGTTAAGCAATAACTCCTTCTTCACAACCCACCCCCATCCCCTAACAATCTATAATCTACTATCTCAATGAAATTTATTTCTTCTAGGTATTCATGTCAGCAAGATCATACAATATTTGTCTTTTTGTCTGGCTTATTTCACTCAACATAGTGTCTTCAAGGTTCATGTTGCAACATACATCAGAACTTCATTCTTTTTTATAGCAGAATAATAACTCATTATGTGGATATACCAAATTTTGTTTAGCCATTCATCTGTTGATGGATACTTGGGTTACTTCTTTTTTTTAATTTTTTTATTCATTTTTTAAAAATATTACATTCAAAAAATATGAGGTCCCATTCAAACCCACCGCCCCCACCCCACCACTCCCTCCACAGCAACACTCTCTCCCATCATCATAACACATCCATTGCATTTGGTAAGTATATCTCTGGGCATCGCTGCACCTCACGGTCAATGGTCCACATCATAGCCCATACTCTCCCACGTTTCATCCAGTGGGCCCTGGGAGGATCTACAATGTCTGGTAATTGTACCTGAAGCACCACCCAGGACAACTCCAAGTCCCGAAAACGTCTCCACATCTCATCTCTTCCTCCCATTCCCTGTATTGGGTTACTTCTATTGTCTATTGTAGATAATGCTGCTATGAACATTGGTGTACAGATATCTAATCGAGTCCCTGCTTTCAATTCTTTTTGGTATATACCAAGAAATGAGATTTCCAGATAATACGGCAATTCTATTTTCAACTTTCCGTGGAACTGCCAAACTGATTTCCACAGTGGTTGTAGCATTTTACAATGCCACCAGCAATGAATAAGGGTCCTTATTTCTCCACACCCTCACCAAAAAGTATTATTTCTAGATTTTTAATAATAGGTATTTTAGTAGGTGGGAAGTGGTATCTCATTATAGTGTTTTTTAGAGTTCTGAGTTTACAGAACAATTGTGCATGACATAAATGATTGCTATACATTACCCCACCATCAACAACTTGCATTGCTGTGGAATATTTGTTACTTATTATGAAAGAACATCATAGAAATATTACCACTGACTATAGCCCATAGCTTATATTTGGTGTATTTTCCCCATAAACCATGCTATTATTAACACCATGTATTAGTAGTATATATTTGTTTTAGTTCATGAGTGACTAGGGAAACGGACTTGGCCCAGTGGTTAGGGCCTCCATCTACCACATGGGAGGTCCGCGGTTCAAGCCCCAGGCCTACTTGACCCGTGTGGAGCTGGCCCACGCACAGTGCTGATGTGCACAAGGAGTGCCCTGCCACGCAGGGGTGTCCCCCGCATAGGGGAGCCCCACACGCAAGGAGTGCGCCCCATAAGGAGAGCCGCCCAGTGTGAAAGAAAGTGCAGCCTGCCCAGGAATGGCGCCGTCCACACTTCCCGTGCCACTAACGACAACAGAAGCGGACAAAGAAACGAGACGCAGCAAATAGACACAGAGAAGAGACAACCAGGCAACCGGGGGGGGGGGGGGGGATTAAATAAATAAATAAATCTTTTTAAAAAATTAAAAAAGAGAGACTATAACATATTTGTACTATTAACTACAGTCCATCGTCCACCACAGGGGTCACTGTGTTGATCCATGCCTTGAAAAATCCATCCAAAAAGTACACTCTGTAGCATTCATATTTATCACAGAGTTATGCTGTCATCAGCTCAGTCAATTTTAGAAGACTTTCATTACTCCAAATAGAAAAATCCTATAACCTCTTATACCACCTATTGTTTACCCTTAACATTAATTATGTCATAGCTTCTTTAACATTTGTCGAAGTTTGAGATTATTATATGAATCCCAAAAAGAGAAAGACTATGTTTGTAAACTGATCTATCCCTCTGGGAGTGATATCGTTTGATCGCTTCAAATTCAGCTGAGGTTTCTTTGATTGGATTACCTGTTAAGCTTGTTCAGGCTTTTTAAATTTGACTACATCAGCGGATGTGACTCAGATTGAGTCCCTGCCCATTTTCTGGGTCTAATATAAATGAACATTCACTCAAGAGGATACACGGGGAATCTTTTATAAGAGGATGAAGAAGGCAGAATAAAGAACGGCAGGCTGCAATCCTCCAGAAACTGCAGGAAACTTATTTGATTTGTTTGTTTGTTTTTCTTATTCTTTTCTTTACAGCAGGGTACCTTACCTGGGGAGAGTAGGCTTGCAAGATTGATTGGTGAGCACTGGCATCCTGAGACAGTTGCTAGTGACCTGAAGATAGGCTAGTGACGGCTGCTAAGGCAGCCGGATTTTTTCTGTTTTGTTGTGGCTGTGGTTGTTGTTTTGGTAGTTGTTGCTTTTTTTTTTTCCCTTCTTTTTTCTCTCTTTTCTCCTTGGTTTATTTTCTTTCTTTCTTTTTTCCCTCTTTTTTTGTGTTTCCTTCATTCCACCTTCTCTTGTATGGTCCTCATTTTCTTCTCATCTTTCTGGTCTTTACTTAATTCTGTATTTTTCTGTTTCTTTTTTTTTCTTAATTGTATTTTTTTGAAGGTACATAGATCACAAAAAAGTTACATTAAAAAAAATAAGAGGTTCCCATATACCCCACCCCCACTCCCCCCCCCCCCACTACATTTCTCCTACATCAACAAACTCTCATCATTGTAGCACATTAATTGCATTTGGTGAATACATTTTGGAGCACTGCCGCACTGCATGGATAATTATTTACATTGTAGTTTACACTCTCCCCCAGTACATTCAGGGGGTTATGGCAGGATTTATAATGTCTTTATGGCAGGATACATAAATTCTTCTCATCTTTCTGGTCTTTTACTTTATTCTATATTTTCCTGTTTCTTTTTTTATTCCACATTTTTTCTTAATCCTTTTTTTATGATTTTCACCCTTACTACTTATTTTTTTTCTTCCTTGTTCTTTTAAGTTTCCTTTTCCAACTTTTTTTTCTCATTTCCTTTCTTCCATTTTCTATGTTCTTAATATTCTTTCAGATGAACATGAACAACTATAAGGATATAAAATAAATGGAACCAAGTGTCAAAGAGGAGCCTTAACACAAAATAAAACAAAATAAAACCTTAGAGTAGAATGAAAAGCTAACCGTCTAAATAAGCCCATCAAGGTAAACAGATGCCTAGACACCAGCAAAAATTACAAGCCATACTAAGAAACAGGAAGACATGACTCAGTCTAATGAACAAACTAAAAATCAAGAGGAGTTTTAGAATGTGGAACAACTAACCAAAAATGTCCAAACAGATATCATGAATAATTTAATGACGTGAAGGGAGAGATAAAAGATATTAGGACACTGAGGGATTGTGGGGAGATGGTGACTGACAGGCAGAGCTGAATACTCTCACTAAAACAATGGAGAAAGAGCCAAAAGCTGTCCAAGGGACCTGCTTTTGGGGTCACTAGACCAGGACAGTGCTATACAACTCCCAGGAGGGTGAGGGACAGAGAGATGAAGAAGCTGAAATGACAAACTTGAGTTATTAACAAGCCAATGGTGGCCGGAAGGGACTCTGCACCCTCACCCCAAGATATTAAGCTGGGTTAAAACCCCTGGCCCACTGTAGTGAGTGAGATGGGAACAGACATCTTCCTCCTTATCAGCAGTTTCAAGCGAAAAAGGAGGGGAGGTCAGGGTGCTTTTCTTCAGTGAATTTGGCCTGCACAGACCACTTTGAATCTCTCATCTGGAGATTCAACAGAAGAACGCAGGAAAGCCAAGACAAATTCCTCTGTGGAAAAGTGAGCTGACAAGCACCATCTGCTTACTGGTCTAGAAATTGCATGGGAAAAACTATTCTCACACTCTGTGCCCAACCCTTGGGAGAAAATCCCACTAGTGAGACCCTTGGCCCTGGCCCAAGTTTGAAAACTTAAGCTGGGAAATTTTAAATACTGAAAATAATTTGAACCAAATATCGAAGAAGAGCTATGAGAAAAAAAAATAGGCAACAGAGATAAATTAGCCATCAGAGTAAAGTCACTGTAGCAGTTTGATATGGTTATGAATTCCAAAAATAGATATTGGGTTATGTTTGTAATCTGGTCTGTACCTGGGCATGATTAAGTTATGATTAGAGCTTTGATTGGGCCACATAATTAAGGTGTTGAGTCCCCACACCTTGGTGGGTGGGGACTCATCAATAAAAGACATGACAAAGGATAGAGTTGAGGGTTTTTGATGTTGGAGTTTTGATAATGGAGTTTGATGCTGAAGCCTTAAGCTGGAGCCCCAGGAACTAAGCTCACAGAGGAAAAAGAAGCAAGTTCCAGGAAGAGAGGAACCCTGAGCCCAGAGAGAAGCAAGACCTGGGAAGAGAGGAACCCAGGAAGCCTGAACTCTCACACAATTGGCAGCCATCTTGCTCCAACATGTGAAATTAGACTTTGGTGAGGGAAGTAACTTATGCTTTATGACCTGGTGTATGTAAGCTCCTACCCCAAATCAAAATCCTTTAAAAAAACCAACCAATTTCTGGTATTTTGCATGAGCAATCCTTTGGCTGACTAATACAGTCACCAACATATTCAGATGCCTAGACATCAGCAAAACATTACAAGCCATACCAGGAAACAGGAAGAGATGGCCCAGCCCAAAGAATGAACCAAATATCTTGAAGAGATACAGAATTTAATACAATTAATCAGTGATAATAACATAACTTTCCTAAATTACTTCAAAGAATTTAAAGAAAATATGACTGAAGGAAAGCTATTATGAAGTCACTGGAAGAGCATAAAGAACAATTTGAAAGTCTACAAAAAAAAAGTAGCAGACCCTATGGGAATGAAAGACACAATGGAAGAGATTAAAAGTACATTAGAGGAGCAAAACCAGCATGATGGTGGTGCAGTAAGGAGCTCCAAGAGTCAGCTCCTGCTACAAGGCAGTTAGCAAACACCCAGAGCTCCCTGGAGCTAGCTGAAGCACCTGACTGGGGGCTCCAAGAGGCCAGAAGAGCATCCTGCACCATACTTGGAGGAGTGGAAGGAGGAGATTGCCCATCTGCAGAGAAGACTAATAAGTAGAGTGCTCCATGCTGCAGAGGTTGGTGCCCATCCTCCACTGGAAGCACAAGCCACCTCGGGAGCTGTTCCACGGCTGGAATTGAAAGCTCCACTTTCCCAAAATGGGGGAGGAAGACACAGTTGGGCACCAATTTCAGCTAGGATGAGGAAATTCAGTGGGCTACAGTATGATCCTGAGAATAGCTAAGGTTGGAGCCTGTCCAGGTCAGAAAGAGGCTGGGAGCTGCCATCTTAACTCCACACCTTGCACAAGGGGACGTGGGGTGGACTGAAAATCCCAGGGCTGGTGGGGACCAGCTTCTTCCCATCCAGATCATATAGCAGGTCTAGCTTAGGCCCCATTGTCACCTCCAGCAAGGAGGAAGTTGCGGGTACCTGTGCCAGTCTCTCTGGGAAAATACCGGCCAAGCCACGGAGGCCAGTGATTGTCCTACTCTGGCAGCACAAGCTCTGTGCTCTGTGAAGGAAATTGGAAGCTCCATTTCCCAGAAACAGAGGAGGAGGAGGAGACAGTTGGCTGCCGATTCGGCTACTGATTGGTAGACTTGGCTGGCTAGGAGATAACCCTGGGAACAACTGGGGTGAGAACCAGCCCAAGTCAGAAAGAGGTCAGTAGCCACCATTCTGACTCCACCCCCAGCCTGAGGGGAAGCTGGGCTGACAGTTTCTTCCATGCAGATCAGCCTGCAGCCCGCCTAGGCTTCAGCCCCACCTCTGGCAGGAAGGAGGCTAAAGAGCTCTGCACCAGCCTATACAGGTAACTGCAGGGAACTCTGGCTGGCATAGACTGAAAAAAAGAAGTCTACCAGGGCAACTGAGGTAATCTTAGGACCCACACTTCATAGATTGCTGCCCACACCTGTAGCTCCATCCCTGCCCCAGGTAGGGGAGAAAGGGATGTGAAGCTCCATCAGTCTCTCTGGGCAACTACAGTCTAGGCCTGTACTTGGATTATTCCACATAGCGTGACTCTGTCCCTACTCCTGGCAAAGAAGAAAGTTGGAAGAAGCTTCATTGGTCCCTGGTGCAATGAGGGCAGCTTGAGCCTCCACAGCTTCAGCACCAACTACATGCTTGGCTCCTACTGCATAACCAGCAAGGGAGAAACGATAAGAAGCCCTAAACTAGAGAGAAAAACTGCACCCAGAAAAAATACTCTAGTAAGCCAGATGCGAAGACACCAACCAAAAATTACAACCCACACCAAGAAACAGGAAGCTATGGCCCAGTTAAAAGAACAAGATAAGCCTCCAGGTGACATAAAAGAGTTGGGACAACTAATTATAGATGTTCAAACAAATCTCCTTAATAAATTCAATGAGATGGTTAAAGAGATTAAGGATATTAAGAAGACAAAGCATACATAGAAAAATAACAGATCTTCTGGGAATGAAAGGTGTAACCAATGAAATTTTAAAAACATTGGAATCATATAATAGCAGTTTTGAGGGGGCAGAAGAAAGGATTTGTGAGCTTGAAGAAATGGCCTCTGAAAGTGAACATAGAAAAGAACAGATGAAGAAAAGAATGCAAAAAATTGAACAAGGTCTCAGGGAACTAAATGACAGCAAAAGCATGCAAACATAAGTGTCATCTGTGTCCCAAAGAAAAAAAGCGAAAGGGGCAGAAGAAATATTTAAAGAAATAATTGCATTTCTTCAACCCTATTGAAGGACACAGATATCCCTGTACTCCCATCCAAAAAAAATCCAAAGAGACCAACTCCAAGACACATACTCATTAGAATGTCAAAGGCCAAAGACAAAGAGAGAATTCTGGGAACAGCAAGAAAAAAAACAATGCATAACATATAAGGGATTTCTAATAAGATTAAGTGCTGATTTCTCACCAGAAACCATGGAGGGAAGAAGACAGTGGTCTGATATATTTAAGATAGTACAAGAGAAAAACTTCCAGCCAAGAATCTTATGTCCAGCAAGGCTGTCTTTCAAAAATGAGGTCGAAATTAGAATATTCACGGATAAAAAGAAACTGAGAGAATTTCTAAGCAAGAGACCAGATTTTCAGGAAATACTAAACGGTGTGCTAGAGTCTGAAAAGAAAAGACAAGAGAGAGGGGCCAGGATGAGAGTCTAGACATGAAGATTCTATCAATAAAAGTAACTGAAAGTGTCAAAAGAGTGGTGAAAATAAAATATGACAGATAAAGCTCAAATAGTCAGGAATAAACTTAACCAATGATGTAAAGCACCTGTATTCAGAAAACTGGAACTCAATGTTAAATCAAAAAAGCCCTAAATAACTGGAAGAACATTCCATGCTCATGGATTGGAAGACTAAATATCATTAAGATGTCAGTTCTACTCAAATTGATATATAGATTCAATGCAATCCCAATAAAAATTCCACCAGCATTAAAGAAAAAAATGAAAACATGATCATTAAATTTATTTGGAAGGGTAAGGAGTCCTGTATAGCCAAAAACATCATAAAAAGGAAAGGTGAACCCTCATCTCCACACTTTAAATCATAATACCTTCCTATAGTGGTAAAAACAGCATGGTACTGGCTTAAAGACAGACACAGAAGACCAATGGAACCAAATTCATTGTTCAGAAACAGACCCTCACAGGTATGGTCAAGTGATTTTTGACTAGCCTGTCAAACTCACACCTCGGGCAGAACAATCCATTCAAAAAATGGTGCTGAAAGAATTGGACATCCATAGCTGAAAGAAGGAAAGAGGACCCCTATCTCACACCTTATCCAAAAATTAACTCAAAATGGATCAAAAAAACTAAAAATAAAACAAGAACCATAAAACTTCTAGAAGAAATTATCGGAAAATATCTTCAAGACCTGATGATAGGTGGTGGATTCTTAAAGGAGATAAGAGAAGGACTGAGTGGACTACCGATGTTTAGTGTATGTAGAAGTTTTAATTAGCTTTACTGTAAAATTGTGGAAATGTATAGAGTGGATGGTATCACACAGTGAGTAACAGCTAGTTTATAAATAGGGTTGTGACTGAAAATGGTAGTCTAGTTATGTAAATGTCAATTGACAGAATGCCTGAGAATAATCTAGGAACTGGATAGCACAGTAAACCAAGAGGTGAGTGAGAATTGTGGTTGATGGTACAGATGCAAGAGTGTTTTTTGTGAGCTAGAACAAATGTATATCACTACTGCAGGGTGTTGGGAATGTGGAGAAGCATGGGGAAAATACAGCTGGAGTGACTTATGGACTGTGGTTAGTAGTAATAATATAATATTCTTGCACCTATGTGAAAGATGTACTGTGTTGATACTGAGGCAGTGTGGAAAATGTGAGCCAAATGTACACTATGGACATGGCAATAATCATATGATATAATTCAATCTGTAGCAAATGACACACCACATTGTGGTGTGTTGGTGGAGGGGTGTTGTTTGGGAATTCTGCACATGTGCATGATGGTTTTATAAGTTTATAACTTCTGTCATAAAAAATATATTTAAAAAAATAATAATATGGTAGGTTGGGGGGAAAACACACCAAACGTAAGAAAAGAACTATGATTAGTAGTAATATTTTGACAGTGTTCTTTCATAGTTCGTAACAAACATCTCATGACAATGCAAGGTGTTGGTGGAGGGTTGATGTATGGGACCCCTGTATGATGTTATGCATATTTGCTTTGTAAGTTCACAACTTTTACTATACACTTAATTGTTTATGCATGTTCATATATAAATGATATAAAGATAATAATCAGATTGGTTAGGGGAAAAATACTTTGTTTTGTAGTAATATTTAGACAATGCTCTTTAATCATTAGTTAAAAATGTTTAAAAACAATGCAGGACTTCCGGCAAGATGGTGGCTGAGTGAGCTTGCCTTGCCGTCTCTCCTGGGAAGAGGCAGCTGGGCACCGCTGGAGGTTCTCCGGGACCAGGCTTCTTCAGGATTTTTTCAGGGCAGGAAGTGTCTGGACATCGATTTGGTGGGAAGTGAGCTTAACTAGCAATAAGAAATTGGAATAAGAAGAACAAAGTGACAAAGAGAAGATATAACACTTAAGCAAAAAGAACAGCTAATTAATCTCCAAGACTAGACAAAGAAGCTAAGGAACTGATTAAACCCGTCAAGAAAAAATGTTGACAAGACAGCAACAAAAATCTACAAACCAAACCAGTAATCAGGAAAACATGGCTGAATCCAATCAAGAAAGTGAAAATCAGGAAGGGGGGCAGGACTTCGCACAAGCAATGAAAGATCTCAGAACATTTATCACCGACAAATTTGATGAAGTAATGAAAGAGGTTAACAGCGTGAAGACAACACTTGGAGGGGAAATTGCAGACATGCACAAAAAAATAACAGATATGATGGAAATGAACACCACAATTCAAGAAATCAAAAATACACTTGCAGCAAATATCAGCAGACTAGAAGAGGCAGAGCAGAGAATTAGTGATGTGGAAGACAGTGCATTGGAAATCAAACAGATAGTAGAAGTGGTCAATAAAAAGGTAGAAAAAATCCAGATAGGACTTAGGGACCTGAATGATAACGCAAAACGCTCAAACATACGTATTATAGGCATTCCAGAAGGAGAAGAGAAGGGAAAGGGGTCAGAAGGAGTGTTGCAGGAAATAATGAATGAAAACTTCCCAAATCTACTGAAAGAGACAGATGTACATATCCAAGAAGCACAGCGCACTCCACTGGTCATAAACCCCAACAGGCCCACCCCAAGACATATACTTGTCAAATTATCCAATCCTCAAGACAAAGAAAAAATTCTAAAAGCAGCAAGAGAAAAGAAAACCATCACATACAAGGGAAACTCCATAAGATTAAGTGCTGATTTCTCATCTGAAACGATGGAGGCAAGAAGGCAGTGGTATGATATAGTCAAGGTACTAAAGGAAAAAAATTTCCGACCAAGAATACTCTATCCAGCTAAACTAGCATTCAAAAATGATGGAGAGTTCAAAATATTCACAGATAAACAGAAACTGAAAGAGTATATCAACAAGAAACCTCGCCTTCAAGAAATTCTTAAGGGAATTCTGCAGGAAGAAAGGAAAAAACAGGACAATCAGAGATGGAGGAGAGTGTAAAAGCAACAAGAAAGACAAAAATAGAAGGGGAAAATAAAATAATACAAACAAAATATAACAAACACAAATCCAACCAAAATATGGCTACCATAAATAACTCTCTAAACGTAATAACACTGAATGTCAACGGATTAAACTCACCTATCAAAAGATTCAGACTGGGACACTGGATAAGGAAATACGACCCATCTATATGCTGCCTACAAGAGACACATCTTAGACCCAGAGACTCATGGAGGTTGAAAGTGAATGGCTGGAAAACAATCATACAAGCAAACAACAACCAAAAAAAGGCAGGAGTAGCTATATTAATATCAGACAAAATAGACTTTAAATGCGAAACAATTGTGAGAGACAAAGAAGGATACTATATTTTAGTGAAAGGGACAATTTGTCAAGAAGATCGAACAATCATAAATATTTATGCTCCTAACAAGGGCGCCTCTAAATATGTGAGGCAAACGCTGGAAAAACTAAGTGAAAGAATAGATGCATCTACAATTATAGTGGGGGATTTTAATACACCACTATCAACTCTGGACAGAACATCTCAAAAGAGAATCACTAAAGAAACAAAACATTTGAACAGTATATTAGAAGAACTGGATCTAATAGACATATATAGATCATTACACCCAAACACAGCAGGATATACATTTTTCTCAAACGCACATGGAACATTCTCCAAGATTGACCATATGCTAGGCCACAAAGAAAGGCTTAATGAATTCAGAAAGATCGAAATCATACAAAACAATATCTCTGACCACAGTGGAGTCAAGCTGGAAATTTGCAAGGGACAGAGACCCAGACTTCACACGACAATTTGGAAATTAAACAGCACACTCTTAGAAAAACAGTGGGTCAAAGAGGAAATCTCAAAAGAAATCAATGACTACCTTGAAACAAATGATAATGATAACACAACATACCAAAATTTATGGGATGCAGCAAAAGCGGTACTGAGAGGGAAATTTATAGCCATAAATTCATATATCAAAAAAGAAGAAAGAGCAGAAATTGAAGAATTAACTGCACATTTGAAGAAATTAGAAAAACAACAACAAAGTAACCCAACAGGAAGAAGAAGGAAGGAAATAACAAAGATAAGAGCAGAAGTAAATGAAATAGAAAATAAGAAAGCACTTGAAAAAATAAACAAGACCAAGAGCTGGTTTTTTGAGAAGATCAACAAAATTGACAAACCTTTAGTGAGACTAACAAAGAAAAAAAGAGAAAAGATGCAAATACACAAAATAAGAAATGAGAAAGGTGAAATCACCACTGACCCCACAGAAATAAAGACTATCATAAGAGGATACTTTGAAAAACTATATTCCAACAAAAATGACAATATAGAGGAAATGGACAAATTCCTAGAAATACATAAGCAGCCCATACTGACGAAAGAAGAAATTGATGATCTTAACAAACCAATCACAAGCAAAGAGATAGAATCAGTCATTAAAAATCTCCCAACTAAGAAGAGCCCAGGGCCAGACGGCTTCACAGGTGAATTCTACAAAACATTCCGGAAAGAACTAACACCAATCCTGTTGAAACTATTCCAAAAAATCGAAACAGAAGGAACACTGCCTAATTCCTTCTATGATGCCAACATTACCCTAGTACCAAAGCCAAACAAAGACACCACAAGAAAGGAAAATTACAGACCAATTTCTCTAATGAACCTAGACGCGAAAATACTTAACAAAATACTTGCTAATCGTATTCAACAACACATTAAACGAATTATACACCATGACCAAGTGGGATTTATTCCAGGTATGCAAGGATGGTTCAACATAAGAAAATCAATCAATGTAATACACCATATAAACAGATTGAGAGAAAAAAACCACATGATTATATCTATAGATGCAGAAAAGGCATTTGACAAAATACAGCACGCCTTCCTGATAAAAACACTCCAAAAGATCGGAATACAAGGAAACTTTTTGAACATGATAAAGAGTATATATGAAAAACCTAAAGCCAACATTGTTTACAATGGCGAAATCCTGAAATCCTTCCCTCTAAAATCAGGAACAAGACAAGGATGCCCATTGTCTCCGCTCCTATTTAACATTGTCTTGGAAGTACTGGCTCGAGCACTGAGACAAGAACCAGATATAAAAGGCATTCAAATTGGAAAGGAAGAAGTCAAAATTTCATTATTTGCAGATGACATGATCCTATATATAGAAAACCCTGAGAGATCTACAACAAAGCTCCTAGAACTCATAAATGAGTTTAGCAAAGTCGCAGGTTATAAGATCAATGCGCAAAAATCAGTAGCATTTCTATACACCAATAATGAGCAAGATCAGGAGGAAATCAAGAAACAAATACCATTCACAATAGTAAATAAAAAAATCAAATACTTAGGAATAAATTTAACTAAAGAGGTAAAAAACTTATACATCGAGAACTATACAAGATTGTTCAAGGAAATCAAAGAAGACCTAAATAAATGGAAGAATATTCCCTGTTCATGGATAGGAAGACTGAATATTATTAAGATGTCTATCTTACCAAAACTGATCTACACATTCAATGCAATCCCAATAAAAATCAACACAGCCTTCTTTAAGGAACTAGAAAAACTAACTATGAAATTTATTTGGAATAAAAAGAGGCCCCGAATAGCCAAAGACATATTGAAAAAGAAAAACGAAATAGGAGGAATCACACTTCCTGACTTCAAAACATACTACAAAGCTACAGTAGTGAAAACAGCATGGTACTGGCATAAGGAGAGACACACAGACCAATGGAATCGAATTGAAAATTCAGATATAGAACCTCATGTATATAGCCATATAATATTCGATAAAGCCACCAAACCCTCTCAACTGGGAGAGAATGGCCTATTCAACAAATGGTGCCTGGAGAACTGGATAGCTATATGTAGAAGAATGAAAGAGGATTACCATCTCACACCTTATACAAAGATCAACTCAAGATGGATCAAAGACCTAAATATAAGAGCCAAGAGCATAAAGACCTTAGAAAGCAGTGTAGGGAAACATCTACAGGACCTTGTAATAGGAAATGGCTTCAAGAATATCACACCAAAAGCACGAGCAGCAAAAGAACAAATAGATAAATGGGACTACCTCAAAATTAAAGCCTTCTGCACCTCAAAGGAGTTTGTCAAGAAAGTAAAAAGGGAACCCACACAATGGGAGAAAATATTTGGCAACCATATATCTGATAAGAGACTTATAACTTGCATATATAAAGAACTCATGGATCTCGAAAACAAAAAGATAAACAACCCATTTAAAAAATGGGAAAAAGATTTAAACAGACACTTCTCCAAAGAAGAAATACAAATGGCTAAAATGCACATGAAAAAATGCTCCAAATCCCTAGCTATCAGGGAAATGCAAATCAAAACTACAATGAGATACCATCTTACTCCCATAAGTTTGGCAGCCATGAAAAAAACAGTAGAATACAAATGCTGGAGAGGATGTGAAGAAAGGGGAACACTCATCCATTGCTGGTGGGAATGCAGAAGGATCCAACCATTCTGGAGGACAGTTTGGCAGTTTCTCAAAAAATTATCCATAGATTTGCCATATGACCCAGCAATACCACTGCTGGGTATATACCCATCAGATCTGAAAACAAGGACACAAACCGATATATGTACACCAATGTTCATAGCAGCATTGTTCACCATCGCCAAAAGTTGGAATCAATCCAAAAGTCCATCAACAGATGAGCGGATCAATGAAGGCTAAAGAGACCCATGAGAGTTATGGTCATGGCCGATGGGGTTTACTACCAGGGCAGATGGCCCCTCTCTGGAAATGGTGTTTATGTGTGATGAATCTGGACTCAGATGGGATCTCCCTTCATAAGACTTTCATACTAATCTGCTGGAGGTGCAGTTAACGTTGGGGTTTAAGATATAGTTAGGGGATTTGAATCTCTGGACTAATAATGTGATAGCCAGGTCCTGAGCCTCAACAGACTCCAGCACCTACAATCTGATTTATTGGACTTACCACACTCAGCTAAGATGGAGTTGAAGAAGGACAATCACCACACCATGGAGCCTAGAGTGATTACAACTGAAAATGGGAGGATGGCAGCCAGCATCCATGTGGAATCTGAGCCTCCTCTTGACATAGAGGTGCAATGGACACAACCAATCCAATGTCCACATAGAAGAGGTGGCATTGGATTGGGAAAAGTGGACATGGTGGACGATGGGTATGGGGAAGGGCAGGAAGAGATGAGAGGTGGGGGCGTATTTGGGACGTGGAGCTGCCCTGGATGGCGCCTCGGGGGTGATCACCGGACATCGTGGATCCTCACAGGGCCCACTGGATGGAATGGAGGAGAGTATGGGCCATGATGTGGACCATTGTCTATGAGGTGCAGAGGTGCCCAAAGATGTACTTACCAAATCCAATGGATGTGTCATGATGATGGGAACGACTGTTGTTGGGGGGGGAGAGGGGGGGTGGGGGGGTGGGGTTGAATGGGACCTCACATATATATTTTTAATGTAATATTATTACAAAGTCAATAAAAAAAAAACAGATGAGTGGATCAATAAAATGTGGTATATACACACAATGGAATACTACTCAGCTGTAAGAACCAATACACTACAATCGCACGTGATAACATGGATGAACCTTGAGAATCTTATGTTGAGTGAAGCAACCCAGGCATTGAAGGACAAATACTATATGACCTCAATGATATGAAATAAGTTAACTGCCTCAGAGAGCTAGAGTCTGGAAAAGTGGCTTACTGGAAATCGGGGGGTGGAGGAAGGCTGTGAGTTAATGTCTGTAGGGGTGGAATCTGTGATGAGCTGGGGGTAAGTATGAGCACAAAGAAGGGACAAAATGGGGGCAAGGGGTTACCTTCGGGTGGGGTTTTCTGGGTTTGAGGTGGGCTGGGGATGGGAAGAGGGGTAATATGGTCCAAGAAATAGGTGGGAGGGAGGGGCAACATACAAACATGGGAGAGTGCCAGAAGTTCATTGAGAACTAAATGTTGAGTAAAACGTATCAAAGTATAAGTAGGAGGGTTACCTGGTTAGGACGCTCAGGGGGTATGGTCTGATGCGGGAGGACTCCGGAGGGAATAGCTGAAGGCTCATTTTGCCAAGGTGGGTTCTACCATTGGGTGGGGTGGACCCATATCCTGGGGAAGACTAATGCCGTCGAATAGAGAGAACTGTATCTCTCGTGAGAAAGGACGGCTCTCAGGGCATTAGAGTGGCAGGCGTTGTGGGCCCTAAGGGGAGGGGAAAATGGACGTGCAATGGATGGAACAAAGGTAAATAAGGGGGCAAAAGAGGAGTTATGTGAGAGTACACGAGGATGAATATAAAACAGCTAATATTACACCAAAAACATATAGGGGACGACAGACTAATAATGAAAACCATAAGACAAAACATAGGATAACTAAAAAATTTAGAAAACTGTACAACCTAAAGTATGGACGACATAGTAAGCACAAATGTTACCTTGTTTGAAAACTATAGTTTCGGAATCTGTACATCAGTTTCAGGAAATATGATATGAATAAGTTAAAAGATTATTGCTGTGGAAGGGAAAAGGTTTTATGGTGGATCTGGGGAAATACTGTATATTGTATATATGAATTTTGGTGATCTAAGACTCTTCTGAAGCTGACATTATGTTGGGATTCACTTTACGGGAAGTTTTGGATCACAGAGTGGTTCAACAATGGCAGCGGAGGAATACTGATATGGGATGTTATTGACAGGATATATATGGTTGACAGGGAGTTATACAGGGCATATGCCCAGGGTATATGGTAATGTCTATATATACTCATAGTGGAAACAATTAAAAACAACAGCTTGGGGGGGTACTGGGCTCCTGGCCGGGGGGTCACTGTTGTGGGCCCTGGGAGAGCAGCGGCAATCCTCCAGGTGCAACGGCAAGAACCAGGAAGGAAGGAGGGCCCAACAGTGGGCTCTTGATACTAATGGCTACACTTTTGAGCCTATGCACCTGCAATAAGAACAAGGCCTAGAGTAGCATTGTGCCTGGGGGTTTCCTCCTGACAGCCTTCATGTTACTCAAATGTGGCCACTCTCACAGCCAAACTCAGCGTGTAGATGTGATGCATTCCCCCCAGCGTGGGACACGACACCCGGGGATGAGCCTCCCTGGCACCGAGGGATCACTACCACATACCAGCTGAAGAAGCAACTAGAAAATGACCTTGAATTAAAGATTCAATGCGGAACAGCAGAATATACCTATCTACATATAATAACATGACTTCGGGAAGCGGTTTGACCTAATGTAAGGGGGAAATGGAAAAGAGAAATGAGATTATAAGGCTGTGAATCTCTAAAAAAGAGTCTGGAGGTTGTCAGAAGGAATACCCCTATGTACAACTGAACAGAGTCTAAGAAACAGATAAGGTACATACAACCCCAGGTATTGGTTCTTTTGAGGGATAAAGAGACCCACGGGTTCTATGGTCATGGCAGAAGGGGTTCACTGCCGTGACAGATGGCCCTTCTTTGGAGCTGGTGTTTCTGCGTGATGGAAATGGACTCAGAGGGGATCTCTTTTCACAAGACTTGCATGCTACTTTATTGGAATTGTAGTTGGTGCTGGGTTTAAGATATATGTAGGGGATTTGAATCTCTGGACTGATAATATGACACCCAGGCCCAGAGCCTCAACAGACTTCAGCTCCTACACTTTGACTTATTGGACTTACTCCACTCAGCTAACATGGAGTTGAAGAAGGTCAACCACCACAACATGGAGACTAGAGTGTCTACAACTAGAAGCGGGAAGAGTGCATCCAGTACCCATGTGGAATCTAAGCCCTCACTTGACATAGGTGTGCAATGGACACAACCAATCCAATGTCCACAGAGAAAATGTGGAATGGGTGTGGGAACAGTAGCCATGGGGGCTGCTGGGTGTGGGGAACGGGAGGAAGAGATGAGATGTGGAGGCGTTTTCGGGACATGGAGTTGTCCTGGATAGTGCTTCACGGACAATTACGGGACACTGTAGATCCCCCCAGGGCCCACTGGATGGAACGTGAGAGAGTCTGGGCTATGATGTGGACCATTGACTATGGGGTGCAGTGATGCTCAGAGATGAACTTACCAGGTGCAATGGATGTATCACGATGATGGGAGAGAGTGTTGCTGTGGGGGGAGTGGGGGGCAGGGGCAGTGGGGTTGAATGGGACCTCATATATTTTTTTAAATGTAATTAAAAAATAATAATAATAATAATAATAATAAATATTTAAAAAAATAAAAAAATTAAAAAAAAACAATGCAAGTTATTGGTGGTAGGGTAAGACGTTATATATGTTTGTTTGATGTTATATATATTTGTTTTGTAAGTTCACAACTATTATACATTTATTGTTTATGTATGAGTGATTTATTTCAATAAATTAAAAAATACATTAGAGGCACATAAGAACAGATTTGCATTGCTTCAAGACAGAATTAGTGATTTCGAAGACAGAACATCTGAACTGGAATAAACTGGAGAACAGAAAGAAAAGAGAATGGAAAAAAATGGAACAATGTCTCAGGGAATTGAATGACAATGTGAAATGCACAAACATCCACATTATTGGTGTCCCAGAAGGAGAAGATATTAGAAAAGGGGCAGAAAGAATATTTAAGGAAATAATTACCTAAAATTTCCCAATCCTTATGACGGGCATAAATATCAATATCCAAGAAGGACAATGCACCTCAAACAGAAAAAATATGAATAGACCTGCCCCACGACACTGACTATTCAGAATGAAAAGTATCAGAGATAATGAGAGAATTCTGAAAGCAGTAAGAGAAAAACAAAACATCACATACAAGGGAAACTCATTAAGTCCTGACCTCTCATCAAAAACTGTGGAGAAGAGAAGAAAGTGGTATACTGTTTTCAAGGTACTGAAAGAGGAAAACTGCCAGTCAAGAATTCTGTATCCAGCAAAGCTGTCCTTCAGAAATGAGGGTGAGTTCAAAGTCTTCACAGACAAACAAAAACTGATAGAATATGTTACCAAAAGATCAGAATTGAAAGAGATACTACAGAGGTTGTTGCAGCCCAAAAGGAAAAAACAAAGGCAAGAGATTGGGAGAAGAATTTAGAAATGAAGATAATTAGGAAAGGTAAACTAAAGGATAAGAATACAGACAATAGACCGATATGAGAGCAGAGAGTCAAAGATGGATGAATTAAGTAATGCTTTATGGTAATAACACTGAATGTTAATGGATTAAACCCTCTAACCAAAAGACATAGAAGGAGAGAATGGATTAAAAAAATATGAACCATCTATATGTTATCTACAAGAGACCTACCTCAGATGTAAGGACACAAACAGGTTAAAAGTAAAAGGTTAGAAAAATATAGTCCATGCAAATAGTAACGAAAAAAGAGCTGGAGTAGACAAGATAAATGTAAAACAACAGCATTATAGTATATGAACAATTACCCAATGCAATTGGCAAATTTTTCCTGTGATCAGTATTCTATAATTTTTTTCATACAAGAAGAACACTTGCTTTCAATTAAGGAAGACTGGAGAAGAGAGATATTTTTGGATACTTCATGTCTCTTTAACCCTTTCTTATTAATAATCTTAATTAAAATAATCTATCTGGATCAATAATGATCTAGCATGGCTACTGTTGAACAATATTTTGAGATTTTATGTCCCATAAAATGATGAGTTGGCAATGATATTTGCTGTAATTCATTCCAACAAGATGTGAAGAATTTCCAAATGGGAATTTGATTATCTAGAAAGAATTATAGCTTAAATAGAAATTAAATAATTAAACCAATAATTTATTTCATTCCCAGACATTATTATTTCTAATAGATAAAGCTCTAATATAAAAAATATAGAATAATGTTATAATTTATTTCCATTATATTTGAATTATTATTTATATTGATAAAGGTTTGTTGCTGCGCTATTTTTTTCATTTAGTATACATGTTTTTTATAATATGCTTTTTTTTAAAGATACTTAGGTTATATAAATGTTACATAAAAAATATAGGCGGACACCACTGCCCAGACTCCATCTAATCCCCAGACTCTTAGAACAAAATCATGCCCAAATTCAAACAATGAAGAAGAAAGCAAAAAGCAAAGCCAAAAGATTATTCAAGCAAAAAGTAACCTCTCATTTAAAGTCCAAGTTGATTAACCTCCTCCTTCACCACCCTACCAGAAAGAGTTTAAAAGTATTAAAAGACACCATCTTTCCATACTGTATCTGCCACCAAGAACTTCACAGTTTAAAACAACAGTTTTGCATTTTGGAAAGTGAATTCAGCAAGCTCCAGGAAGCACTGAAGAACTTCTCAGAAAATTCTTGCCCAAGGTGTGGTCAAACGTGTCAACGGAGTGGTAAATTTTACAAGTGCATCTGCTTAGGTTCAAACCACCCCTGGAGAATCCCAAGCTGCGCTTCTTCCTACATTGCTACAGCCTGCTAGCCATTTTCCTGCTCCTCCACCTCCTCCACCACCACCTCCATCTCCTTCTCTACCTCCTCCTGCACCACCAATAGCACCTTTGCTGCTCAGAGAAGCAGATCACACTAAAGCACTTCAGGCTGAACCTTTGAAAAAAGACATACCACTCTAATCCATACTCTATTCCTCCATCTTGTGGACCTGGGATGGCTATGTCCAGTTCCCCCTCTACATCAGGAGGGGCTTTAGATTCCACATGGATGATGGATGCAATTGGGTGGGGAGGGGTATATGGGGACCTCATATTTTTTTAATGTAGCCTTTAAAAGTAAATAAAGAAGAAGAAAAAAAGAAGAACCCCTTATGCTTAGGGAAAAAATCCTCTAGTTACCATATCTGATCTGTAATGTGTTATCCTGAAACATAACTCCAAAGTGTTATCAATTTGAGTCACAAATGTCTTAATTACTCCTGGTAAAAAGCCAGATAGATCTGCAGAGACTACTTAGAAAAAGTCAATGTAGAGAGGAGCCCAGGTGGAACCCCTCTTACCAATAAAGAAAATATAGAGACAGGAACTGGACAGACCCCAGTAAGGACCTATGCCTTGAAGAGAAAGTTTCAGCTGGCTCGTCCAAGAAGCTCAACTCAAACTCTGCCACTTTCTACCAGCAGCTTTAATGAGCAAAACTGATGTCACCGCTGCCTAACACCATGTGATGATTCATAAAATATACAGATAAAAATACCCTAAATCCATTTTAATGTAGTTTAGTATGTATAAATAATTATACTAATATTTATTTCCATTTTAAAAGTGAGAAGTATATGAAGTTCAAACATATTGTATAGAGTGTTTGTATATTTTCTAGTTTGCATGATTGATTAAAAGAACCAAATGGGAAAATGCAATCTCCAAAGAGATTGGAACTCCCCAATTTCAGTTGGAGAGGTTATTCAGATTTAACTAGTTAACTAGTTTGAACTAGATAGGTGAAGCTTTGACATTAAGAAAACAGTCTGGTTCCTGTTTATCTTGGGTACTGTCCTATCTAATGTAACCTTTTCCACTGTAATTGTTCTTCTTGGGTAACTGAAAGGAAAAGTATTTAACCTATAAGGCTCATTCATTCATTAAGCCCTGCACACTTGATCAAGTCCCTCTAGATTTTATTTCCTTTCACTACAAACAATCAAGAGATAATACCATCCCCCATCCAAACAGAAGTATTTTCCAAAAGGATTTGACGCAAAAGTTCCAACATAACCTAGCACGTTAGGTTATATCTGGCTCATTGAGGTCTGAAATATTCCTTATTTTTATATCTGCCTTCCACATTCATGTAGCTAAATATAAATTTCATGAAGAGTTCAACATGAACCTCATGTTTTCCACCATGTCCCAGCAAGGATCTCCTGAGGTCCAGAGCAGGTTCTCTGTGAAGTCTGTTTCCTGTTCTAGCCACACTGTGGATTCAGTAACTGTAGTAATGCATACCTCCCTAGATTTTATTCTTTCCTGTCAGTCTAGGGTTGCCAGTTTAGCAAACAAAATGCATGATGCCCAGTTAAATTTGAAGCTCAGATAAACAATGAGTAATTTTTAGTGTGTGTTCCAAATATTGCCAGGGACAGATTTATACTACAGAATTGTTCACTGTTTATCTGAAATTCATATGTAACTGGGCATCATCTATTTTATCTGGCAATTCTATCAGTCAGGTCTCTATAACGTTGCCAGGCATTACTGGTAGCCCCCCAGTTTGCCAGTCATTTCTCTTCAGCCATGGACACTACTCTAGCTTTAGCCAGGACCTTTATCACATGTATGCTAAAGTATCATGGAGGAAAGGGAACACTTATGTGTGTGTGACTGAAGATGCAGGGTTAGCTTTGAGCTAGTAACCTCTGTAGTTCCAAGTATAAGGCTAGCAGCTCCTCACTGATAGTAAAACAACAGGTTTCAGATCTTCGCTAAAATTTCTAGTTCCACAAGAAGTTAACTACATAGATGATATCCTTAAAATATCCCCAGGTTAGTTTAGACTAAAAAGATATTTTAGCAATTTCCTAGAAATGCTTACCTTTCCACAGATAACTATCACTTTGAGATGTCAAATAAAGTGTTCTTGGAAAGTTGCAAGGCTGTAAAGCAAAACTGGGGACAATGTTTAGCACCCAAACCTGTTTAAAAGACCCACATTTATGTTTACAACACACTTATGAATGAAAACTGAGCAAATAGTAAAGTTGAGACATCTGCTTCTAGTAAAAGTTTTTTTAACTATTAGCTAAATTTATATTATATAAGAATAAAGGGAATGATCATTGAGACTAAAGCCATTGAGTTATTGTAAGACAAAAATATTTTGTGGGGTACTTTATAATATTCCTAAAGCATCATGCACTGTATCAGTTTAATTTAAATGATTTGATCCTTCTCATGGGATAAAGGTTCATAGGAAAAATGCTATAGAAGTCTTATAGAGAAACATTTGCAAAGAGCTGCTGCTCTGCCAGTATTAAAATGTATTCTACCTTGCTTCTTGTACTAATTTTTATGACATATTTTATATTGTACCCATTTGATGATTCTGTAAATGCTATGGCTTCATTAAACTATTGCTTAAGATATGCTTCCAATGCTATTTTGGGACTGAAAGATAGCCAGAAAAAAAAAAAGCCAAGATGCACCTAATTGTTTTAAATAAAGCTTAATAAAATTATATATTTATTTATATATATATATATCACAATCCCAGAAACCTTAGGATTGGGAATGATGATGAGCTAGAGTAAACTTACTGTTACTTTACTATAGACTTATTGTTATTCTAGCGATGGAAGAACTCTTATCATTGATGTGGGAGCAGTGATCACCAGAGGTTCTGAGGGGAGGGTGAGGAGAAAGGTTTAAAATGAGGACATTTTTGTGATATTGGAATAGTCGTAAATGAAGTTGCAGTGAGAGATACAGGCCATTATTTATCTTTTCATAACTTACAAAACTGTGTGGGAGAGACCATAAACTATAATGTAAACCATAATCAATGGTTAGTTGCAATGCTTCAAAATGTGTTAATCAATTTAGCAAATGTAGCACACTAATGAAGGATGTTGTTAATGTTGGAAAATGTGGGAGGGGTAGGGGCCGGGGCATATGTGAATCCCCTACATTCCTTATGAAACATTTATGCAATCTAAGAATCTTTTAAAAATAAAAAATATATAAATTTAAAAGAGTACTTGGAAATATGTAAAATGGGTCTATATTAATAAATTTTATTTTGATATTCAAAAAGAAGATACTTTGAAAAATAGAATGCTAACAACATGGATAACTTAAAGAAAATGGACAAACTTCTAGAAGCACACAAGGAACCTACTTTGGCAAAAGAAAAAATTGATGAACTCAACAGACCAATCACAAGTAATAAGATTTAGTTAGTCATCAAAAACCTCCAAATTATGTGCTCCTGTGTGTGATGGAGTTGGACTCAGATGTGACCTTTTTATGCATGCCTCTTCTGTCACTTTTACTGAACCTATGATTGGTGCTGTGGTTGGTGTATACTCAGGAGACATGAATCTCTGGACTGGCCATGTTCCACTGGGCCTGGAGCCTCAGCAGAGTTGCAACTCCTACTCTCCAGGTTGTTGGACTTACCCAGGTCAGCTAACAGGGAGATGAAGATGGTCATCCTCCACACCAGGGAACTGAGAGTGTCAACAACTGCAAGCAGGAGAATCGCATCCATCAGCCATGTGGGATCTAAGCCCCCTCTCTATTTGAAGGTGGAGTGGACATCACCATCTCAGGGTCCACAGGATGGAGGAATAAAATACGGATTAAAGTGGACTCACTGGTATTCTACTATAGAGCTATTGTGACTATAGCAATGGAAGAAATTGTATCATTGCATCATTGATGTAGTAACAGTGGCCACTGGAGTTGCTGAGGGCAAGGACAGGGAAGAAGAAATGTGATGTAGGGACATTTTCGGGACTTGGAGTTCTCCTGAATGATATTGCAAGGGGCAGATGCTGGACATTATATATCCTGCCATAACCCACTGAATGGATGGGGGAGAGTGTAAACTACAATGTAAACCATAATCTATGTAATGTAGCAGTGCTCCAAAATGTATTCACCAAATGCAGTAAATGTGCCACAATGATGAAAGAGGTTGTTGATGTGGGAGGAGTGGCAGGAGGTAGGGGGTGGGATATATGGGAACCTCTTATATTTTTTAATGTAACATGTTTTGTGATCCATGTATCTTTTTTAAAAAGACAATGAAATTTTTTTAAAAAAAATTTTAAACCCTCCGAATTAAGAAACTACCAAGATCAGATGTCTTCACAGGTGAATTCTACCAATCTTTCCAGAAAGAACTAACACCAAACCTCCTAAAACTCTTCCAAAAAATAGAAATTGAGGGAACATTGCCTATCTCATTCCATGATGCCATCATCAACCTAATAACAAAGCCATATAAAAATGCCACAAGAAAAGAAAACTACAGACCAATCTCTCTAATTAACCTGGATGCTAAAATCCTCAATACAATGCTTGATAATCATATTCAACAACACATCATACAAATTAAATACCATGATCAAGTGGGTTTCATCCCTATCATGCAAGAATGTTTCAATACAAGAAAACCAATTAGTGTAATAATCCATATTGATAAATTGAAGAAGAAAAACCACGTGATCCTCTTGATTGATGAAGAAAATAATATTTACAAAATACATCATTCCTTGACACAAACACTTGAAAATATAAGAAAAAAAGGAAACTTCCTCTACATGTTTAAGGGTATATATGAACAATTCACAGCTAACATCATAATAAATGCTAAAATACTAAAATATTTCCCTCTAAGATCTAGATGAGAAAAGGATGCACACAGTCACTACTCTTATTTAACATTGTGTTTGACAAGGCCACCAAGCCCACTCAACTGGGACAGAAAGAACACTTCAAATAATGGTGCTGGGAGAAGTGGCTATTCATAGCCAAAACAATGAGAGATGATCACCATCTCACACCCTATACAAAAATTAACTTAAGATGGATCACAGACCTAAATAAAAGGGCCAAGACCATAAACTCCTAAAACGTAATGTAGAGAAGCATATATGAGATAGTTTAGTAGGAAATGGTTTCATAAACTTTACATACAAAACACAAGCAAGAAAAGAAAAAAATAGATAAAAGGGACCTCCTAAAACTAAAACTTCTGTGCTTCAAATGAGTTTGTCAAAAAAAAATTAAAAGGCAGCCTACTCAAAAGGAAAAAAAAAAATTAGGGAACAACTTAGACAATAAAGGCCTAATAACCAGCATATATAAAGATATCCTACAGCAAAAATAAAAAGACAACCCATTTAAAAATTGGCAAGAGATCTGAATAAACATATTTTCAAAGAGGAAATACAAATGGCTAAACATTCATATGGGCAAAATCTATGATAAGGTGTAAGTGTGTAGTTGTACAGTGAAGGGGAATGACAAAGGTGTAATGATACTGTTGGATCAGGCAGTGCTGGTTTGTCAGGGGGAGGGGAGGACGGACTGTCCATGGAACTGGGGGGAGGGTTGGGGAGGGAGCAGGTGAACACTGGGGATTCGTGGGTATGTGGTTGAAACTAAAATGTTAGGAATGTTCTTTGGCAATATGACAAGTGAGAGTTGTTGACTGGGGTGTTGGATGTGGGGGGCATTTGGGACAGGGTGCACCTGGGGCAAGCTTCTAGAGAGTGTGTGAGCATTCCTCTTGCCATAGTGTGTTATATCAGCAGGTGAAAATCCACATAATGAGCAGCAAGGTGGTGGACCCTCATCCTGGGGAGGCCTACTATGTTCTCAAATAGAGGGGTGGGAGTCTCTTGAGACCATGGGCAGTGCCTAATAGGGGAAGACAGACCAGTATGTCAAGCCCTCGGTGTTGCAGCAAGTAACTATGAATCTTGTCCTTCAAGGAGTAAAACCTAGTGCTTGCCATGGGTCCCAAGGGGAGGGGGAGGGAGGAATAGAATAATTGGAACAGGGGACGTTTGGGGGGAGATGGAAGTGTTCTACATGATTTTGCTATGATGGAGGCAGGCCATGTTGAATTCCATCAAAGTTTATAAAAGTATATGGTCCAAAATGTAAACCATAATGTAAACCATTTATCATGGTTGATAGCTAAGTTTCAATATTTTTACATCACTTTTAACAAAAGCACCATCCACATAAATAAATGTTTATTAATAGGGGAAGGTGGGAAGGGGAGGATGTTGGGTATATGGGGGTCTCCTGTATTTGGTATGTGACTTTTCTGTAACCGAAAACTTCTTTGAAGACAAAATGAAAAAAGTAGGACACTGGGGGAATAAATGGAAGAAAGTGTCACTATACATATAGGACCACAGACCTTTGGACTTACCCTGACCAGCTGACGGGAGGTGAAGAGGGTCAACCACCACAACAGGGAGTCAAGAGTACCTACAGCTGCAAGTAGGAAAATTGTATCCATCATCCATGTGGAATCTAAGCCCCCTCTTGATGTAGAGGGGGACTGGACATAACCATCCCAGGGTCCACAGGATGGAAGAATAGAGTATGGATTAGAGTGGACTTACTGGTGTTCTGCTGGGGAACTGTTGTAATTAGTAAGGGAAGAAATTGTAATAGTGACATGGAGAGGGTGGCCACGGTGGCTGCTGATGGTAGAAAGATGGAAGAAGAGATATAGTGTGGGGGCATTTTCAGGATTTCGGGTTGTCCTGGGTGGTGCTGCAGGGATGGATGCTGGACGTTGTGTGTCCTGCCATGGCCCACTGGGTGGATTGAAGGAGAGTGTGGACTACAGTGTGGACCACTGTTCATGTGGTGCAACAGTGCTCCAGAATGTATTCGCCAGGTGCAGTGGATGTGCTGTGATGAAGGAAGAGGTTGTTGGTGTGGGAGGGGTTAGGTGGGTCAGGTGGGGGGTATATGGGGACCTCATATTTTTTTAATGTAACATTTAAAAGAAAAGAATGAGCTATAAATATTGGAAGAAAAGAAACATTACAAAAAAAAGAAATACAGGGATTCCCAAATGTCCCGCTCCCCACATCCCCCACATTTTCTCACATATCAACATCCTTCATAATGAGGTACATTCATTGCAATTGATAAACACATTTTGGGGCATTACCACTTAGTGTGGATTACAGTTTACATTATAGATTGCACTCTTTCCCGCACAATTCTGTAGGTTATGGCAAGATTTAAAATTGCCTATATCTGTTGCAATGTCATTCAGGACAATTCCCAATTTCCAAAAAATGCCATGCAATACACCTGTTTTTCCCTCTCACTGCCCTCATAATCTCCAGTTGTCACTGCCTGCACATCAATGATATAATTTCTTCCATTGCTAGATCACAATAAATCTATAGTAGAATATAAGTAAGTCTAATTTAGTCCACAGTTTCATTCCCAATCCTGAGGATTCTGGGATGGTGATGTCCACTCCACCTCTAACTGAGGGCTGTGATCCCATAGGGCCTATAGATGGGACTTTCTTGCTTGCAGTTGTAGACTCTCTCAGTCTTTGCTATGGTGTTTGTACATCATCACTTCCATGTTAAGTTTCCTGTGTGAGACCAATGAAATGGACAGTAGGTGTTTCAACTCTGTTGAGATTCAGGGCCTCCTGGCATGTGGACAGCACAAACATTTAATTCTCTTGGACATACAGCTACCAACTCTAGTACTAATTATAGGTTCAAATAGAAGGACAGAAGAGGCATGTGTAGGAAAACCACAACTGAGTCCAACTCTATCACTCCAGGGAGCATAAGTTCCAAAGTAGGGCCCATTGGCAAGGCACCAAACTGCTGAGAATGGATAGTTTTAAAAATGAATAAAATTTTTAAAAAATTACTTCCCCTCCCCCTCCCCCACCCTCCTGTTTTTGCTGTCTGTGTCCATTCATTGAGTCATCTTCTGAATCTATTTCTCTTATTGTCTTCTATTCTCATCTTTCTCATCTGGGATTCACCAGGATTTGATCCTGGGGACCTCTGATATGGAGAGGGGTTCCCTGTCAATTGCACCACCTCAGTCCCTGGTCTCTGCTGTGCGTCATCTTGACTTTCCCTTCATCTCTCTTTTGTTGCACTATCATCTTGTTGTGTAACACACTTGTGCTGGCACTGGCTCACCACACGGCGATTGGCTCACCACATGGGCACTTACTTGCCACGTGGGCACTGGATTGCCATGCAGTCAGTTTTGTGGGCAGTTGGCTAACCATGCAGGCACTCAGTTTACCATGCAGGCACTCGCACAGGGCACTCAGCTCACCATATGGACACTCTCATGGGCACCTGGCTCACCATGTGGGCACTTGGCTCACCACATGGGCACTCATGTGGGTACTTGGTTCACCATTCAGGCACTCAGCTCACTGCAAGGGCACGTGACGCACCATGCAGGCACTCGGCTCAGCATGCAGGCACTGGCTCACTGTGAAGGCACACTTTCCCTTCTTTTTCACTAGGAGGCCTCAGGGATTGAACTCATTTCCTCCCATATGGTAGGCAGAGGCCCTATCACTTGAGCCCATACGCTTTCCCAGAAATTTTTTTAAAAATAAAAATAAAATAAAAATTTGGTATAATAAAAATTATGAAAAATATTTTTATTTTCTTCTTTATTTTCTTTTAAATGTTACATTAAAAAAAGATGAGGTTCCAATATACCCCCCACCCCACCCACCCAACCCCTCCCACCCCTGGCCAGGAACTCAGCACTCTCTCAGCTGTCGTTTCCAACTGAAATCACTATGAAAATATCCAAACCTTTCTATGTACCCCATATACATGCCTAACAGAGTCGGTGACCCGAGGGTATCGGGAATGAAAGACAAAGAAAGACTGGGTTCAGGGGATCTGAGAGCATTGATTTCTCAAGCTCATCAGACAACTTTATTGAGTCAAGGGGCTAGTATATATACCCCTAACTTACGTGACATTCATCAGCAAATCAAGTTACCTATTACCCTTACCTCATTCTATATTAACTAGTGATTGATGAACACCAACAAACTTTACTGGAACTATTATTATAAAAATCAGTAACTATACTCATAAATCTTGTTACTCAGGTCGTTCTGTTCTATATGTTATTGTTCCGCCTGTAGGTGTACTTTCCCAGCCATGGTTGTGATCTGCACCGATAATCATAAGGGACAGCTTGACTCAGTGGTCAGGGAAGTAACTTGCTTCCATGGAAACAACATGCCTTTGTTTCCCACACATGCCCTGGAGAACTCCCTCTCAACCATGTGCTCCCCCATCAGTAACACCCCACACAAGAGCTCCTCCCCCACCATAGTTGGACCTCTCTGCAGTCTCAAACTTCTTCAAAAAGGAATCCCAATATAATGCCAGGTTCCATTAATAGTAAAATGGAATATAGTGATGGGTTTAAAGGTTAGATAGAGAATACATAGTAATTTAGAAAAATCAAATAAAGGTAAAAATAAATTAGGGTATCAAAAAAATGAAAAAATGGAAAAACTTTGTTTTTGACATTTTGCCTTTCATCACTGCTATAGGTGTTGCCCTGTATGTACAGTGGAAAGGCGATTTCTTCCATTTCTTCCTCAGTGTCTACATACATTCCTTTTTTTTCTAATTATTAAGTTTGTCTTCACATAAGTTTTAGATCACAGTAATTCACATATACAATATATGGTACTCCCACATATCCAACATCAAACCCTTTGTCCCGTCCCCAGCAATGATCTTTTACATGTTCATAATATATTTGCTGCAGCTGACATACTGATATTGAAACAACAGCTTTCAAACATGGTTCCACTTGGGGTTACATTATGGTTTATATTTTAGATTACACAATTTTCTAAATTTTATATTTTACATTATGATTTACATTTTAGCCTATAGACTTTTATACATTTTTGGTGTAATTTAGCATGTCCTATATCATCATTGCATGATCATGTGGAACACTTTCATTGTCCCACAGTTACACTGATTCCATCTATTCAACACCTCTTTCCCCCTCCCTTCAGGGCCCACCATGACAATCAACCTTCATTACTTGAAGGACCATATTCAGAGATACTTGCAACAATGTTGAGGGCTTGACATACTTGACTGCCCTAAACCACTGGGAGTCACCAATTCTCTCAAGAGATACAATTCCCTCTGTCTGAGAACTTCAGTCCTCCCCAGGATTCGGGTATACCTTGACTCTCATTGTATGGGTCCCCACCCAATGATATAACCCACTATGACAAAATGAGCACTCAAACAGTCCCTAGAAGCTTGCCCTGTGTCAGATGTACCCCCTTAAGCATCTTTTTTTTTCTCCATATTTTTTTCATTCATTTTTAAAAAAATATTACATTCAAAAAATATGAAGTCACATTCAACCCCACTGCCCCCACCCCCCACTCCCCCCACAGCAACACTCTCTCCCATCATCATGACACATCCATTGCATTTGGTAAGTACATCTCTGGGAATCGCTGCACCTCACAGTTAATGATCCACATCATAGCCCACACTCTCCCACATTCCATCCAATGGGCCCTGGGGGGATCTACAATGTCCTGTGATAGTCCGTGAAGCACCACCCAGGACAACTCCAAGTGCCGAAAACGTCTCCACATCTCATCTCTATCTCCCATTCCCCACACCCAGCAGCCACCATGACCACCCTTCCCACTCCAATGCCACATTTTCTCTGTGGACATTGGATTGGTTGTGTCCATTGCACATCTATGTCAAGAGGGGGCTTAGATTCCAAATGAATACTGGATGCAATCCTCCTGCTTTCAGTTGTAGGCACTCTAGGCTCCATGGTGTGGTGGTTGACATTCTTCAACTCTGTGTTAGCTGAGTGGGGTAAGTTCAATAAATCAGAGTGTAGGAGCTGAAGTCTGTTGAGGCTCAGGGCCTGGCTATCATATTGTCAGTCCAGAGATTCAAATCTCCTAGATATATCTTAAACCCCAGCACCAAATACAATTCCAGTAAAGTAGTATGAAAGGCTTGTGAAAAGAGATCCCATCTGAGTCCAGTTCCATCACGCAGAAACACTGGCTCCAAAGAAGGGCCAACTGGCATGGCAGTGAACCCCATCTGCCATGACCATAGAACCCGTGGGTCTCTTTAGCCCTCAAAAGAAACCAATACCTGGGGTTGTATCTACTTTATCTGTCTCTGACACTCTGCTCAGGTGTGCATAAGGGCAATCCTTCTGACAACCTCCAGACTCTTTTTTAGAGACCCATAGCCATATAAACTCATTTCTCCTTTCCATTTCCCCCTTACATTAGGTCAAACAGCATTTTGAAGTCATTTATTATATGTAGACAGGGATATTCTGCTGATCCACATTGAACCTTTAATTCAAGGTCATTTTCTAGTTACATCTTCAGCTGGTATTTGGTAGTGATCCCTCGGTGCCAGGGAGGCTCATCCCCGGGTGTCATGTCCCACGCTGGGGGGAATGCATTGCATCAACATGCTGAGATTGGCTTCGAGACTGGCCACATTTGAGTAACCTGAAGGCTGTCAGGAGGAAACTCCCAGGCACAATGTTGCTCTAGGCCTTGTTCTTATTTCAGGAGTATAGGCTCTACAAACATAGTCATTAGTATCAGGAGCCCACTGTTGGACCCTCATTTCTTCCTGGTTCTTACTGTTGCACCTGGGGGACTGCCGCTGCTCCCCTAGGGACCACGACAGAGCACCCCTGGCCAGGAACCCAGTACCCCCAGCTGTTGTTTTTAATTGTTTCCACTATGAGTATATCCAAACATTACCATGCACCCTGGATATACGCCCTGTATAACTCCCTGTCAACCATATATAGCCTGTCAATAACATCCCATACCAGTATTCCTCCACCGCCATTGTTGAACCACTCTGTGATCCAAAACTTCCTGTAAAGTGAAGCCCAATATAACATCAGGTTCCCTTACTAGTAAAATGGAATATAGCGATGAGTTTAAAGGTTAGATCTAGAGTATGTATTGATTCGAAAAATTCTACATCCTATCTTTTTCTTTTCTTTTTTCCTAATTATTGAGCTTCTCTTCACAAGAGCCTTAGATCACAGTAATTCATATATACAATATACAGTACTCCCACACATCCACCATAAAACCTTTTCCCTTCCACAGCGATCATCTTTTAACTTATTCATATCATATTTACTGAAACAGATGTACAGACTCCAAAACAATAGCTTTCAAACAAGGTGACATCTGTGCTTACAATGTGGTCCATACTTTAGGATATACAGTTTTCTAAATTTTTTAGTTATCCTATGTTTTACATTATGGTTTACATTATTAGTCTGTCATCCCCTATAAGTTTTTGGTGTAATAGTACATGTTTTATATTCATCCTCGTGTACTCTCATGAAACTCCTCTCTTGCCCCCACATTTACCTTGGTTCCATCCATTCAACATCCATTTTCCCCTCCCCTTGGGGCCCACAGCGACAGCCAATCTCCATTTCCTGAGGAACCACATCCAGAGATACTTGCAACAGTGTTCAGGGCCTGACTTGCTCAACTGCCCTAATGCCCTGGGAGCCACCCTTTCTCTCAAGAGATACAGTTACCTCTATTTGATGGCATTAGTCCTTCCCAGGATGTGGGTCCACCCCAACTCTCACTTCTTGGGTCTCTACCCAATGGTACAACCCACCCTGGCAAAATGAGCATTCAGACATTCTCCAGGAGTCCGTACCGCATCAAACCATCCCCTCCGAGCATCCTAAACAGGTAACCCTCCTAATTATATTTTGATATGATTTTCTCAGCATTTTACTCTCAACCAACACCTTACACTCTCCTATGTTCATATATTGCCCCTCCCTCCCCCAATTTTTTGGGCAATATTACCCATCCGCCCATCCCCAGCCCCCCTCAAACCCGCAAAGCCCCACCCAAAGGCAACCCCTTGCCCCCATTTTATCTCTTCTTTGTGCTCATACTTACCGCCAGCTCATCATAGATCCCACCCCTGCAGACGTCGGCTCACATCCTTCCTCCACCCCCTGATTTCCTGTAAGCCTATTTTCCAGTCTCTAGCTCTCTGAGGCAGCTTGCTTATTTCATATCATTGAAGTCATGTAGTATTTGTCCTTCAATGCCTGGCTTGCTTCACTCAACATAAGGTTCTCAAGATTCATCCATGTTATCACGTGTGTTTGTAGTGTATTTGTTCTTACAGCCACGTAGTATTCCATTGTGTGTATATACCACATTTTATTGATCCACTCATCTGTTGATGGGCATTTGGGTTGATTCCAACTTTTGGCGATAGTGAACAATGCTGCTATGAACATTGGTGTACATATATCGGTTTGTGTCCTTGTTTTCAGTTCTGCTGGGTATATACCCAGCAGTGGAATTGCTGGGTTATACAGCAAATCTATGGTTAGTTTTTTGAGGAGCCGCCAAACTGTCCTCCAGAATGGTTGGATCCTTCTGCATTCCCACCAGCAGTGGATGAGTGTTTCCCTTTCTTCACATCCTCTCCAGCATTTGTATTCTTCTGTTTTTTTCATAGCTGTCAATCTTATGGGAATAAGATGGTATCTCATTGTAGTTTTGATTTGCATTTCCCTGATAGCTAGAGATTTGGAGCATTTTTTCATGTGCTTTTTAGCCATTTGTGTTTCTTCTTTGGAGAAGTGTCTGTTTAAATCTTTTTCCAATTTTTTAAATGGGTTGTTTATCTTTTTATTTTCAAGATATAGGAGTTCTTTATATATGCAAATTATAAGTCCCTTATCAGATATATGGTTGCCAAATATTTTCTCCCATTGTGTGGGTTCCCTTTTTACTTTCTTTTTTTTTTTTTTTTTTTTTTTTTTTTTTTAAAGATTTATTTATTTATTTAATTCCCCCCCTCCCCTGGTTGTCTGTTCTTGGTGTCTATTTGCTGCGCCTTGTTTCTTTGTCCGCTTCTGTTGTCGTCAGCGGCACGGGAAGTGTGGGCGGCGCCATTCCTGGGCAGGCTGCTCTTTCTTTTCACGCTGGGCGGCTTTCCTCACGGGCGCACTCCTTGCGCGTGGGGCTCCCCCACGCGGGGGACACCCTTGCGTGGCATGGCACTCCTTGCGCGCATCAGCACTGCGCATGGCCAGCTCCACACGGGTCAAGGAGGCCCGGGGTTTGAACCGCGGACCTCCCATATGGTAGACGGACGCCCTAACCACTGGGCCAAAGTCCGTTTCCCCCCTTTTTACTTTCTTGACAAACTCCTTTGAGGTGCAGAAGGCTTTAATTTTGAGGAAGTCCCATTTATCTATTTGTTCTTTTGCTGCTCGTGCCTTTGGTGTGATATTCATGAAGCCATTTCCTATTACAAGGTCCTGTAGATGTTTCCCTACCCTGCTTTCCAAGGTCTTTATGCTCTTGGCTCTTATATTTAGGTCTTTGATCCATCTTGAGTTGATCTTTGTATAAGGTGTGAGATGGTAATCCTCTTTCATTCTTCTACATATGGATATCCAGTTCTCCAGGCACCATATGTTGAATAGGCCATTCTCTCCCAGTTGAGAGGGTTTGGTGGCCTTGTCAAATACCATATGGCTGTATATATAAGAATCTATATCAGAAATCTCAATTCTATTCCATTGGTCATTGTGTCTATCCTTGTGCCAATACCATGCCATTTTCATTACTGAAGCTTTGTAGTATGTTTTGAAGTCAGGTAGTGTGATTCCGCCAATTTCATTTTTCTTTTCTTTTTCAATATGTCTTTGGCTATTCAGGGCCTCTTTCCTTTTCAAATAAATTTCATAGTCAGTTTCTATAGTTCATTAAAGAATGCCGTGCTGATTTTTATTGCAATTGTGTTGAATCTGTAGATCAGTTTTGGTAGGATAGACATCTTAATAATATTTAGTCTTCCTATCCATGAATAGGGAATATTCCTCCATTTATTTAGGTCTTCTTTGATTTCCTTGAGCAGTGTTGTGTAGTTTTCTGTGTATAAGTCTTTACAAATTTAATTAAATTTATTTCTAGGTATTTTATTTTTTTATTTACTATTGTGAATGGTATTTGATTCCCAATTTCCACCTCAGATTGCTCATTATTGGTGGACAGAAATGCTACTGATTTTTGCACATTGATCATGTTGCCTGCAACTTTCCTGAACTCATTTATAAGTTCTAGAAGCTTTTTTTGTAGACTTCTCAGGGTTTTCTACGTATAAGGTCATATTATCTGGAAATAGTGAAATTTTGACTTCTTCCTTTCCAATTTGGATGCCTTTTATGTCAGGTTCTTGCCTCAGTGCATGAGCAAGAACTTCTAAGACAGTGTTAAATAGGAGGGGTGATAGTGGGCATCCTGGTCTTGTTCCTGAAATTAGAGGTAAAAATTTTAGGATTTCATGATTGTAAATGATGTTAGCTGTGGGTTTTTCATATATACTCTTTATCATGTCCAGAAAGTTTCCTTCTATTTTGATCTTTTGCAGTGTTTTTATCAAGAAAGTGTGCTGTATTTCATCAAATGCTTTTTCTGCATCTGTAGATATGATCATGTGATTTTTTTCCTTCAATCTGTTTATATGGTGTAGTCCATTAATTGATTTTCGTATGTTGAACCATCCTTGCATACCAGGTATGAATCCCACTTGGTCGAGGTGTATAACTATTTTAATATGTTTTTGAATAATTAGCAAGTATTTTGTTGAGGATTTTCATGTCTAAGTTCATTAGAGAGATTGGTCTGTAATTTTCCTTTCTTGTGGTGTCTTTGTTTGGCTTTGGTACTAGAGTAATGTTGGCATCATAGAATGAGTTAGGCACTGTTCCTTCTGATTCAATTTTTTGGAAGAGTTTAAGCAAGAAGGGTGTTAGTTCTTTCCAGAGTGTTTCATAGAACTCACCTGTAAAGCCATCTGGCCCAGGGCTCTTCTTAGTTGGGACATTTTTAATGACTGATTCTATCTCTTTACTTGTGATTGGTTTGATGAGATCATCCATTTCTTCTTTTGTCAATGTGGGCTGCTTATCTGATTCTAGGAATTTGTCCATTTCCTCTGAATTGTCATTTTTGTTGGAATATAGTTTTTCAAATTATCCTCTTATGATAGTCTTTATTTCTGTGGAATCAGTTGTGATATCCCCTTTCTCATTTCTTATTTTGTGTATTTGCCTCTTCTCTCTTTTTGCCTTGTTGGTCTAGCTAAGGGTTTGTCAATTTTATTGATCTTCTCAAAGAACCAGCTCTTGGTTTTGTTTATTTTTTCAAGTGCTTTCTTATTTTCTATTTCATTTAGTTCCACTCTGATCTTTGTTATTTCTTTCTTTCTTCTTCCTTTAAGGTTAGTTTGTTGTTGTTGTTTTTTACTAATTCATCCAAGTGTGCAGTTAGTTCTTCAATTTTAGCTCTTTCTTCTTCTTTGATGTATGAATTTATGGCTATAATTTTCCCTCTCAGTACTGCTTTTGTTGCATCCCATAAGTTTGGATATGTTGTGTTGTCATTTTCATTAGTTTCAAGGTAGTTACTAATTTCATTTGAGATTTCCTCCTTGACCCACTGTTTTTCTAAGAGTGTGTTGTTTGACTTCCAAATCTTGGTGCCAAATCTGGGTCTCTGGGCCTTGCCAATTTCCAGCTTCATTCCTCTGTGGTCAGATAAATTATTTTGTATGATTTTGATCTTTCTGAGTTCAGTGAGACTTTTTCTGTGGGCTAGCATGTGGTCTATCTTGGAGAACGATTCATGTGCACTTGAGAAGAATGTATATCCTGCTGTATTTGGGTGTAATGTTCTGTATATGTCTATTAGGTCCAGCTTCTCTAATACATTGTTCCAAGTTTTGTTTCTTTATTGATTCTCTTTTAAGATGTACTGTCCAAAGTTGATAGTGCTGTGTTAATGTCCCCCACTATAATTGTAGAGGCATCTATTCCTTCACTTAGTATTTCCAGTGTTTGCCTCATGTATTTGGAGGCACCCTTCTTAGGAGCATAACTGTTTATGATTGTTCTTTCTTCTTGAAAGATTATCCCTTTCACTAATATGTGGTGTCCATCTTTTGCATTTATTTTTCATTTAAAGTATATTTGTCTGATATTAGTATAGCTACTCCTGCCCTTTTTTGGTTATTGTCTGCTTGTAAGATTGTTTTCCAGCCATTCTCTTTCAAACCCCATGAATTCCTTGGTCTAAGATGAGTTTCTTGGAGACAGCATATAGATGGGTCATATTTCCTTATCCAGTCTTCCAGTCTGAGTCTCTTAACAGGTGAGTTTAATATATTGACATTCAGTGTTATTACTTTAAAAGAATTATTTACATTAACCATATTTTTGGATTCGTATTTGTCATATTTTGTTTGATTTTCTTTTTCTGTTTTTATCTTTTTACTTGCTCTTATACTCTCCTCCAACTCTGTATCTCTTATTTTTTTTCTTTCTTCCTGCATAACTCCCTTTTAGTATTTCTTGAAGGGCAGGATTCTTGTTGGTATACTATCTTAGTTTCTGGTTATCTGTGAATATTTTGAACTCTCCATCATTTTTGAATGCTAACTTTGCTGGATAGAGTATTCTTGGTTGGAAATTTTTTTCTTTTAGTATCTTGAGTATGTCGTACCACTGCCTTCTTGCCTCTATGGTTTCAGATGAGACATCAGCATTTCATCTTATGGGGCTTCCTTAGTATGTAATGGTTCTCTTTTCTCTTGCTGCTTTTAGAATTTTCTCTTTGTCTTGAGCATTGGATAATTTGTATATGTCTTGGGGTAGGCCTGTTGGGATTTATGCTTTTTGGGGTGCATTGTGCTTCCTGGACATGTACATGCATCTCCCTCAATAGGTTTGGGAGGTTTCAGCCATTATTTCCTCCAGTACCCCTTCTGTCCCCTTTCCCTTCTCTTCTCCTTCTGGGATGCCTATAATACATATGTTTGTGCATTTTTCATTGTCATTCAGGTTCCTAAATCCCAGCTGGATTTTTTTCTATCTTTTTATCAATCAGTTCTACTATCTGTTTGATTTCAGATGTGCTGTCTTCCACATCGCTAATTCTGTCCTTTGCCTCTTCTAACCTGCTGCTATTTGCTGAGAGTGTATTTTTGATTTCTTGAATTGTGCTGTTCACTACCATCATATTCGTTATATTTTTTGTATGTTTGCAATTTCTTCTCTATTCTCTCCAAGTGTTTTCTTCATATTGTTAATCTCTTCCTTCACTTCATCAAATTGTTCCCTAATATATGTTTTGAGAACTTTGATTACCTGTTTGATGTTCTGCTCCTCTTTATGGTTTTTAGTTTGTTCATTGGATTGGGGCATGTTTCCTGATTATTGGTTTGGTTTGTAATTTTTTGTTGCTGTCTGGTCATTATTTTATCTTGATTGGTTTTATCGGTTGCTTAGCTTCTTTGTCTAGTTTGGTATTTAATTAGTTGTTGTTTCTTCGTGCATGTTAAGGCTCCTCTTTGACACTTTGTTCTTCTTATTCTATTTCCTTGTTTTTGGCTAAGTTCACTTGAAGGAAAATAGCGCCAGAGAAAGCAAAAAGGGTAAGAAAAGAAAATAGTAGTATTGATAATAAATATTAACAGTGGAACCACGTGAGATCTAGGAGAATGGACATTAGACTCATGTAAGGTATGTACAGTTATAACAGTAAGAAAAGTAGAGTACCTATACTGAGACCGAATATGGGGAGGAATATAGTGTGAATTAAAAGACCAGTGTGTTCAGGAGAGAGGAAAAGAGAAAAGAAAGGACAATAATATAAAGAGTGAATATAAGACAGAAAACAAAACAAAGGTATTAGAAATAAAAAGTCAGAAAAATAGGGGGGCAAACAAAGAGAGGTGTAATGTAAGAGAAACAATCAATGATGGAGGATGGAAGGATGTAGAGGAAAAGGGATAGTGTTGGTGGCCAAAATCAATACACACAGAAAAGAGGAAATGGAGGATGAGGAAATATAGCAAAAGTGAAGCACTTCCTGCAGCACCAAATATAAGAAAAATTTTTAAAAAAGAGGAAAGAAAGGGACAAAAGGGGGGAAGTAAGCAAGAAAAGTAGAAGAGAAAAAAAGAGAGAAAAGGGCCTTGGGGGGATAAAGAGGAAGGAAAAACAAGAAAACAAACCAACAAAATACCAGACAAGTTTCAAGCAAGGAATCCTCTTTGCAGTTAAATAAAAAGCTTAGGAATCTGACGTTCCCCCTTTCTCCCTTCCTCACTTCCCTCTCTCCCAGGGCATCAGGAAAGCTGCCTGAGAGGTCTCGTAGGAGACTCAAGTGGGTCCTTGTTGAACCAGCTCAGCATAGAATACAATGACTCTTAATTTCCAGAGAGAGAGAGCACCCACATCTCACCAGGAACCCCAAGTATGCTACTGGAAGCTTGGAAAGCACCTCCTACAGTCCCTCTCCCTTCGGTGTGCTACTGGAGGGATAGTTGATTTTCTGACTCCACCTTCTCCCAGACCAAGTTTCCTATCCCAGGGTATTTAGGTAAATCGGGCTTTCTCAGCAGATTCACCACTCCTTTCTTCCCAGGCTCTCCCCAAGCCACATGGTGTGCTCCTCCAAGTACAAAAAAGTGGGGGGGGGGGGAAGACCAGAAAATTGAACCCACACTCGCCTGGCCCCTCTCCTGCACCTCCCACCAAATCCCTCCCACTCACGGAGTCAGTCCAAAACCGGAGGACTAGGGCAATCCCAGACCTCCAGAAGTGCTGGACTCAGGAAAGGGAAGTCCAGGACAGTGCAGACTCAGGGTATGTAGGATTGTGGAATGCAGGCTACAGGGGCTTAGGAGACACGGACCTGGGGACCACAGGGCCTGGGAATGCGGTGGCACAACCGACAGTGCTCAGGGAATACTGCGGCCAACAGCCCTAGGGGGACGGGTCTCGCCTCCCCACAGCTTCCGACCTCTGTGCTTCTAACCCACAATTCTACCTTTAGCAAGCACTACTTCTGTCACAGTCTCTCCAAATTGACGTACATACACCTCCTGCCTTGCAAGCCCCCAAAACAGCCTGCTCCAGCAAGACTCCAACCCCACTCAGCTGCTTCTTTGCAGGAGAGACTACTCTGTGAGGTGCACTCACTCAGACACCATCTTGCCCTGCCTCTGATCAACTGGGTTTTATCTCAGGCATGCAAGGGTGGTTCAATACAAGAAAATCAATCCATATAGTACATCACATCATTTAATTGAAGAATAAAAGTCACATGATCATCTCGATTGATACAGAAAAGGCATTTGGCAAATACAGCATCAGTTCATGACACTGCAAAATATAGGACCTGAAGGCAACTTTCTCAACATGATAAAAGCCATTTATGAAAAACCCACAGCTAACATTGTACTCAGTGGGTAAAAGACTGAAAGTTTCCCAATGAGATCAGGAACAAGATAAGGATGCCCATTGTCACACTTTTGTTCAGTTTAGTGTTAGAGGTTCTAGCTACAGCAATCACGCAAGAAAAAAGGAATAAAAGATGTCCAAACTGGAAATGAAGAAGCAAAAACTTTGCTATTCACAGATGATATGACCCTGTACCTAGAAAGTCATGAAAAATCTACTGCAAATCTACTGGAGCTAATAAATGAGTTCAGCAGAGTGGCAGGATACAAGATTAATGTACAAAAATCAATAGTGTTTCTATATACTAATAATTAGCCATCTGAGGAGGAAGTCAGGGGAAAAGTCCATTAATAAAAGTGACTTAAAAAGTCAAATTTTAGTAATAAACTTAACCAAGGTCATAAAGGACCTATATTCAGAAAATTACAATGCCTTGCTAAAAATATCAAAGAAGACCAAAATAAATGGAAGAACATTCCGAGTTCATGGATTGGAAGACCAAATAGCATTAAGATGTCAATTCTACCGAAATTGATTTACAGATTCAATGCAATCCCAATAAAAATTCCAACATCCTTTTTAAAAAATGGAAAAGCCAATTATTAATTTTACCAGAAGAGTAAGGGCCTCAAATAGCCAGAACAATTTTTAAAAGTAGGAACGAAGTCAGAGGACTCTCATTTCTGGACTTTAATTCATATTACCTAGCTACAGTGGTAAAAAACAGCATCATTCACAATTTCCAAAAGATGGAAACAACTCAAGTGTCCATTGATGAAAGAATGGATAAACAAAATATTGTATATACATAAGATGGAATATTATGCTACTGTAAGAAGAAATGAAATTGGCACACATAAGACAACATGGATGAACCTTGAGGACATTATGCTAAGTCAAATAAGTCAGACAAAAAAAGATAAATATTATTGCATGGTCTCACTAATATGAATTAATATGAAGAAAAAACACATGGAGTCAAAGTCTAGAGTATATGTTACTAAGAGATAGGAGGGCTGAGAAGAGGTACTGATGCTTAATGTATGCAGAATTTTTTATTAATTTGACTGTAAAAGTGTGGAAGTGGATAGAGTTGATGGTAACACATTATAGTGAGTATAACTAACATGGTTGGTTTATAAATGGAATTGTGGCTGAAAGGGACATAAATATCAATAAATATCAATTGAAAGAAAGCTAAGAGTGATATTTTGATGATGGTCTTTTATAATCTGTAACAAATGTTCTTCAAAGAGGCAAGGTTTTGGTGGAGGGGTGATGTATGGGCGTTCTGCATATTATGCATGATTGTTTTCTTAGCTCACAACTTCTCTAGTAAAATATATAGAAAGAAAAAATAAAATGTACAATAATATAGTCTCTAAAATGTAATAATCCAAGAGTTAAAATAAATTGCCAAGACAGAAGACAGAAATATTATCAAATATTTTTATATTTTTCTCATACACATTAATTAGTCCTACTTTAATTACTATTGTCATTTTTAATTAGCCTTATTGCTTTGTTTAAGTAGCACTTATGTAACAAAAAGTCAAGAATTCAGAAAAGTATAATTTCAAATAAACACGTATTTTTATATTTTAACATTAATAGTAGATATATTATTATGTTATGGGTTTTTCCATCTAGGCTGTGTCCCAGGTTAGCTCTCTAAAGTTTAGTCATCCCTTTTGGTTGAGGGACAAGATAGAAACATGGTCATACTTGTAAATTGCATGTACATTGCAGTATTACTGAACAGTGGTTCCTTCTGTGAAAGGCATATAAGATAAGTGCCTACAGAGCACCTGAGAGAGGCTTTCTCTTCCTTGTGTATTTTTTTTCACTCTGGGCATATATTACCTACTCAAAAATATTTTTGCAAGGAACTGGGCTACGCTAAGAGCAGAGAAGTTTACTTGCCAAGTATCTTTTCAGTAGTCTCACTGGGAACTGACTTAAGACCACGTGCTTCTTGGGGGAACTGCCAAAAATCAAGATGGCGGCCTGGTGGAGTACCATTACAGATGATTCAGATGAGGTAAACTGGTGCCCCAAAATGAAGGGCCACCAAGCCTTTTCAAGGGGAATCATTGTTAAGAAAGGGAATAAAGTGATTTTATTTGTGATTATGAGATTCCTCCAGTTGCGTGAAGAATGTGAAGGGATCACCAATTCGGAGGCCTATTTCTGTAGTCTTGGTGAGGAATGCCATTGGCTTGGACTATTAGTGTGGTAGCACTGGAAGGAGATGCAGAAAGGCAGATTTTGTGTGCCTTTGGGAGGTAACCTTGGCAGGACTTGCTAGATTGAAGGTGGATTATGTGGGAAGAATGAGTGCTAATATGACTGACTGCTCTGTTTGAGCCCTGAGTGTGTGGTGGTGCCTTTCCCAGAGATGGAGGATGCTAGGGCATTGGTGCATTGAGGCGAGATAATGAAGAATTCTCTTTTGGACACTTTAAGTCAGTGACATTGAACTGGTGCGCGGTTTTCTAAAGTTACTCAGGCTGCTCTACGGGAGGCGAGAGTATCTGGGAGACAAAAGTGAGGGCCCGGTGGACATTAGCAGGGACAGAAATCATCTCAGGGACAAGGGAAGAAGCTTAGAGCATGAGGGGCCCCAGAGGGGAATTTTGCAGATGGTCAAAAGCTTTTCATCAAAGTGCAATGGGCAGCCGTGTCAGGCTTTGAGTGGAAGGCAGGCCACAGGGTAGGGTTGCCAGATTTAGGTAAGAAAAAAAACAGAATGCCAACTTGAATTTGAATGCCAGATAATCAACAAATAACAATTTTAGTATAACTATATCCCATGCAATATCTGGGACATACTTACGCTTAATATATATTTGTTGTTTATCTGATATTACAATTTAACTGAGTGTTCTGTATTTTACCAGGCAACCCTAACATAGGGGCAGGGTGGAGGCCGGGCTTCTGCAGGAGTTCCATGGAGACTGAAAGGTAGCAGCCTAAGGTGGGACCTCAGAAATGATGCGTGGCCCATCTGGTGCACTTTTCTGGGCAAAGGCTCAGGGACGCCGAGCTTCTCTTCTAGGATCTTCCACGTCTCATATACCTCAGTAGTTGGTTTGTCCCCATGAAGGAAGAAAAAAATGTCGACAGAGAAGGCTTTACCCGCCTCTTTCAATCCTCCCGAGCCAGACCCCTCCCGAGCTGGGCGCCCAAGCTCCGGCTCTGGCTTAGCCCAATTTCCCTCAGTCTCCAGAGTCTCTCTGTAACTGCTGTGAAACCGCCGCCAGCTGAGCCCTGGCGCGGTAACCCCGCCTTCTGCACCCCCTTAGGGGTGGAGCCTAGGTGAGGAGCTCGCCAGTGGCCCTCTATCACCGGATAAGGAGTGGCTGGATAACATGGAGCCGAGCAAGATGGCGGCTCCCAAGAACGCTCCGAGAGATGCCTTGGTAAGTGCGAAGAATGAAATGAGGGGCGGGAAGTTCTGCGCAGCCGAGCACCTGGGAGTCAAGCACAAGCTTTGGGCTTGAGGGTGGGCTTCGGACTCAGCGGGGACGCCAAGAAGGAGTGGGAGAAGGGCGTGCGCCCTGGCCCCTGAAGCACTCTCCTGTCACCTTGGCCGAGCCCTACTTAGGGTCGCGGCCCGTCCGGGGTGCGCAGGCCGGCCGCAGAGCTTGTCTCTTGGGCCTGGGACCCTAACCCTCCTCGTCGCTCTCGCCTAATCCGCTAGCCCTGATTCTCCGTGTACAGGGTTCCGATGCTAATTTCTCCTATAGCCACATCCGCAAATGACAACCAGCTATAGCCATCCCTACTACTTCTGCTGGGAAAGCCAACCGGGCTCCTCTGTCCTTCTCCCCGCCCCCCACCCTTCTCCCTCTTTTCCCTTCTCCACACCCAGACCCCCAAAAAAGTTCTTAGCAAAGAACGTGCGGCGTGATTTGGTGTGATCCTAGCACTCATTTGGGAGAAAAATGATGAGTAGGAGGAGCTTGGAGCCCAGGGAAGGTGGGGTAAATATATCAAATTTAAATATTACCTTTGGCCAGGTCACGATTTACAGTACCCAGATTATGCATCCAGCATTTTGTTTGAATCCACAGGTGATGGCACAGATCCTAAAGGATATGGGAATTACAGAGTACGAGCCACGGGTTATAAATCAAATGTTGGAATTTGCTTTCCGTAAGTTAATGAAATGACACAAATTTGCTTCTGTTTTACTAGTTGATATCATGGAATTCAGCCTAAAGCAGTAAAAATGAACTCAAGCTAGGGGACAGTAGTGTTTATACTATGATATCTTGTTTTGAATGGATCATATAGATAGGAATTAGATATTAAAACCAAAATTCATAAACTTTCTAAAAATTAGTGGGACCTTTATCAAAAAAAGTGATCATAAATATTAAGCTCTTTTCATATGTTTAAGAAAAGTTGTTTTTTTACCCTTTTTTTCTTTCTACAATCTCTAATTTTTTTAAATGTTACATTCCAAAAATACAAGAGGTTCCCATATACCCCCCACCCCCCCCCCCACCCCACTTCTCCCACATCAACAACCTCTTTCATCATTGTGGCACATTCATTGCATTTGGTGGATACATTTTGGAGCACTGCCGTACCACATGGATAATAGTTTTGTTCTTAAAGGATATGTGACTACAATTCTGGATGATGCAAAAATTTATTCAAGCCATGCTAAGAAACCTAATGTTGATGCAGATGATGTGAGACTGGCAATCCAGTGTCGTGCTGACCAATCTTTTACCTCTCCTCCTCCAAGAGATGTGAGCAAGCTTTTATTTGAAGTTATTTTTCCTTTCAATTTTTAAAATTACAATTCTAATAAGGGTTTTTTTTTAAGTTTTTACTAGATATTGCAAGGCAGAAAAATCAAACCCCTTTACCACTGATTAAGCCATATGCAGGACCTAGACTACCACCGGACAGATACTGCTTAACAGCTCCAAACTATAGGCTGAAGTCCTTGATTAAAAAGGTAAGAATTTTTAGTCAAATTAACTTTAAAAAGGAAAAGATGGAATGTGATAGGGGCATTGGTAAAAAGCAGCAGTCTACTATGTAGAGAGTGTAGTAGGTAAAGGCTAAGATAATTTGGTAGGATTTTTTTAATGTACTGCCTTGAAAATACCATTCCTGCAATCCACTGTTATATTAAAATACAAAATATAGGATCCAAGATTTTTATAGCTAGAAGGAACTTTAGTGTTCTTTACCCCAACACTCATTTTTCACATCAGGAAACTGAGCCTGAACTCATTTATGGAGTTAGTAGCAAAACTAGGACTGACACCCAGGTCCCCTAACTCCTGATCTTTCCAGAGTACCATATTTTTTAGTGAGGCCTGATAACAGAGTGAATGATGTACCATCAGGAATTAGGCCTACTTTCTGAAATATGACCTAAGGCTCTCCCACTAGTGAAAAAATTTTCCCCATATTGGGCTGCTGCTTTTGTCTGCAATTTCACTATAAGAGAGTTTTTCTTTTTGGGTTAAGATATTGACTATTTAAGATTAAAAGTTTTGGGATTTTAGCTGCTGTCTGCAGTCAAATAAGATTTTACCTTAAATACTATATAGGATTTTATTTATATTCAGTATATACGTATATATAAATATAAATATGTGTATAAATGAAAGCTGTAAATGTTGGATTTAGAACAGTGATAGAGCAAAATGGGAAATTCTTGCCATGGATTATCCATAAATAATTCATGTCAACAATGGTAATTTCATTCCTAAATTTAGGTGTCAAATCTTAGCATTAAAATCAGTTTGTTTTTTAAAATCCCCTAGGGACCTAACCAAGGAAGACTAGTTCCACGGTTAAGTGTTGGTGCTATTAGTAGCAGACCTACCACTCCTACAATAGGTAAGTGAGAGGGGAAAATGGCTTTTCTGGCTGGTAAAGAAGTGCCTCAGCACTAGGTTTTGAATTATAATCTAAGTCATAAAGTGAGTCAGAATTCCCATATATGTGTTGTCATTGATATTTTTATTATGTTATCGAACAAGATCATGGCAGGAGCCTACTTATCAAAATTTAATTTCTGTATAAATTGGCAAGAGAGTGTAGGCAAAAGAAAGAAGCTTAAAATGTACAAAATGCCCAAGGAAAAATAGTTGTTTTTAATTTTAACCTTTTTAATGTAGTACTGATTTGGCCAAGGGAAATTCCTTCAAGCTGATTCCTGTGTCTGTCATTCTTTGAGCATTCCTTGCTTTCTGGCACAAGATGTTGCAAGCTTGTCTTCTCTATTTCCTGTCCCAGCCCTAAAATCAATCATTTCTCCTAAGAGCCCTGTTCATTTTAGTTGAAAATGGTATTTAGAAATACCATTGGGCTGTGGTTTATTTTAGATGTCATTGTTCAGATAATAAAGAAAGCCTTAAATAATACATTTAAATTTCCTGATTTTCCCTCTATAGTCTTCATAGTCTGATAAAGTATTTTCAGAAAAAAAGCTCCTTCTCTTTGACCAGTATACATTTATTACTCTTATTGCTTATAACTTGAATCTGTATATCATGTAGTTCTAGTATAAACAATATTTGAATTTAGAGATGTGTATACCATCTTTTCATGTTATCAGCATATCAATTTGCATTTCTTCATTTTGATATCACCTTGGTATAGTATTAATTGTATATTTCTAATTATCTGCATGTAACCTTTGTGGATAGAAACTTAGGCTGTGACAATTACTTACATGGGTTTGTCAGATTAACCAATTTAGTTATAAGTTCTGGTTTTTATTCCTGGTTAGACATTTGTTGTACATGCTTTAGAGATTTTAAAAATATAGAATGAGAGTGCCATTAAAACCTATTAAAGATGCAGTTTTAAACTTTAAAAAAATTTTCAATGGTTTTATAAGACCTAAGCGTCTACTCTGTTCAATTTTAAAGCCTAAAATCTACACCTACTTAAATTTATTAACAATTCTTTATGATAATGGCCAAGAAAATATCTACCTATTGTGAATTTTCTTTTCTTGACTAAATAAAATACCTGTATTGTTTCATTGTGCATCACCAAATTCTTTGGACCAGTCCCTTATACATGGGAGAAAATGCCTAGGGAGGGAGAGATGTTAGAGTAAAGTTTCACCTGTGGAGTTTGAGAAAAAGTATTAGAACCCAGATTCTTGGGTACCTTTGGGCTTTCTTCTCCTTTGTCCTTACATATGATAATAGTTTTAGTTTATTCAGCACCTCTAACCCTGAATAGACTACTAGTTCCAGGGAGAAGGTAAATAGGGAAAGCCTGGATCCGCAAAGGAAAAAACTGGAAACAAACACATTCCCATAAGTGTATTTTTTGAGGTGAGCATAAGAGATATGTTGTCAATATAGTAGTCTTTTTAAAATTTATTGAAGTATATCACTCATACATAAACATACATAAGCAATAAGTGTATAATAATAGTTGTGAACTTACAAAACAAACATATATAACATCATACAGGGCACATAACTCACCCTACCACCAATAACGTGCATTGTTGTTAAGCCTTTTTAACTGATTAAAGAGCACTGTCAAAATAGTACTACTAAACAAAATATTTTTCCCCCAACCAATCCTATTATTATTATCTTTATATCATTTATATATGAACATGCATAAACAATTAAGTGTATAGTAAAAGTTGTGAACTTACAAAGCAAACATGCATAACATACAGAGGTGCCATACATCAGCCCTTCACCAACACCTTGCAGTGTCATGAGACGTTTGTTACAAACTATGAAAGAACACTCACTGTCAAAATCTTACTACTAATCATAGTCCTTATCTTACATTTGGTGTGTTTTTCCCCCAACCCACCCTATTATTATTTTTAAATATATTTTTTATGATAGAAGTTATAAACTTATAAAACCATCATGCATATGTGCAGAATTCCCAAACAACACCCCTCCATCAGCACACCACACTGTGGTGGAACATTTGCTACAGATAAGATAATACTATCTGATTGTTACCATGCCCATAGTGTACATTTGACTCACATTTTCCATACTGCCTCAGTATCAACACAGTACATCTTTCGCATAGATGCAAGAATATTATATATTATTACTACTAACCACAGTCCATAGGTCACTCCAGCTATATTTTTCCCATGCTTCTCCACATTCCCAACACCCTGCAGTAGAGATATACATTTGTTCTAGCTAACAAAGGACACTCTTGCATCTGTACCATCAACCACAATTCTCATCTACCTCTTGGTTTACCATGCTATCCACTTCCTAGATTATTCTCTAGCATTCCATAAATTGGCACTTACATAACTAGACTACAATTTTCAGTCATATCCCCATTTATAAACTAGCTGTTACTTACTGTGTGTTACCATCCACTCCGGAGCTGTGTGAGTTTGACAGGCTAGTCAAAAATTACTCGACGATACCTGTAAAGGTCTGTTTCTGAACCATAAATTTGGTTCCATTAGTCTACTGTGTCTGTCTTTAAGCCAGTACCATGCTGTTTTTACCACTATAGGAAGGTATTATGATTTAAAGTGTGGAGATGAGGGTTCACCTTTCCTTTTTATGATATTTCTGGCTATACAGGACTCCTTACCCTTCCAAATAAATTTAATGATCGTGTTTTCAATTTTTTCTTTAATGCTGGTGGAATTTTTATTGGATTGCATTGAATCTATATATCAATTTGAGTAGAATTGACATCTTAATGATATTTAGTCTTCCAATCCATGAGCATGGAATGTTCTTCCAGTTATTTAGGGCTTTTTTTATTTGTTTTAACATTGAGTTCCAGTTTTCTGAATACAGGTGCTTTACATCATTGGTTAAGTTTATTCCTGACTATTTGAGCTTTATCTGTCATATTTTATTTTCACCACTCTTTTGACACTTTTAGTTACTTTTATTGATATAATCTTCATTTCTAGACTCTCTTCCTGGCCTCTCTCTCCTGTCTTTTCTTTTCAGGCTCTAGCACACCGTTTAGTAGTTCCTGAAAATCTGGTCTCTTGCTTAGAAATTCTCTCAGTTTCTGTTTATCTGTGAATATTCTAATTTTTTTTTTTGTATTGAACTTTTTAGTTTACAATGTGAGGAAAAAGGAAAATCATTTCTCCTTAACCAGTATTTTACACAGATGTAGTAAAATATTTTAGACTTTTTAGGGATTTCTAAGGGATTACATTTTTCAAAAGTTGGGGATCAAGTAAACAAGTATAACTTAACTCCTTGAATTTTCCAGTTGACTCTTCCCTTACACATAATAGCAACCAGCTCTAAATTAATTACATACATTTTTTCAAGGCCAAGTTTTAACATTGCTGATGTCTTTAGATTTGAGGCATTGATATTTCAATCAATATCCACTAATTCCACTTCAAAAATGAGTTTTGCATTTGGTGGAATTTTGGCATCAGGCTGTCCTTTCTTTCCATAAGCCCATTCTGGTTCAATCTCCAGTCGAGCCTTTTCTCCTTTACTCATAGTCAAGAGTGCTTCATCCCATCCTCTGATAACTTTGCCTGTTCCAACCTTAAACCTTAAGGGCTTCGCATTTTTCTTCTTCTTTGAACTTGTTTGAATGTTAGTATCAAAAACAGTCCCATCTTGTAGTGTTCCTGTGTACCAGCAGTGAACAACATCTCCCTTTTTGGGGAAGTTGGTTTTATCTCCTTTTTTAAGAACAGATTTTGTATATTTTGGTGGACCCTCATCCAGAGTCTCTTCAGACTTGGTTTCTTTGGGTTTGTCTTCACTAAGCTTCACATTTTTCACCTGCTCTGACACTTTACTTATACTTTCAGTTCCTTTGAAACGCTTGCTTTCAAAAAGGTGGTTATAGGCTGTAACCAAATGGTCCTTGTTAGCTGTTTTGGCCACATTTTTAATGTTTCCTAATAACTTATGTTCTGCAAGAAACGAATCTGAACCGTGGTCCTGCAGAAACTTGATAATGTCCTTCTTGGGGAGCTGATCGCTGCGCAGCTGCTCCACGGTCCACGCCCGCTGTGGAACGGCCGCCAACGGCCGCCGCCATCTTCCCCCGCTGCTGAATATTCTAATTTTGACCTCATTTTTGAATGACAGCTGGATATAAGATTCTTGGCTGGAAGTTTTTCTCTTGTAGTATCTTAAATATATCAGACCACTGTTTTCTTCCCTCCGTGGTTTCTGGTGAGAAATCAGCACTTAATCTTATTGGATATCCCTTATATGTTATGCATTGCTTTTTTCTTGCTGCTCCCAGAATTCTCTCTTTGTCTTTGGCATTTGACATTCTAATGAGTATGTGTCTTGGGAGTTGGTGTATTCAGATTTTTTCTGAGGGGAGTACATTGTCCTTCTAGGACATGGATATCTGTGTTCTTCAGTAGGGTTGGGAAATTTTTTACAATTATTTCTTCACATATTCCTTCTGCTCCTTTTCCCTTCTCTTCTCCTTCTGGGACACCCATGACACGTATGTTTGCACACCTTTTGCTGTCATTTAGTTCCCTGAGACCTTGTTCAATTTTTTGCATTCTTCATCTGTTCTTTTGTATGTTCACTTTCAGAGGCCATTTCTTCAAGTTCATCAATCCTTTCTGCTGCCTCCTCAAATCTGCTATTATATGATTGCAATGTTTTTTTTTAAATTTCATTTCTTGCACCTTTCATTCCCAGAAGATCTGTTATTTTTCTGTGTATGCTTCCAAATTCTTCTTTGTGGTCATCCAATGTCTCCTTTTTTCCTAAAAATGTTTGTATTGTTTCAATTCTTTTAAAAATTATATTTTATTGGCTATTTTTAATTATTGTTTTGTTTCTTATTATTTGAGTATTAGGTTGACTTTACTCTTTTTTTCCTTCTTTATTTTTTTAAAATGTTACATTCAAAAAATATGAGGTCCCCATATACTCCCACCCCCCTCACTCCACTCCTCCCACATCAACAACCTCTTTCATTTTTTACCACAAACCACCTTATGATTACCACCATGTATTAGAATTGTATATTTGAATAGTTCATGAGAGAACATTCTTTTATTTATACTGTTAAATACAGTCTGTAATCCACAGAGGGTTCACTGTGCTACAGTCTCATGCCCTGTATAATCTGATCTCTTCTTGAGCTGTTACATGGACCTAACCTCTTCGGATCTTCGTGCTTAAGCAGTCCTCCCTTTCACATTGCAGAATCAAATGTGCTGGCTCCCTTTTTCCTCTTAGTCTCTGTATCTCCCTTTATATCAGACCCAGCAAGAGGGTGGAGATTCAACATGTTATCATAACCCACTGATGTAATCCAGTCAAATGGGTCTCACATCCACAGGAATGGGTTAGTTTAAAACATGTTTCTTTTTTTGGGATTCATAAAATAATATCAAACTACCACAACACCTAACATAATTTATAGAAAACTTGGTCTTTATTCAAGATCTCAACTTAATGACTTCATGTAGTAATACTAATAGTAGCTAAAATTCACTGTTTGATATGCACCAAATGCTGTTTGAAGAGCTTTACATGGATTATTTTAATTCTCACAACAATTCTATGAAATAGATACTATTATCCCTAATTTACAGATGAGAAAATTGAGGTACAAAAAGATGAAATAATTTGCCTGAGTACTCTTATCCTTGTACTCTAATGATTTCTTTCCTCACATTTCATTAGCTCCCTGTGCTTTGAAGGTAGTTTCTGGTAAGCTGAGTAGTGCAGAATATAAACGTGTATCTAACTAAATTAGTCATCTAACTAACATGGTCTGTTCATTATAACTACAGCAGCCCCACAAACAGTATCTGTCCCAAATAAAGTTGCAACTCCTGTGTCAGTGACGAGCCAAAGATTTACGGTGCAGATTCCACCTGCTCAGTCCACATCTACCAAACCAGGTAACATGATGGGGAGGGGTGGTTCTTTTAAAGAAAAAATTCTGAATTTTAAAATTTGCGAATGATTTGTTATTGCAGAACAATTTGTGTTCCTATAGTAAGAGTTACATTTTTTTAGTATCATGGCAAGAAGGAGGCAGTAATGCTACAAATCGGGTTCTTCAGAGGGGCGAGCCCTCTAAAATTGTATGAAATTTACATACATATATCTTGTGAGGGGCGAAGGAGAAATATTCAGCATGGTCACCAGATTCTCAGAGGATACTGTGAACTAAAAGTTAAGAGTCCACACAGGGAAATGCACTCAGGATTAAAGCTCAAGAAGAAGATACAACTTAATGAAAATATGTGTGTGCAATTCAAAATGTAAATATAAATTCAAATAAAAATTGTACCTTTACTCACGTCATAGGATATATAAAAAGATGGAATTAAAAATAACTGTTACAGCATAGTTTATTAGTGAATGTTTTTAGATTTCACATCTTCTGAAACAGAACCTCACATAGTACACAGCTTACATAAAACAATATATGAAGGGAAGCATGATTCCTGACCTCTAACTTGTGCCTTTAGTATGTTCCACAATGAAACCAGTGTACTACTTCCCATGACTAAATACTAATTGAAATTTTAGGCAGTTAACTTCCAAAAAATAATAACACAACTTTTTAACCTTGTACTAGATACCTTAAAAGATTTAAAAATTTAATTCAACTCTTAATGCAGTATTACCAGAATTTCTTCTATTTAATTTTAATTGTACTTCATGCTATCAAAATTGCTGTTAGAATTACATTCAGCTTTGTTCTGTATTTTTTACTATATGCTTTGGAATCTGAGTAATTCCTAGTTTGTTTGTTTTCTCTGTTTACAGTTCCTGCAACAACTGCAGTTCCAAATGTCCTAATTAATCCTTCAATGATTGGGCCCAAAAATATTCTTATTACCACCAACATGGTTTCATCACAGAATGCGGCCAATGAATCAAACCCATTGAAGAGAAAACATGAAGATGATGACAATGATACTATGTAAAGAATGTAATCTAGCCTTGATGCATTTCAAAAATTTAGTTGATTTGAGCCCAGTATACTGAATTAGGTATTCTAGATCTTCTCAAGTTGTACCTTAGGGAAAAATGTACCTGCAATATTCTTCACCTTAGTTAAAACCGTTAGATTTCATTAGTCAGAGTAGGAATGTTTTTTGCATTAGGTTTTAAAGGATGAAAACTTAAGAACTGTTTAAGAGCTTCATTAATGTCAAGTCCTACAGAAAATTCTATTTTTCGAAGGAGTTTTCTGCGATGTATCACTAACAGCAACACATAAATTTTAATTTCTACAGTAGGGTCAGTGACTAATCTTTAACACCATAATTTCTAATCTACATGTAAATGCTACTTTCTTTGTAAGGTAAATGGTCACTTTTATTGTCACTAAATTCTTTGACCAAAACTCTCAATTTAGGAAACACTGTGTAAATGAGATGGATTTAGAAGAATTCTGAATTCATTTTGAATACATTTGTATTTTTGGTCTTTCCTAACTTCCCACCTCTCAACACCCTTTCTAGATCCCATCATTTATTTCCTCTACCCCTTGTAGGCTTAAGTTTCTCCCTATTCCTCTTAAATTAAAAAAGCCAAAACTGGAATTTTTAAAGCATTCCTGATAATACAGTTGAGTATCGTTTTCATATTTTTAAAACATGTCTTCATGCCTGATGTATCATTTTAAACTGCAGGTTATATTTGCTGTTTTTATGTATATACAGAGGTTGTTTGGTTTTTCCCTTGCCTTTTAGGCTTGTTGAGCTTTACTCTGCTTTTGACAAGTAGTTAATATTCAGTTTCAATCTTTTATTCAAAGTTGATAACTCCACCCAATTCCAGAATTCTAAATTTAACAAAGATGTGATAGCTTATTAAAAATCTGCCTTGATAAGTATAGTTACACTGGACTGAGGCAAAACCACTTTAGAGCAAGTGCTTTCTTCCTTTACAGCACATATTCTTTGGTTGCTACTGCTTGAACCCTATTCATAGAATTCAGATCCTTTTTCTAGCTTGATGCTGAGGATGTCACATAGAAGATGGGATGAAACCTCAAAGTAGATGCTAATGGTTTTCCTTCCTCAACCAGACCAAGAAGGAAAACAAGTTTGTGTGATGTGACTTGCATTTAGGTACACTCTGCATAAGTTTCCCAGTGTGGCTATGTGGCTAAACACCTTTCCCTATTTTCCATTTATACACATCTAAAAATTTTAGTGGGAAAGATTGCAAAATTCAAATATAATCAGACCTGTTCTGTATTTCTTGAGTTTAAGTAAGCTTGACTAAGGAATACTTTTGCAGAATCTTCTAAAATAAATGTTCATATCCTAATTTAGAATTTATAGCCAAGGATCTTCAAAGGTTAAAACAAGTTTCATCTTTGGATGGTGCTTGATAAGCCTGTGAGAAACCACTCCATAACAGGGTAGAAATGTCCATCAGTTTTGAGTGTTTTGGGGTATTAGGAAAAGGGGATATAAAATTTATTAAACAGATCTGATCAACATGAGAGAAATGTTGATTATATAGCATAGGATAGCGAAACTTGAATGTTCTCAGGGAGGCAGCATGTCAGAAGGCCTAGGTTCTAGACCTGGCTCCGTTATTTTACCAACTCTGTGACCTTATTTCACCTCTGAGCCTTGTTTTCCTCTCCAGTGACAGGAAAATAACACCTTCTCTGCCTACCTCACAGGGATGTTGTGAGGGTTTCATTGGTAGATGTGTAAGTTCTTCCAAAATTGTAAAATGCTATACAACTATAAGGATTTATTATTAATGTATTTGTTCCAAGGTTATTATTAAAAAAGCCTGAACATTATCAGTGATCTTCCATTTTTGACAAGGGATTCAGGAAGATAACAAAGCCCAGTAATTCTGAAGGCCAAAAAGCAATTAAGTTAATGAATGGGTCAATGATATATAAGGGAATTGCTTGCTTTTATTTGGAATCAGCAGGAGACTCACCATGGTGAGCAAAATAAAAATTAAGCGAAAGAATATGGGTTTAAGTCCATTAAAAATGTAACTTGCTATCTTTGTTGGGAACATATAATTGAGGTTGGTTTACTTTTTCAGGAGACTGCTTTATTTTGCGTATCTCCCTTCCCTAATTACTTCCAGCAAAATCTAGCTTTAAAAATGACTTAACACAGGAAGTGAATGTGGGCTCCCGTCTACCGTATAAGGGGTCTGGAGTTCGATGCCCAGGGCCTCCTGGTGAAGGCATGCTGGCCCATGGGGCGGACTAGCCCAAGCGGAGTACTGGCCCGCACAAGAGTGCTGCCCTATGCGGGAGAGCTGGCGCAACAGGATGATGCAACGGTGAGACACGAAGGATACAATAGAGGCGCAGCAGATCGGGAAGCTTAGGTGGCACAAGAGAATGATGGCCTCTCTCCAACCCGGAGGGTCCCAGGATCAGTTCCTGGAGCTACCTGATGAGAATACAAGCAGACACACAAGAACACACAGCAAATGGACAGAGAGAGGGGATAGTGGAAGGAGGTGGGGGGGAAGAAATCAATAAATCTTAAAAAAAAGACTTAAGGCAGCTCTTTATCCTTTTGCTTCTAGGGTGAATTTTCAAAAAGATGTACTGACGGTGAGTGGGCTTGGGGCATTGCATGAATATGGGAATACAGCCAGCATAGGGGAAAATAGAAGATGCAGTGCACAAAGGTCTCAGGAATCCAGCGAAGGAAATACTCAAAATGTAACGAAAACAAACCACTGCAATCAAAAGCACAAGTACAAAACTGTGCATAATATGCCATCATTTATATATTTTTATGGATATGCACACATGGATAGGCTTTTTATATTGCATTAAATAGTTCTAGATTAAGGAAAATGGTATTACAGTGGTTGCTTCTAGAGGGAATCTTACACACCCCTTTTAACTTGTTATGCAAAACCCTGTACTAGAGGGAAATTTTAGAAATAAGGGGAAAAAAGTTAACACTAAACTAAGGTTTAGATTAAGATTGTATTTTTTCTGTGAACAGGTATACATATATTGTTATATAATATACGTAGTATAAACTTAATACACATAAAAATGATATTGCATTGTTTTATATTAGGGAAATAATAGCCTTATAGAAGGGCTATTGTTTTCATAATAGCTAGTGATGTTGGACATTTGTTTATGTGCTTTTTGGCCATTTGTGTTTACTCTGTAAATGTCGATTGAAGTGTTTTATTTTTTTATTGGGTTGCTTATCTGTCATTCAGTTGAATAATCCCTTTAACATGGATATTGAACTCTAACATGGGTATCAGATGTGTGGTTTTCAGGTATTTTCTCCTATTGAGTAGGCTTTTACTTTCTTGCAAACATCTTTTGAAGCAAGTTTCATTTTGAAAAGGTCCCATTTGTCTATTGTTTCTTTTCATCACTCTTGCTATGGCCAATAAGGTCTAAGGAAGTTCTGCCTACCACAATATCTTGAAGTTGTTTCCCTGCCATTTTCATCTAGGAGTTTTATTGTTGTTGCTTTGATGTTTGGGTGTTTGGGGTCCTCTTTATTCTTTTGGATGTGTATGTCCAATTCTCCCAGCATCATTTTTGAGTAAAGTGTTCTGCCCCAGCTGCATGGGCTTGAAAGCCCTCAGTTTGGCTCCATTGGTCAGTATATATATTTTTGTGCCGGTACCAGCAGTTTTTAGCAATGTAGCTAACTAATATTATTTAAAGTCAGAAGTGAGAGACCTCGAATTTCAGTATTCTTAAGATATTTTTGGTTGTTTGGGACCCCAAGCCATTCCAAAAATCTGATCATTGGCTTTTCCATTTTTGCAGAAAAAGGCTTTGGAAATTTTGGGGGGTTTGCACTGAATCTGTGCATCAGTTTGTGTGGAACTGACAAAGATTTGGTCTTCCGGTCCATGAACACGAAATTTCTTTCCTTTTACTTAGGTGGTCTTTGGTTTCTTTTGGCAATGTTCTGTAGTAGTTTTCTGAATAAAGATCCTTTATGTGCTTATATCAAAAAAATAAGTGAATTTACCAGGAAAGAGCAAATGTTGCTTGCTAAAGTGGTTGAGCACCTGCTTCCCATGTACGAGGTCCTGGGTTCAATCCCTGGTACCTTCTTTTAAAAAAAAAAGTGAATTTACCACTTAAACTGTTTATATTATAAACAGTTCATAATTCTCTACTAAATCAGGAGACTGCCCTTGTACTATTATAGTCCATATGTGCCCAAGTTGTCCTTTGTATGCTGTTCCTCGACTGTGTTGTAAATTCCCTCAAGACATAAATACAATCTTAAACGTTATCTTCCATCATGTCCTAAGCATATTAGTTACGTATTTGGCTAATTGCCAAGTTGTCTCAAAACTGGAGCTTCCCAATTCATTCTCTGAACCAACTGAAATTAATGGAGGCAGACACTGAAAGCAGTCTGATAAAAAGTATACTTAAAAGGTAATCAGGAATTTTAAGACAGATGGATGACACTGACAACTGCGGAGATTAGGTACTAGGTTTATGGGTGTTTACAGTTTTTTCAGTTCCTCTGTACATTTGGAATTTTCATAATAAGGAAAAGTAATCAGTAGAGGAAAAAAAGCTCATTAGTTTGGCTAAGTCCTAGCCTAGCTGTGACATTAATTTGCTGGATCTATAGGTAGTATTTCTGGACTTTGTCTATAAAGATTAACTATTAACTCTTTTCAGAGTTAAGCCAATAATCTAGAAGTGTCATTTCAGGCATTGCAGTGCAATGAAAAAGCACTAGCCTTTGGAATCAGATAAACCTGGACTTGAATCTGAACCATTACTTACCAGCTCTGTGATTAGGTCCAAAAGTCTAACTATTTCTTCATCCATAAAAGCAAAATACGTATCTTGCATATAAAATGAAATGCCCAGTGCATAATTTCTGGCTAAATACGGTCTTTAGAAATTACGTTTACCTCTGCTATCTCCCAAATGCCATTAAAATGACAGGAGAGATATTGGAAGGGGACAATTTAAAGGATAATTTAAAAAATCAGAATGGTATTAGTCTCAGTTGTGAAAATGATGCAATGCCTTCAAGTCTGAGAATATGATATACGACTAAAACTATATAGCCAAACTATCAAGTATAAGGGTTGGATAAAGACATTATTGAAAATATAAGGTCTTTTTTGAGACCTCTAAGGTATCCTTTCTCAAGAAGCTAGTGGAGGCTTGTGTTCCACAAAAATGAGAGTAAGCCAAGAGGAGGATAAAAGGGATCCAGAGACACGGGGTCTGACATAGGTGAAAGAAATCCTCAAGAGGGCTATAGGAAATCCCAGAGCCATAGCTATACAGCAACCTAGAGGGCAGCCAGTACAAATTGGAGCCAGGATACAGAGGACTCCAGAAGGGATATTTTCAATAGAAAGAGATTGCCTAATATGTTTGATTATGTTGAGACATTTAGACTGCTGGAGATGGATTAATTAGTGATATGTACATAGAAAATAAGAAAAAGAATTAAAAACTATTAACTCCAAAGAAAATTTAAGTTACAAATGTAAATATACTTATAGCATACTACATAGCTCAGCTGTGAATATATATATATAATACAAAATTATCGATGTAGTCTATAATTATGACAAATCTATCACGGGAGAATAAGGATGTAAGAGCTAAATCTTTCATGCTATGAAATATCTTTTTAAAAAGTTAATAGAATAAGCATGTTACTTAGAAACTTGGAGGTATATAGTAAAAAAAGCTAAGAGTTGAAAGCAGTCACTTTCTGGGGAGTGAAAATTTATGAATGAGATGGATTATTATAAGCCTTGACTTTTTAAAATTATGATCATGTATAACTGACAGAAATAAGATTTAAAATAAAGCACCTAGGGGAGCAGATGTGGCTCAAGTAGCTGAGTACCTGCTTCCCACATGGAAGGTTCCAGGTACCTCCTGGAAGCAAAAGAAAAACACAACTTACCAGGTGCAATGGATGTGTCATGATGATGGGAGAGAGTGTTGCTGTGGGGGGGAGTTGGGGGTAGGGGCGGTGGGGTTGAATGGGACTTCATATTTTTTGAATGTAATATTTTTTTTAAAATGAATAAAAAAGAAAAAAGAAAAAAAGAAAAACACAAGCAGACAAACAAGGGATCCAGCTTAGGGGAGCTGATGTGGCTCAGTGGTTGAGCACCGGCTTCTCACAAAAGAGGTCTTGAGTTCAAAATCCAGCCCCCGTACCACAAAAAAAGAAAAAAAAAGCACCTAGCATAATGTCTGACAAAGTAGGCCCTCAATGAAGAGTAGACATTTATCTAAACCCTCCACCTCCCCACTACTGCTGTCCCTTTTCTTGCATTCAGAAATGTAAATGATTTGATCCCTTCAAGATTCTGTTCTCACCCTTCCTAACAAAGTATGACAGGAAAAATCCCAGTTTAAGTGGATACTTTTATTGTTTGTTTATACATCATCAACTCTGCACCTTTCCTACCTGCAACTGGAATTTCATCGCTTCCAGGCAGAGTAGTGAAATGGTAACAAAGCTAAAGAATAAACTACTTCAAAAAGAGAACTAGGTTAACACAACTCACTTTGTTTTAGCAGGCAATATATATACACACTCTAGAAAGCCACAATGGTTTAGTCACTAAGAAATTCAAATTGGATTGTGAAGAATGTAGGCATATCCACGGTACAATAAAGATGAGATGTTGTGCAGCTGTTTAAGGGTTCCTGGCACTGCATTTCTTGGCCACTAGCTGAATCATGATGTGGAAGATGATGTTAGCTAATGCCAAGAGGTGAAGCAGAAAGCACTAAGTTGTCTTAGGGGCTATACACAGGAACCAAAAGGCAGGAAGCACTAAACACTGCTGAGAGCATCCACCCCAGGAAGGACTTTACCTGTTTTTGAGAGAACACATATGAAGACAGAATTACTGTAGGGCCCACCAAGCCTGATCTGCCCCCCCTTCTATCTTCCCAATAACACATCAGCTCTTCTTTAGAAGAGTTGAGTAATTTTTGTGTTGTGGATCCCAGGTCTACTAATGCATGACCTCTTTGAGAATAAGTTTTCCTACCTGCCCCTCTCCACCTCAAATGGATGCCAAGAACTTTATTTGAAGTCTCTCCATTTGCACTGCTCAGCTAATAACGACTACTGAAAAACTACCTACCTAAATTTTTCATTCCTTCCTACTCACCTCTCACTACAAAACTTCCCCCACCCCCACTCAAGTAGGGAAAAAGGGTAGACTCTCACCTTCCAGGAGCTCTAGACTGGCACCACCCCCAGTGCTGACATGGCTGACTTTATCCTCCGTGTTCCATTTGGCACAGCAAGTGGCAGTATCTCCACCACCTGATGGATGAAGGCCAGGTGAAAAAGGAAAGGAGAGGAAATAAAAAGACAAAGGATTAGGAGGCAGTATGACCTCAACCCCAAAATATAGCTGATGAACCTTCAACTCTATCTCAAGAGGCTCCTCCTTGAATTACATACCTGTTTATCTCTCAAAATTCACCCAGAGCCAAGAAACTCAGGAAAAGTTAACCATTTCCCTTCTACCTTCTTCTGGTGAGAATTCGGCCACATCACATTGTTATTAGTTTTGTACTTGGTCCCTTACCTATTATGGTGATGCAGCCCCTTGAAGTGGCTTTCACCACTTCATCCATGAGAGCTTTGGTTCCTCGGCCAAAAGCTTCCCATTCAAATACACCCACAGGACCATTCCACACAATCTGCTTAGCCCTTGTAACAGCCTCAGCATACTTCTTGCTGCTTTCAGGACCACAGTCCAAGCCCTAAGGGATTAAAAGAAGGATGAGCGACCTAGAAAAGCTACTTCAGAGAGAAGCAAATCGACCACCTCCACCAACACTAGTACTCAAGGATAAACATCAGAGTTTCTTCTAGAACCAAAAGATAGCCCTCAGTCTTTAACATAAATTGCTGGGTCTCACCCCCAGAGTTTCCGATTCAGTAGGTCTGGGGTAGGGCCCAAGAACTTGCATTTTATCAAGTTCCAAAATGATGCCAATGCTGCATTTCACTTTGAGAAACACTGAATTGAATAAACCCCAAATGCCTAACAAAACAGAAATGACTAAGCAAACATGTTTTATTTACAAACATTTATTTATAAAAACATACAGCTATTAAAATGGTAATTAATATATGGCTTTTGCTCAACACTAAAATCATATTAGTCTTTAATATACATATAAACATTTTTCCCTGGTCACAATCAGTATTCTTCTATTATATTAATGTTTTGATATAAGGATTTCTTATATATGTTTCTAGGTAGCAACATAATCCAGAGCAGCTCAAGCCATAAAAGTACTTCTAAACCCAGCACATAGTAAGTACTTAATGAACATTAAATGAAGAAAAAAAATGGTTTTGACCTTCATTACTGTGAAGACAGCAGCAATATAATACTACTGCTTTTTTCCGATGGATTCTCCCACAAGGAGGATCTTCACTTTAATATTTGGAGCCCTCTCCAAATACCAGATATTGTCTTTAAAAAATGCCTGTTGGATGAATGAATGAATGAATGAAAGTTTCTGTTTGCTCATACTACAAACCATCCAAGCAACTCACCATCCAGCCAGCAGGTATGCCAGAGGCCACAGTTGCTTGGCCAGTCTTGGCATTCTCATCAAACTTGTCAGCAGTAACAAAGTCCACAGGCAAGGTAATCTTCACACCATTCTTCTCAGCTTTGGACATTAAATCTTTGACAATCTTGGCTCCCTCTTCATCATACAGAGATGTGCCAATCTATACAAGGGAGCCAAGATAATGAAGATAAGCCTCTATACTAAGAATATAATTGCCTCACAAAGCAGAAAGGACCCAGACACAGTACAATATAAAAGGACAATGAAAAGATCAAACAAAAAAACTCACCAAAATAAAGTATGGGGAGTTTTTAGAGCTCATGTCAGAAGCTAATTTTCTTTTTAAAATTCCATAACCTGCTATTTATCATGGAGAACCATTTTTTTAAAAGATTTATTTATTTATTTATTTACTTACTTCCCTTCCCCCCCACCCCCACCCCGGTTGTCTGTTCATGGAGAACTATTTCACATTCACTTGTTATTGGTTTCCTACCTCCATGTTATTGAGCACCTTGAGGAAGGTAAAAGCCATGCCACCACCAATAATCATCTCATTGACTTTGTCCAGCATATTACTGATCAGTTGAATCTTGTCTGCAACTTTAGCTCTAGAAGAGAAAGCAAGAATCATCAAAAGACAAACAGTAGACCAGGAAAGTCATACTACATAGAGCTTGAGTTTTTGTATCAAGGCACAGGTACAGAGAAATGTCTCACAAAGTGACAAAAGTACTGGCTAATTTTGATCTATCTTTCTACAACCTAAAAGGCAATCCTTTTAAAGTGTAGCTCCAGACCAAGAAGGGCTTACTTAGAAGACCTACTCTTGTCTATAGAAGCCAAGAAGATCTATTTTGTCTCCCAAAAATTCAGAGGGCCAAGACTGTCAACTGTGCCCAGGATCCTTGGGCCCACTCACAATTGTCTTAACACTAGAAGAGGGATCAGATTGTACACCAAATGGGTATATACTGAGCTACAATAGACAGATATTTCTAATCTAAATCCACATCCTTAGGGCTAAGCTCACATTGCTGGGACATTTATTTTATTCTGTTGTGGACCATTCAATTTGACACATTTATTGAGTACCTACTCTGTACAAAGCACTGTTCAAGGTGGGCAAAACAAAGATCTTACCTTTTTGGAGCTTATATTCCAGTAGTGAGAAATGAGACAATAAATACAGAAGTACCTTTCACCTCATTATGAGAGAAAAATATCCAAACTAAACTAAATTTACTTGAAGCACAATCTTTAAAACCCCTCATATAAGTAATAGCTTGCCTCCCATTAACATTCCCACATATCAAAATCCCACTTAAATGGAAAATCACCTTGGGTCTATCAGCTTCCCTCTAATTCAATAAACAATATTGTGCCTGCCCTGTGAAAGGCCCTATGTTAAGATATTTGAAATGCAGGTATGAAATAGCAGTGATACTGGGGAAGGGATGACAAGACTACTTCACTTATAAAGACTTATTACCACCAAGCATAAGAAGGGATATAATTTGAGAGTATGTGTATGCACATATATATACACATATATAAAAAATAAAAGGGAGAAAAGATACTTAACCTCTTCTAAATATGAGATATTCTACAGCTCAATTGCCTGTTTCTTTAACACATCAATGGAATTAAAATAAGGAAAAGAGGACTATTATAGAATAAAATATACTTAACCAAATGTAATGCATGGACTTCGTCTTCAAACTGATTCAAACAAACCAACTGTATAAAGATAGTTTTATGATAAAGAAGAATGACTGAATATGGGTATTGGATGATATTTTTTTTTAAATTGTTGATTTATGTTAGATGTAACATAGTGATTATGTCAAAGAAATCTCCTTTATCAGTTAAAAGATATACACAAGTATTATGAGTGAAATTATATGATGTCTAAGGCTTGCTTTAAAATACTCCTGACAATAAAGGGTTAGGGGGATAGATGAAATAAGATTGGTAAAGACATCAATAATTGTTGAAACAAGGTACTGGGTACTTGGGAGTTTACTCTTCTCTCAACTTCTGTACATGTTTGTTTCTACAAATAAAGTATTTTTTAAAATATAAAACTTTTATAAAAAATTGTTATTAGGCGAGGGAGAGGAAATAAATTCTGTCTCATCAGCAACCAGTCCTAGTCAGAAGGGAAAGTTTTTGAGAAGGTAGGATCTTTAGTGCCCTGCCAGCAATCAGAGCAAAAAATAGCAGAGCCCCACCCAGCCTCAAAGGCTCCTGGGACACAGCAGACCAAAGTTGTTGGCCAAAATCTGAGTCTGCAGTAGGCTGCACCCTCTCTCCCCTCTTTCCTGGGTAGATGGACCCCTGCAAACCCCTGTCTGTAGCACTTGCCAGGGGCCAGAGGACTTAATGCTGTCTGCTCCTTAAAGTATTTTTTAATGTAAAATTTTCCCCAAAATCTTATTAGGCTAGGGAGAATACGCTGCAGGAAGGTGGCAAAAAATCTCCACACCAACTTCCCCAAAACAGCTATTTCAGGATGAGTCTAAAACCTAACCATAACCACTAGGTAGCATTCTCTCCCATATTCCAGGCCTACAAAAGGTTGGAGAATAAAGCCAGACAGCTTAAATCCTAATCTTCAGAGAAACAAAGATGAGAGCAACCTTTATAACCCAGTGCACAAGGGAGAGAAATACTTCAGGGAGTATTCTTTTTTGCAAAAATGAGACGCAAATAGCAACCTGTACCCACCAGAATTTTTTTAGGGCCCTGAAACTGGACTCAAAGCCTGGAAGGCAACTATGTTCCCAGAAATTGATACCCAACTTCAAAGTCAATTTTCACAGGGAAATGCTGAGTGTGTTCAGGAACATGGAACAGAAAGAACCCTTTGAAGGGTTTTAGCTATAAACAGACTGCCATCTACATAGCTATGCCCAGTGACAGGAAGTAGCTCTCTTCTGAGCAGTTCCAGCTCCCTGCCCCTACTTTATCAACTAAAATCTATCTTCTAGCCTCTCAACTCTCAATTCTGAAATTTCTCGTTGTAACCAAGCGATTTCAATATCATTATACACATGGTACCTTTCCCCATAGGAAAAAAGAAAATAGGTATGTGATCTAGAGAAATGAGGGACCTAAATGAGGAGCTGAGGAGATTTTAATAGTTATGCCTTGCCACATTATATGTATGTGAAAGGCTCAAGCTATTCAAAATTGATGACCCCCTGTGGTGGATCTTTTCCTTTCTTCCCTAAACAATCTTTCTCTACCCTGTCCTAGGAGGCTGACCTACATGGACAACATTAACAGGTTCCCTTGCCTTCTGGCTTCAAGTTGGGTTTCAGCCCACTGAAGGTAGAGGGGGGTGCATCAGCAAGCGATCAGAGGGAGGTCAAAGAATTTACTTCCCTGGCTCCCTCCCTACTAGTAGAAGACCATGGCCCGCTAAGTCCCTTAACCATAGGCTATGATTCCTGCCATAGGGCCTACTCTACAACTACCCTCTCTGGGTTCTATTAACTATTCCTTCCCCTTTACCCTTCAAGCCCAGGGATAGTGAGGGCTGTTGCTAGCCCCAGATTATTGCACTATCCCTCCCTTTTTTGTTCCCCTAAATCCTACCCACACCTTTGTCAATATTTTATTAAATTTTCCTCAATTAACCACCACACAAGTTATGGCCTATTACTACTTAAAGCATGATCTTAAAAGAGTTATCCATACCCGCCCAAGATGGCCAAGAATGGTCGCTCTGGACTCTCCAAAGCCTTGGCAAAGTAATTCAGCTCCTTCTTCATCAAGAAACCACCGGCTTTCTGTGTCAGATTCACTCCCACCATGGAGCTGGAAAAGACCAAAGACATTCAGATTCCAAGCAATCCCTATCATTTTTCCCAGTCCTTAGAGTCCATCTCCTTATCACTAAAAAACTTCTGAGACTCCAGGAGACCACTGTTTTCATCCCTTACCTACAAGAAGACCTCTTAGGTATAAGATTAAGTTTTTAACTAATAGTGCAGGGTTAAAGGGAACAAGTAAAAAGCAATCACCTTAGGTAGAATTTAAAAGGCCTAATTAATAGTCTTCAGCAGGCTAAACATTTATTTATAATAAGTAATCAGCCAGTTGATAAAAGAAGAGGAGGATTCCCTTCCTGTATATGCTTCCTAGTCATAGGGTAAGATTCTGATCTTACAACATTTGCAAAGGGAGAACTCTACTCTATATGAAATATTCCAAGTGAGAAAGCATAAACTCTTTCTGAAGATTACCATACCCTATTGAACAGCTCCACAATTCCCAATACTTTTTACTTTTATTTCCTCTTTGAATTAGGAATATGCAACAAAAGCCACAGTGGTAGCCTCAATTAGAGACAGCAGCTCAAAGGATCTCAATACATCCAATACATTACAGATCTCCAAAAACAATGCAGAGCTTGGACTGCTCAAGTCAACAGAAGAATACTGCTTTCAGCCCAACCCTAGACAAGGATCTTGGTACCTGTGGGCTCGGTGAGCAGTGCCAAAAGCATCATTGACATAGACATCCCCTAGCTTGGAAAGTGAGGCCCGGAAGGCTTCTATTTTGGCTGGCTCAGCTTTAACCTGCAGAGAAAAATAAAATAAAAAAGGAAAAAACAATAAATGGTGATGGCTCCAAAGACAACTGTAAAGTCATTTCATACCACCAGGAGTCCTCTTGAATATCTCTAATGATCCAGATTTCATAGGACAGCAATTTTTCACAACTTGTATTCTTCCAAATACATTTGGTTTTTTGGTCATTTCTGCATGTTTCTGTCCTCCTACACAGTCCATCAAATTGCAATCCTAAGATTCCTGAACCATAGCTTAACTTTAACCACATCTTAGACCTCTCCCTTTACTTATCTTGACTGATTTCCTCATTTTAACATATTCTTCTTCTAAAAGTTAGTATTTGACTCACAAACTGCAGGCTAATGAGACCTTTTTTCAAGGGAGAAAGTGGCCCTCACAAACATTCCTCATAAAAGCAACAAGGAGGCTAGGACAGAGAAGGAAAATGGACACTTGACAAAAGAAAAGGCTCCCACTAAATTTAAGAACCTCAGAAAGATTTTATATTGGTTAAAAGGGAGTATTTTATAGTCTTTCCTGAAAGGGAAAAACTGGACCATCAAGAAATATACTGAAAAAGAGAAGGAAAAAAAGTATAAGTGATAATAAGTGAAAATAAGGCCTTGAAATATTAGCTCATAATCCAAGGACGGAGAACAAAGAAAACAAAAAGCAGGATGGCAAGGCTGAAGCAAAGAATCTCTGGCAGGAGACTAAGCAAAGATGCACAGAAAACTAGCCAGATGAAGGGTAACATGGAACAGAAAAGTACACAGCATAGGACAGTTGTTCATTTTAGTCATTGCACATTCCTATCCTTCTATGTACCAAAGAAATGAACTAGACTGCTGATTAGAAAGGCACTTTCCTCTAATGACAAAAGAAAGCACAGACACTAATGCTAAAATTAAAGATTGCAGAGCCCCTATTAAGTTCTGCATAGAATGGAATATCCTCTACCACTGGTCACTGGAAGATGACACCTGCAGTAATGATAATATTGCCCAAATTTCAGAGACCTAGGTTCTAGGTCCAGCTCTGACGCTTTGGCAAGTCTCTCTGCCCTGATAATTTTCCCATCTATCAAAAAGACAAGATAACCCCTCTATTTAAGAATTGAGAAATGCGGGGTAAATTGAAACCTCTCCATGAAAAGGATACTATAAGAAAAGTAACAATAACAATCAGAACTTATTTCTTATTTGTGATCTGCCAATTACTAAAAGGAAAAAAATGCTCTGAAAAGACCAATGCAGGCTTTCTGGATGAAGGAAAAATTTGTCCTAATTTTGGATTTTATCCATTTTGAACTATAATTTCAGGTATTGAAAGCCATCTGGGGGTACTTCTGAGAAGATGGCATCAGAGTAGTTAGGCAGGATTTAACTCCCTCACAAAAACAAGGAAGGGCAAAAAACTATCTGAGGTAGCTACTTTGTGGATCTGTAGACCAGGAGAGGGCTGTGCATCTTCCAGGAGGATAAGGGACAGAGAGAAAAAGAAACCAAAATGAAAACTGTGAGTTACTAACCCCTGCAGCCTGGAAATGTACCTACACAACCCTCAAGGCAAACAGCCTGGATAAAACCCATGGCTCACTGCAGCCAAATGATAAAGAGAACCAACTAAGAAGAGAACAGAAATCTTCCTCCTGGGAAGAGGGAGGAAAAAGGAGGCTGTGATGGAGGGCAGAGAGTGGTTTATCTTCAGTGAACTTGGCCAGCAGAACCCACATTAAATCTCGGCTCTGGCCAGACCAGAATCACAGGCAAACGGAAGGTGAAAGAAAAACCTCCGCGGAAAGAGTCACCCGACAACTGTCATCTGCTGGCCAGCTTGAAAACTACAAGGAAAAAAACTGCTTTTAGCAGGTTCTGGTCCCACTGCTTGCAGCAGAGCTATGCCATCAGTGAGTCCCTGGCCTGATTTTGATAATTTAAGCTAGGCAATTTTAAATACTTAGAATTCACTGAACCAAAAATCAAAGAAGAGCCATGAAACAAAACCACAAGGTAAGAGAGAGAAACTGACTGACCGTCAGAGTAAATTTACCAACATATTTGGCTGCCTAGACATCAGCAATAAATTACATGCAATACTAAGAGAAAAAGATGACCCACTAATCCCACAGAAATGAGATCATAAAAAGATTCTATTAACAACTTTACGCCAAAAAACTAGTCAATGTATAAATGAACAAATT